>NC_079136.1:93207484-93515030 GCF_945859705.1 Episyrphus balteatus
CATGATAGCTCCCTTAGCAGCACTTCCAGTAACTATCTGGAGTGGAGTAAGGTTAAGAATAACCTCCATTGTTGCTGTAGGGCATGTTCTTATAGCCCCGGTGATGCAGACACATGCGAGTCTTTGCACTTTATCTAGTGATTTCCTAGTTGTTGCAAGATCGGTTCTTTTGTGCCAAACCACCGCACCATAGATAATTATAGGTCTTACCTCCATGGTGTACATTAGACTGATTCAAAAAAAAATTATTTTTTTTTGTTCAAAGCATTGTTGAAAATATTGTTGGAAATGACGAAAAAAAAATACTGTAAAAGTTTGAGCCCTTAAAGTTAACATTTAGTACCGCCGCATCGCAAATTTCTATTTCCCATACGATTTGTATGGGAAAGATTGTGTATTTGTGTTTAGAATTTTTTATCTTTTTAATGGGTCATCAAAAAGGCTAGATTTAATCATTTTCTTTTATAAAATTGTCCGCTCTACAAAAAAGATCTTATTAATTTTTTTGATTTACCCCCGCGTTTCGAAGTTATTTAACTTTAATATATAAAAAGTAATTTTTTCTCATTTTTTTCCGATTTTTTGACGAAATTATTAGGTTTTTTCAAAAAATTTGGCAAAATTTTCGAATATTTGTATTCCATGTTGTGTTTTGGTTTCACAGATAATTTTATATAACTCTCAAACCCCTAATACTACCATTTTAGATTTCTTCAATAAATTCGAATTATTCATTTTTTCAACTAAAAATTATTTTAATTAGTTTTTCGCGTCCGTTTTTTTTTAATTTCATGAATGCAATTTTGTAGAGCGTTCAATTTTATACAAGAAAATGATTAAGTCTAGCCTTTTTGATGACCCATTAAAAAGATAAAAAATTCTAAACACAAATACACAATCTTTCCCATACAAATCGTATGGGAAATAGAAATTTGCGATGCGGCGGTACTAAATGTTAACTTTAAGGGTTGAAACTTTTACAGTATTTTTTTTTCGTCATTTCCAACAATATTTTCAACAATGCTTTGAACAAAAGAAAAAAAAAAATTTTTTGAATCAGTCTAGTGTACATCCATCGTAGGATGTATGGTTTGCAGCCCAATGAAATGCTTGCTAATGTTTTGCATATCATTAAGGATTTCGTAGCTTTATCAGTGATTATTTCAAAGTCTTTGTTCCAGAGGAGTTTATTGTCTAGTGTGATACCTAGATATTTAGTCTCCTTCTGTGTTTCTATTACTTCTCCAGCTAACCTTATAATTTTCATACGGGGAAGAAGTCTTTTTTTGGTAAATGGTATAATTGTTGGCCTGAAGAAAGCAAACTTAAATTATATGAAAAAGTTTTTCTAACCGAATCCTAATGGAGTTTTTGAGATAGTTGTTAAATAAAAGGGTTTTTTTTCAATATAAATGGAGTAAAATAAAATCAATCTTATCGATAGAAACTATTTTACATTAACAATTGAGTCGTTTTGGTTTATTTTCCCAAATAAGACAAGTGAACCTATTCTATTGATCGATGAAAAAAGGTTTTTTTTGGGAGCATTGCAATAAATTGTATAAATTTATTGTTTTAATAGTTTTGAGACCGCTTTTTTTAAATAAATAAGTCAGATATCTTTGAATATAGTACATAAATCATTAAAAAGTGGTTTCCTTCGGTTTTTGTAAGTGTAAAATTTAATTCTAGGTATGTAGCTATATCGTTTATAAGGTGAACCTATTCTATTGACCGGCAGTGTAAAAGTCTTACCGCACAATTTACTCTTAGAATTCCTTCGGGATTATTTAAGAATGAATCAGCTAAATTGTACCAACGTAATTTCGGTTTGTAGACCTCATAAGCATGTCTTGCTGTCATTGCAGATCTTCTGACTTTTGTTCTCTCGGAAGCGTATGTGTCGCGGAAGGATTTAATCTTTTGTTTGACTTCTAGTATGCTGGATAAACCCATAGCATCTCTTATGCGCATATAAGCTTCGTTTCTTTTGGATTTTATTCGGTAATACTTGTGGTTGGAGCGCCACAAACATTCACTTCTCTTGTAAAGTTCAAGAAACTTGAATATATCGTTTTCAGTGTAACGACCCATATTGGAACGATGCTGATTTTAATAGTTTCTTTAAGAAAATTAATCAGTTTAAGTACGTAATAGAAATTAAAATAAATATGGTATTAAAACAAGAACAAAAACATAAGTGGTACTTATTATTTGTGTACGTCTCATGTCGAATTCCTTTCAATTGAAAAATCGAATTTTCGGCGATCTCGAAGCGAATTTTTTCTGAAAATCATGTTCCATAGAAAAAAAATTCGCCTCAAACGAAGCAGAATTCGAATTTTTTTTAATCCCTCTTTTTTGAGAGATTTACACGGATTTGCACACACACTTGGAACATTTGACATTTCTCAAACGTCAAGCTGAAAGTTTTCTTCGTATTGTTTGTTTATTTGAGAACACCAACTTCAAATAAAGAGTAAATTTTAATTGAATATCGTATTTTTATTGCGGAAAAATATGAAATAAATAAAAAAAAAACAATGTGCGATCAAAATATATTTTTTCCTGGCATAGTTCTTGTGAAAAAGTCAAATTACTGTGACTTTTCTTCTCGTAATTGTCGTCAGAAAATTTTTTCTCTGTAAAACCACAGCATACGGCCAAAATAATAACCTTCTACTTCATCTTCACTCAGATCTTAATAATAACTGCAATTTCCCTTTGATTCTGATTAAAATAAATCTATATTACCGAAGAAAATAAATAAAATTATTGATCAAAGGAATCTCTGGTTTTATATTGCAGAAATTGTTTTGGTTTCAGCTTGACGTTCGTGTAAAAATTGTTGTCAAATGACACACATACAATCGCAAAAAGAATTCGGTCTGTTTTCATGTTCCTTTTTAACACCAAAAATTCGATTTTTTGAGGCGATTCAAAAAATTGAAAGGAATTCGACATCAGCTCTTTGTTGTGCTATTTCTTTCACTAGCACTAGCACAGCTGAACTTTGCCATCAGCTGGAAGTGCATTCAGCACTAAATTGAAACAAAATTGAAACTTAAGCTGGAAACAGAATTTATGTTTGATAGTTTTTAGGATTTATTCTAAGTGCCTGGCTACACGGTTATTTTTCAATCGCCTAAGCAGTGAGTTTGTAGGCAAGAGGGATGAGGTGTGAAGAGGGAAGATACTCACGAAGGGAACTGAATTTTCTGAGGGCAGTACAGTTCCATTGCTAAATTTTTCCTCTTTTTGACGTTTGTTCCTAAGAAAATGTAAAAGTGGAACGTGATTGGGCACAACAGTGTGATGTAGCCACCGCATGTGATTTTTCAATCGATTGCAAAATCACTGTGTAGCCAGGCACTAAGGCACTATTCACATGAGCACGCCCAACGAACGACGAATGATGAAAAGATTTTATACACGTTTCAAGCCCTATTTCCTCACAAATTCTCAACAAATCAATACAAATATAGTTCATATTTGATTTTATGATGCATTCATTCACTTTTTAATATAAAATGTTAATAAATTTGAGAAAACAAATTTATTCGTCACGAAAACAATTCTAGTTGGTACCAACTGTCAGACTGAATTCGGGTTCCACACAATCCACATTCCCAACGAACAAAATGTTCGCGAGTTCTTAACCAACCTCAAAGATCATTCTTGTTTTGATTCTTTTGGTGAACGGTCTCAAATTAAAACTTCATTGGCGACAAATTAAAAACTCTCATGTGAAAGAAATGTCAAAATCAACGAATTTTCGTTCATTCGTTCTGCTTAAGTTGGTCAGCACGTTCAACATACATTCCAAAATCATGTCCCGGACATGTCCCGGACGTGTCCCGGACTATCCCGGACATGTCCCGGACGTGTCCCGGACATGTACCGGACATGTCCCGGACGTGTCCCGGACATGTACCGGACATGTCCCGGACGTGTCCCGGACATGTACCGGACATATCCCGGACATGTCCCGGACATGTTTCGGACATATCCCGGACGTGTCCCGGATATGTCCCGGACGTGCCCCGGACATGTCCCGGACATGTCCCCGACATATACCGGACATGTCCCTCACATGTCCCGGACATGTCCCGGACGTGTCCCGGACATGTCCCGGACGTGTCCCGGACATGTCACGGACGTGTCCCGGACATGTCCCGGACGTGTCCCGGACGTGTCCCGGACATGTCCCGGACGTGTCCCGGACATGTCCCGGACGTGTTCCGGACATGTGAGGGACATGTCCGGTATATGTCGGGGACATGTCCCGGACGTGTCCCGGACATGTCCCGGACGTGTCCCGGACATGTCCCTTACGTGTCCCGGACATGTCCCGGACATGTCCCGGACATGTTTCGGACATATCCCGGACGTGTCCCGGACATGTCACGGACGTTTCCCGGATATGTCCCGGACGTGTCCCGGACATGTCCCCGACATATACCGGACATGTCCCTCACATGTCCCGGACGTGTCCCGGACGTGTCCCGGACGTGTCCCGGACATATCCCGGACGTGTCCCGGACATGTCCCGGACGTGTCCCGGACATGTCCCGGACGTGTCCCGGACATGTCCCAGACGTGTCCCGGACATGTCCCTTACGTGTCACGGACATGTCCCGTACATGTACCAGACATATCCCGGACTTGTCCCGGACGTGTCGGACATATCCCGGACGTGTCCCGGACATGTCACGGACGTGTCCCGGATATGTCCCGGACGTGTCCCGGACATGTCCCCGAAATATACCGGACATGTCCCTCACATGTCCCGGACATGTCCCGGACGTGTCCCGGACGTGTCACGGACACGTCCCAGAAGTGTCCTGGACATGTCCCGGACGTGTCCCAGACACGTCCCGGTAGTGTCCCGGACACGTCCCGGTAGTGTCATGGACATGTCCCGGACGTGTCCCGGACATATCCCGGACATGTCCCGGACATATCCCGGACGTGTCCCGGACATGTCCCGGAAGTGTCCCGGACATTTCCCGGACGTGTTCAAGAAATGTCCCGGACGTGTCCCGGACATGACCCGGACGTGTCCCGGACATGACCCGGACGTGTCCCGGACATGTCCCGGACATGTCCCGGACGTTTCCCGGACATGTACCGGACATGTCCCGGACATGTACCGGACGTGTCGCGGACATGTCCCGAACGTGTCCCGGACATGTCCCGGACGTGTCCCGGACATGTCCCGGACATGTACCGGACATATACCGGACATGTACCGGACTTGTCTCGGACATGTACCGGACTTGTCTCGGACAGGTTCCGGACATGTCCCAGATGTGTCCCGGACATGTCCCGGACGTGTCCCAGACATGTCCCGGACGTGTCCCGGACATGTACCGGACATGTCCCGGACATGTACCGGACATGTCCTGGACGTGTCCGGACATGTACCGGACATGTCCCGGACATGTCCCGGACGTTTTCGGACATGTACCGGACATGTCCCGGACATGTACCGGACATGTCCGAACATGTGCCGGACATGTCCCGGACGTGTCCCGGACGTGTCCCGGACATGTACCGGACATGTCCCGGACGTGTCCCGGACATGTACCGGACATGTCCCGGACGTGTCCCGGACTTGTACCGGAAATGTCCGGACATGTCCCGGACATGTCCCGGACGTGTCCGGACATGTACCGGACATGTACCGGACATGTCCCGGACATGTACCGGACGTAACTCGGACATATCCCGGAAAAGTCCCATACATGTCCCGGACGTGTCCGGACACGTACCGGACATGTCTCGGACATGTACCGGACTTGTCTCGGACAGGTTCCGGACATGTCCCAGATGTGTCCCGGACATGTCCCGGACGTGTCCCAGACATGTACCGGACGTGTCCCGGACATGTACCGGACATGTCCCGGACATGTACCGGACATGTCCTGGACGTGTCCGGACATGTACCGGACATGTCCCGGACATGTCCCGGACGTTTTCGGACATGTACCGGACATGTCCCGGACATGTACCGGACATGTCCGAACATGTGCCGGACATGTCCCGGACGTGTCCCGGACGTGTCCCGGACATGTACCGGACATGTCCCGGACGTGTCCCGGACATGTACCGGACATGTCCCGGACGTGTCCCGGACTTGTACCGGAAATGTCCGGACATGTCCCGGACATGTCCCGGACGTGTCCGGACATGTACCGGACATGTACCGGACATGTCCCGGACATGTACCGGACGTAACTCGGACATATCCCGGAAAAGTCCCATACATGTCCCGGACGTGTCCG
The DNA here is from genome assembly GCF_945859705.1 of Episyrphus balteatus. Classification (NCBI taxonomy): domain Eukaryota; kingdom Metazoa; phylum Arthropoda; class Insecta; order Diptera; family Syrphidae; genus Episyrphus; species Episyrphus balteatus. The sequence goes on from NC_079136.1 coordinate 93,213,772, forward strand.
GACACGTACCGGACATGTCTCGGACGTGTCCGGACATGTACCGGACATGTCCCGGTCGTGTCATGGACATGTCCAGGACGTTTCCCGGACAAGTCCGCGACATGTAACGGACATGTCCCGGACATGTACCGGACAAGTCCCGGACAAGTCCCGGACATGTCCCGGACAAGTCCCGTACATGTAACGGACATGTCCCGGACATGTACCGGACATGTACCGGACATGTCCCGGACGTGTCCGGACATGTACCGGACATGTTCCGGACAAGTCCCGGACATGTAACGGACATGTCCCGGACATGTACCGGACATGTCCCGGACGTGTCCGGACATGTCCCGGACGTGTCCGGACATGTACCGGGCATGTTTTGGACATGTCCCGGACGTGTCCCGGACATATCCCGGACATGTCCCGGACATGTCCCGGACGTGTCCCGGACATGTCCCGGAAGTGTCCCGGACATGTCCCGGACGTGTCCCGGACATGTCTCGGACGTGTCCAGGACATGTCCCGGACGTGTCCCGGACAAGTCCGGACATGTAACGGACATGTCCCGGACATGTACTGGACATGCACGTGTCCCGGACATGTCCCGGACGTGTCCCGGACATGTCCCGGACGTGTATCGGACATGTACCGGACATGTCCTGAACATGTGCCGGACATGTCCCGAACGTGTCCCGGACATGTCCCGGACATGTCCCGGACGTGTCCCGAACATGTCCCGGACGTGTCCCAGACATGTACCGGATATGTACCGGACATGTCCCGGACATGTCGCGGACGTGTCCCGGACATGTACCGGACATGTCCCGGACATGTACCGGACATGTCCCGGACATGTACCGGACATGTCCCGGACATGTACCGGACATGTCCGGGACACGTGGGGGATATGTCTGGGACACGTCCGGGATTCATTTTTATTTTTTTGATCTGAAATTATATATATTATTCCATTTGTTTTAAGTATATATATTAATAATAATTTTATAAGTATATAATTTTTTTACCACACCCAGGAATCGAACTTCGTATCTGCTTGGCTGCAGTCCGCCACTCTACCCACTCGGCCATCCTATTATATTCATCAATGAAGTCAAAAACTTAATCAGTTCAAATAGCAGAAATGTCAAAACAAAAAATGTCCGAGCTAAATAATTCAATGCCAAAACCAAAAAGTGTCCCAACTAGATTATTCAATATCAAAACCAAAAATCAAGTACTAAACTTGGTAATTTCTGTAACGCTTCTATAAATTCATTAAGTAGGCTTTTCCGAAAATTAGCTTTTTTCGTTTAAGTTTCTTTAACAGTATTTAAACAACTTATTAGAAGTTGTTAAACAAGTTCGAACTTGTATAAGCAATTAAATTCTGAAGCAAGCTCAATACAAGCTGTAGCAGCAGTACATGCGAGATCTCAATTTATAGAAGCTGTTGTACTAGTTGGGCAATTTATGTGTAGACTCTGATATGTCCTATATTATATTAGCTATTACACGAAGACGCAAGAGGTGCTACTCTCTTTTTTCGAGTTTTCTATTGAAAATCATGCTGTGAGGCGCATACTACTACCCGATGTCTCTTTTTCTTCACTCAAATTTGACGTTTTTCTGACGTGGTAGTTTACTACTAGTAGATGTTTTGGTTAATCTAGTACTATCATCTACTCATGCTCTTCTTCCCGAGTAGATACGATTTGTATTGAATTCATTGAAAGTGCGTTTCATTGACAATCGCTAGTAAACTACTAGTAGTACTTTGCCACCTCCCAAAGGAACAAAGCTAATATGAAACATATACAAAGTATCCATGTGCACTCCCACTCCACCACCCAGCAAACGCAGAACTACAGAAAAAACCGGTGAAATATGTACGTAAAAGAAGTACTTCTTTTCCACTGAAAAAAGATAGCAGCTCGGGAAAAAACTCAGTTATATACCTTCTGTATATAAGAATACGTGAAGCAACTATCTCTTTCTTGCATGCAAGATGAAATAAATTTCCCCTCCATTAATAGTACAGACAAATGTACTTCAAAAGTGCATCAGCGAAGCACTTCTGGAAGTGGTTCTGATGTACATTTTCCAGTACTTTTTTACCTACAGAAAAAGCACTGAAACTTGTACTTTTAAAGTACCTACTTATTTGGAGCACTTTCATGGGTTTATATCCGTACTGCTAAAATCCATATTTTAATTTCATCTGAAAATAAAAAAATCTTCAAAACAAACAAACAATTCTTTTAAACAACTATTATTTAATATTTTATTGGAAAAACACAAAATAGTTTTTTTTTTTTGAAAACAAAATACATAAAAAAAAGATCCTTGGGCACGCGACTGTGGCAGGGAAAGTTGAGAAAAATGAAAAAGAAAAAAATACTCTGCAGTCTGCACTTTGGTGGTAGTTTTTGTATCTTGTTTTGATTTTTTTTTTCTAAATGCTCAAGGCTGAAGCTGCTGTAAACTCAGTCAATGATGTCTGGAATTGATCGCCACTAAAAGACAGAAAAATCAACAACTTTATAATTTATCAATTTTATAATCAGCATACCTTATTATTTTCCAAATCAATTGGTGGTTGTTTTTGTATCATTTTTGTATTAGTTTTTTTTCTAAATGCACAAGGCTGAGGCTGTGCATTTTGATGGTGGAAATAAATTTTTGTGGCGTGCCGAAGAATTTGTGTGGTAGATATTGTTTAGATAAAATAGTTTTCACAAATAACACTCAACACTGAGAAGATTATATTATTATTATATATATTATATTATATTAGATTATATTAATTGTTTTTATTTTTATTCTTCAAATGGAGCAGCGAAAAATTTTTTTGATGTTGCTGTGGCTGTGGCTATCAAGGTTTTACTGGTTTCACTAGAAAATATAAAATGTAGGAAAAGTCAAATCAAACGCGAGCCGCCATTACAAAAGAGACAAAACTTTGTACATTGCATACATTGTGAGGAGCTTTTTGTCATAGGCTGGGGTATACTCGTCGGATCCAGGGTTTAACTAAAGAAGCAACAAACTTTAGCTTTTGAGGTTCACTTTATTTGTTTCCTTTTTATATTCAGTGTTTTACAATGTTTTTACAAAGGTTTTATGTTTTACAATATTTATGTTTTACAATATTTCATTTTAGAATCTTAACATTATACAATTTCCTTAATACAATTTTAATCCATATACATTATATAATTCAAGTTCATAAACTTAATCCTAGTTTTGACTGAGGTAGCAGTGTCCACTATAAATTACAGTCTGAGATAGCAGACGTCACTATAAAAACTACAGTCTGAGATAGCAGACGTTACTATAAACTACAGTCTGAGATAGCAGACGTCACTATAAATTACAATCTGAGATAGCAGACGTCACTATAAATTACAATCTGAGATAGCAGACGTCACTATAGATTACAATCTGAGATAGCAGACGTCACTATAAAAACTACAGTCTGAGATAGCAGACGTCACTATAGATTACAATCTGAGATAGCAGACGTCACTATAAATTACAATCTGAGATAGCAGACGTCACTATAGATTACAATCTGAGATAGCAGACGTCACTATAGATTACAATCTGAGATAGCAGACGTCACTATAAACTACAGTCTGAGATAGCAGACGTCACTATAAATTACAATCTGAGATAGCAGACGTCACTATGAATTACAATCTGAGATAGCAGACGTCACTATAAACTACAATCTGAGATAGCAGACGTCACTATAAACTACAGTCTGAGATAGCAGACGTCACTAATTTTAGAACCTGGTAATCCACTTCTGGAACCTAGTTCTTTCAAAAAGCGGAGAAGCACTCTGTACACCTGATTGGTACTTTTCCAACTCAAGCACGACTCAAGCACGACTCGATTTGTACTGGATTTTATCCGGTGTCTTATGTTTATTTTTGTAGTAACTGGATGTGAATTGTAAGACACAGAAAAAATCCACCACAATGTTTTGTTTCACTTTGAGTTTCTCTTATGTTGTTGGTCTTTTGTTATCTGTATACTGTTGTTGTAATGCGGTCGTCCACATCACACAGGCTTATCAGTATGACTCACGTGATGTATGGAGTATGTGGTGTAGGCTTATGTAATGTCTCATTACACTCCCCTCCTTCTTTCAGAGACGAGAACCTTCTCGTCCTTGAAACAATAAATGCTTTTGTAGGTGGTAAAATGGGGCATTATCCAACGTTGTCCCTCGGTGCTACCCGCAAATGGCGCGGTAGATTTATCAGTCTGGTGTTTTTGGCCTAAGCCATCCCTCGATGTCCATCGGAGCTACCCGCAAGAGGCGCGGTAGGATGATGATTCTGGGAATAGGGGTTATGGACCCGTCCAGCGATGTCCATCGGTGCTACCCGCAAGAAGCGCGGTAGTGATGTAGCTGGTTCGGCTATATGTTACTAATTATAATTGTAAACTTAAAATCTAATTAATAATTTTTTTTTTCATTAATTTTTATGATATAATATTATTTATATTTTTATACAAGCGGAAATATTCTTATATTCTAAAGTACTTCATAATAATAATTCATTTAACTTAAACTAAATATTTCAGTCTTTGCCTTCTTCTTTTTCTTCCAATTTTTTTGTGATCTTAAATTGCAAAAATATTCCGTATTAGAAGAGTGTAATCTTTCAATAATCTCTTTGGTTGATATATTTATCTCTGGGGCTTTGTTACTAAGCAAAGAGATTCCTGTCAGTTTCAATTCAATTATAGACTGCTGCAATATGTCCATGCCAATGATGGCGTCTTCGGCTAATTCTTTCAGGAAAGTCACTTTACCGTGAATTCTCATTTTGCCTATATCAAATCTTATATTATAATTTTCTTCGGTGGTAACATGATCTCCATTGGCAAGTTGAACCTCGACCTGCTCATGTTGGACTATTATTTTAAGGCTCTGCAACTTCTCTCGAATTCCTAGCCCGATAAACGAATTGGTTGCACCAGTGTCGATGAGGGCTTTGAAGGTCTGTCCTGCTATATTAATCGGAACAAAGTATCTGGGATCTTTCAAAGGTTCCGGAACGGAAAGTGCAGGTACAGATGAGTCTTCTTGTTTAGTCGGCATACTGGGACAATAGATTTGCTCTACATCTTCGGATTCACCTGCAGGATTCTTCTTCGGTTTTTGGTATCGAATCTTCTTTAAGTAACGTGTTAGCCATCGATTATGATGTTTGGCTAATGAGCAAGGCTGGATAATGGATCTAAACCTTCGAAGAAAAGGTTCTTGACAAACAGGAACAAGTGTCGATATATGATGCTGGTTGTTTTCTGGTACGTTTCTTGGATTATGTCCTGTTGCTCTTAACTCGGTCATTGGCGTGGTTCGTCGAGTGTTTCTGTTTTGATGACATAGACAGTTTTTGGTCATTCGACCGTCTTCTCCACAGTAGGAACAAAAGAGTCGAGGACAGCTGGTGCAGTTTTGCTTCTGGTGACCTAGTTGTTTGCAACGCCAGCAATGCGTGCTTCTGTCATAAGCAACTAGGCTAATTAAACTTTTGATAGGTGGCTGCAAGTTCGTTGTCAAAAATTGGCATTTATTTCTGGAGAGCGAATGGAGAAGACTCGGGGTCGGAACTGATCGTGGGTTTCTCCATTGAGGTGCTTGGACATAGGTGCCAACAACTGGTCTCTGACTTCGTTCTTCTGACCAAACAAACTCAAGTTCTTCTGCCAGTTCTGTTAATTCTTGGAGTGTTTCGAAGTCTCTACGCCGGATGTGTAGCCTATACTCTGTCCTTAGACTATCGTAGATTCGGTCCACATTTTCTGCTATTTTCATTTTGGGGTGTTGTCGGATAAGGTATTCTATACTTCGTATGAACTCCTTGACAGTTTCCCGTTGCCCTTGCCTCTTTCGCATTATTTCATCCTCTAGTTTATGGACAAAACGGGTGGGCAGAAAATAGCGGAGGAATGATTGTCTGAACTCTTCCCAGGTCTGGAACTGGTCCCTGTGTATGCGTAGCCGTTCAAGGGCTGTACCACGAAAAATGTCTGGTAGAGTTTTAAGAATCTGGTCTGATGGGAGTGAGTAACATGCTATCAATTCTTCGATGCGCTCCAAAAATTCTAGAGCTTTTCCTGATGCATCAAATCGTAATCCCCATTTACGTACGATATTCATTACTTCCGCATCTCTGTTAATCCGGGTATATGGCTGACTGGATGCATTCAGCATTTGATCACTGTGTTCGATGGTTCGATGATTGAGTGCTTCTAGGTCCTCTTGAACACCGGTGTCAGCAGGCCTTGGAGTATTCGGTGGAGGTGTCTCATCATCCTCTTGGCTTTTCTGTGATAATTCTTCACAAAGACTGTGTGATAGACGGCTGGTACGGGAACTCCTAATGAAAGCACTGAATCGCTGCCTTAGGATGGCTACGGTACCAATGGTGTCTAAGTTGTTGGCAGCCATCTTCTCGATAAGCTCTGGTTTTCTCAACAGGTAAATTCCTCCAATGCATTGATCCATTTGTTCATCGGTTTTCTCCATGACGGAGGGATCTTGGTCGGAGTCTCTTTGGTCTTGGTAGTTTCCGTTTGTTATTTTCGGTGGCATATTTTCGTTTTGCTAAATAAAATTTTCGGCTGAACGGAGTATTATTGACGGAAGGCTTAGCCTTACTGGTATACGGGAGCGTTTGGAACGTTCAATGAACTTGTTCTTGCTGGTCGGGTTTCTGGTCTGGTTACTGGACTGGTTACTGGACTGGTTTCGGGTCTGGTTGCTGGATTCGGTAGAAAACGGTGACTAGTTATTAAAACTGGAACTGGTTATTAACGGAAGGCTTCGCCTTATTGGTAAACTGGAACGTCTGGAACGTTTTGTCAGGTTGGACATCAATGAGCGATGATTCTTCAAGAACGGTCGGTCGGTCGGTGAAGGAACAGGTGAATCAACCTCAATGAAGTCCCTGCTCGGGCGCCATTTTGTGAGGAGCTTTTTGTCATAGGCTGGGGTATACTCGTCGGATCCAGGGTTTAACTAAAGAAGCAACAAACTTTAGCTTTTGAGGTTCACTTTATTTGTTTCCTTTTTATATTAAGTGTTTTACAATGTTTTTACAAAGGTTTTATGTTTTACAATATTTATGTTTTACAATATTTCATTTTAGAATCTTAACATTATACAATTTCCTTAATACAATTTTAATCCATATACATTATATAATTCAAGTTCATAAACTTAATCCTAGTTTTGACTGAGGTAGCAGTGTCCACTATAAATTACAGTCTGAGATAGCAGACGTCACTATAAACTACAGTCTGAGATAGCAGACGTTACTATAAACTACAGTCTGAGATAGCAGACGTCACTATAAATTACAATCTGAGATAGCAGACGTCACTATAAATTACAATCTGAGATAGCAGACGTCACTATAGATTACAATCTGAGATAGCAGACGTCACTATAAAAACTACAGTCTGAGATAGCAGACGTCACTATAGATTACAATCTGAGATAGCAGACGTCACTATAAATTACAATCTGAGATAGCAGACGTCACTATAGATTACAATCTGAGATAGCAGACGTCACTATAGATTACAATCTGAGATAGCAGACGTCACTATAAATTACAGTCTGAGATAGCAGACGTCACTATAAACTACAGTCTGAGATAGCAGACGTTACTATAAACTACAGTCTGAGATAGCAGACGTCACTATAAATTACAATCTGAGATAGCAGACGTCACTATAAATTACAATCTGAGATAGCAGACGTCACTATAGATTACAATCTGAGATAGCAGACGTCACTATAAAAACTACAGTCTGAGATAGCAGACGTCACTATAGATTACAATCTGAGATAGCAGACGTCACTATAAATTACAATCTGAGATAGCAGACGTCACTATAGATTACAATCTGAGATAGCAGACGTCACTATAGATTACAATCTGAGATAGCAGACGTCACTATAAACTACAGTCTGAGATAGCAGACGTCACTATAAATTACAATCTGAGATAGCAGACGTCACTATGAATTACAATCTGAGATAGCAGACGTCACTATAAACTACAATCTGAGATAGCAGACGTCACTATAAACTACAGTCTGAGATAGCAGACGTCACTAATTTTAGAACCTGGTAATCCACTTCTGGAACCTAGTTCTTTCAAAAAGCGGAGAAGCACTCTGTACACCTGATTGGTACTTTTCCAACTCAAGCACGACTCAAGCACGACTCGATTTGTACTGGATTTTATCCGGTGTCTTATGTTTATTTTTGTAGTAACTGGATGTGAATTGTAAGACACAGAAAAAATCCACCACAATGTTTTGTTTCACTTTGAGTTTCTCTTATGTTGTTGGTCTTTTGTTATCTGTATACTGTTGTTGTAATGCGGTCGTCCACATCACACAGGCTTATCAGTATGACTCACGTGATGTATGGAGTATGTGGTGTAGGCTTATGTAATGTCTCATTACAACATCGCGCTCTTTTCCTCCCATTTATCAAAGAAGAGTTTATTTTTTCAGGAGAAACAAAACTTCTATTTTTGGAGGGGAGAGATTTTGGTAAATAAGGAAACACATACATCCTCAAAATAAGCTTTGTTGGTGGTTGTATTTTCCCCTAAATTACGGAGGTTTGGTTTGCAGGGCAATAACAAACACTACCAGGAGTCCATGTAAGCCCGTGCAATCTACGGCAACAATCTGCACATGTAGCTCCACGGTAAAGTGGATCATAAGTGGAAACTCTACAACAACTGTCAAAAAATTACATCAAAAACAACAACAAAACAACCTATATCTGTCTCCTTCTATCTCGAACATATGGTGGTTGGTGATTTTTTATTAGTATTATTAGCTGTCATTTAAGGCAGGGCGAAAAATTCAAGAAAATTAAAAAAACTTTGCAAAACTTGAAAACGAAAATTAGAAAAAAAAAAGAAAATTCTCAACAAAAGATAGAAGGAGAACAATTGTTTTTTCTCAATTTTGCATTGAGTATAAAATAAAATTTAAAAAACTCAAAATTGTGAAAATGTGATTGCAAAATATTCCTGTTTACCAATCAAAAAATTCGAAAGAACCGAGCCAAGAACAAAGGGAGAAACCTTCAACTTACAAAAAAAAAAAACCAATGAGAATAGTATTTTTTTATCGGAAAAAATTTAACTTCCATCACAAAAAATATCAGCCAAGTGCGTTTTATTATATTTTTTTCTGAATTTACTATTTAATCAAGTAAATCAACACAGCAATATTTATACAAAAAATCAATCATCATAATCAAGCGAAAAAAAAGTAGAAAAATAATAAGAAAAACAACAAGTGAATATCGTTTGCATGCAGTGAAGAAAATGGTATGTAAAAAATCTATTTTCTTCAAAGTCCATTTCAAACAAGAAATGGAAGAAAATCTTTCTAAAGTTAACATTCAAGGGGACAGACAATAATTATGCCAAAGGGGGTGTTAAATTGTTATGAATTTCACTTAAAAAAAAAACTTGCAACGTTTTCCTTAAAGCTACCTTTTCGAGGTTGCAAGTATTATATTTTTGTTTCTTCTTTTTTATATGTTCGATGGTTTGGTTGGTTGGTGTGTTTTTTTATGTTATTGACTTTATTTTTGTTATTATATTTTCGTTGTTTTTTATATAACATTAGTCATTCAGTGCGAATCGCTAATATAATGGCAATTTGTTAATTATCATTTAAAAGACGACTCTCAACTCGGGGGAACTTGTTTATAGTTATATTTTTTTGATATTTCTTATCAGTTTTTGAATTCGAACTTTATCAGAAAGTTTTTTTTTGTCTTTCTTTTTTTTTTAATTTGTATTGTTTTTTGCACTCCAGTTGCTACTTGTACGTTAATTAATTAAATTAAATACATTCTCTAATGTATAATAATTGGCACAGGAACTCGTTGTTTTTTTTTTTATTTTGATTTCGTATCTGGCGATGAAATGGTTTCCAAATTGAGGTTTCTTAAGAAAGACATTTAAAGCTTGTATGGAGACTGTAAAATTGATATTTTACAGTTGATTGATATCTTATAAAGAAAATCAAAAGGAAATAATAAAAAATTGTTAAGATATCACACAAAATAAAAGCTCTGGGAAGCCATAACTGAGACCTCAAAATTTTTGAACCAAATTTGTTTAATTCGTTTGTCCACCCTTCAAAAAAATTTTAGAGCAAATTCTTTTTTTTTTTTTTATAGTCTGAAAAATGAAAAATCTGAAAAATGAAAAATCGTCTTAAACGCTAAAATTTTGAGATAGACGTATTAAACTAACTGCAATCGTTTGTCCACCCAGAGTTCTATATACATACCTAATATGTATTATCGTTTTCCACCCCCCGTTTAAGAGCAATTCAAAAAACAAATTTTGCACTTAAAAATTGAAATTCCCCTAAAATCCCCAAAAATCAATTTTTTTTTTCATAAATTCAAACTGCTGTCGTTTGTCCATCTCGAGTTCTTTACATATACCAAAAATCATCGTTTGTCCGCCCTCTGTTTAGGAGATATTCCAAAAATAATTTTTTTATAGCAACTCTCAAAAAAATACGCATACACCATACTAAAAATTACAAAGTCCGCAAAAATTACTTTTTTTCAAATGACAATCATTTGTCCACCTCGAGAAATGGATACAAACAAAAAATCATCGTTTGTCCACCCTGCGTTCAGCAGATATTTAAAAAACAATTTGTACTGAAAAATTCAAAGTCCCATAAAATCCCCAAAAATTACTCCAATTTAAAAATTCAAATTTCTATCGTTTTTCCACCTTGAGTTCTTCACGTATATCAAAAATCGTCGTTTGTCCACCCTACGTTTAGAATATATTCGAAAAACAAATTTTATACTGGAAAATCGCAACAAAAGTTAAAAAAATGTAGAAGAGTCAAAAACATAGAAACTTTAAGCTAAATGAATAACCCAATATAAGTTCAAGTGACCTCAACTCCAAAAATTTTTAATAATTTTTTATTATTTTTGTTATTTTTTTCTTCGTTAAGGGCCAATTTTTCAATAGTCAGTTAAACAGTCAGTTAGTACTTATTCCTAAGGATAGAGAAAAAATCAATTTTTCAACAGGCAGATATAGCTTATTTCTAAGAATAAATCTATCTGCTTCTTTCAGAGACGAATAAAATTATTCTAAGGAATAATCTCAATAAAAATATTGTGTCAGTTGTCAAAGCTGTTTTGAAAGAATTTTGAAAAAAATACAGTGGAAAACAAGAAAACAAAAACAATCATGAATAAAAATGACGTTTAATTTTAAATATTTTTGAATTTGACAATTTTGTTTTGTTATTCTGTAGAATAAATTATTCTTGATTGAAAAATTCAATGTTTTTATCTGATTGTTTATGAGCCTAATAACTTTATTCGTCGAACAGTTAACTGACTGTTTATTAGATGATTGAAAAATTGGCTCTAAATGAATAACCTTTCAAAAAATAATAATAATATTATCAAAAAAAATTTCTCACTTCCTTAAGACCAAAATAAGAAGAAAATTTTGGTTTTGGGATAGTTTCAATGAATTTTCTGTTTGACCATTTGAAATAAAATATTTACTTTTATAATTGTAAAACAAGATACGATCATGATACGATTATTTTTCACTGAGAAACAGCCTATCATTTTTTTTTTGGCTACTGTATGTATGTAGTTCATATAAATGGTTTAAGTTAATCTAGTAATGGAAGTGGTAAGGTTTTTGTATAAGATTTAGTGCCAACATTTTTCGAAGATTTTATGGGACTTTGAATTTTTCAGAACAAATTTTGTTTTTTAACTATTTATTAAACGTAGGGTGGACAAACGACGATTTTATGTATGCGCAAAGAACTTGAGGTGAACAAACGACATAAATTTGAATTTTTAAAAAGGAGTAATTTTTGGGGATTTTATGGGAGTTTTTCAATACAAATTTCGTTTTTGTTTGAATTTTTGGGGACTTTGTAACTTTTAGTAGGTACACTATGGTGTATGCGTATTATTTTAAGAGTTTCTATAAAAAAATTATTTCTGAAATATATCCTAAACAGAGGGTGGACAAACGATAATTTTTAGTATACGTAAAGAACTTGAGGTGGACAAACGACAGCTGTTTGAATTTATGAAAAAATTGATTTTTAGGGATTTTAGGGGAATTTCAACTTTTTAGTTTTGTTTTTTAAATTTCTCCTAAACGGAGGGTGGAAAATCGATAATATTTAGTACGTATATAGAACTCAAGGTGGACAAACGATTGCAGTTGGTTTTATACGTCTATCTCAAAATTTGAGCGTTTTGGAATATTGTTCATTTTTCAGACTTCTTATAAAAAAAAGAATGTGCTTTAAACTTGTTTGAAAGGTGGACAATCGAAACGTTGCTAACTTTTCAAACCAATCTTCGCCACATATGGATTTCTTAAAGGTTGTCACCTTGATGTTAAAATTTTCAAGGAAATTTCAACTCAATCTGACTCCAATCTTCTCCCAAACGACCTTAATCGCTTTTTCGATTGGTGAATACAAGATTTTCTAGATTTAAATATCCGTAAATGTCTAAAAGTTACATACTCCCGAAAACTTACTTTAATTTCTCCAAAAATTTACTACTTTTTAAACCCATCCAAATAGTAGAATCTATGTGTGATCTGGGCGTCTTATGTGATAAAATGTTAAATTTTAACTCCCACATCGATAAGATAATTAACAAAGCCAACTGGTCGCTTGGTTTTATTAAACGTTGGTCTAAAGAGTTTAACTTCGTAAGGCCCACTCTTGAATATGCTTCACAAGTCACAAATCCCCGAAGTCTTCGCTCTCCCCCATTATCGAACCACTTTGAACCTATGTACAGATTGCTAAGGCACTGGAACGAAGCGATGCCCTCCTTTGACTTCCATATACATACATAAAATATAAGTAAATTAGAGCAAATCTTGGAATACCCACTGGAATAAATCATTCACATCTTATGCCCCCATATGAACAGCTCCATCCAAAACTCTTTACAAGAGTGTCCCTTATATTGAAAATAACTGAATTTAAATGGCAAAACTGTAAAAGTTGAAAAAAATGTTTATTTTTTAAAATAATGCTGAGTCAGTAAAAAGTAACCTCAATGTCACTGTTTTTATGATAATTGCGGTTATGTTTTACTTACTCAGCATTATTTACAAAAATTTTTAATATTTTTTCGTACACTCCCTATAGTCCTGAAGATACATATTATGCATATTTTTAAAATTTCCCATCAACTTTTACAATTTTACCGAATTTTTAAAAGCACTTCAAAACTACCTGTAATTTATTGATATTTTGTATGAAAACATTAAAAATTAAGTCGCGTCGGGTTAACATTAAGATAGAGACTTGAAACTTGGGGAATATTTTTTTCGTGTTTATTTCGAAACTTTTGAGCCCATATGCGTATTTTAATTCAGCCATTTTCAATGTAAGGGACAACCTACTCTTTACCCTCCCTTTTTTTTCAAGCTTGGTTTTTAATTTAGTTTTCGTATTTTTTTTTTTTGTTTCCCGTAATGCAAATTTAATGTGGGCCTCAGGGCCCGGTCTTAAAATAACAAAAACAACCTATAACAAGAACAAAAAAAAAATATTAAATTAGTCTAAGCTAGTTTTAATTAATTTTTAAGTTATTGCTTGTATTAAGCTTAAATAAATAAACCGTAAATGCAAGTTTATAAAGAATATTTATCTGAGTACCTAGAATTACAAAATCCATAAGGGAAGGTATTCAGAGGAGTATTTACGATAGTCGTGATGATCCCTATTACAAACGCATGGCTTTTAAAAGAGAAAATTATGTGTCCAAGAAATTATCATAAAAGCAATGCCCAATAACGTTGCGCAATAGTTATTGCGATGGCCTTTTAACTCAGAGATCTGGGTTAAAGTCCCGATCACCTTAGAACTTTTTTTCAGGAGTATTACCTCTTGCGAGGTATTGACAAAGCCACCAACGGTATTATTTGTCATGAAAAAGTGCATCTCTACATAGTCGTTCGGACTCGCACTCGGGGGTAGTATTATTCCGATTATGTCAATGTCGATAACGCCTCCGGTGTTGACGTATGAGTTCTGCTCGTAGTCTCATCATGCAATTTTTTGATATCAAGAGTAGATTGATTAGATAAGTAAGAGCTGTTTGCTGAATCGATAAAATCGATAAATCCTTATGTGACAGTTTACGCTGAGGAAAACATATAGAATAAAACTTTATGTTCAACATAAATTATTTAAGTTTCTGTTAAGCAAATGGTCAAAATCATGGAGGTGGGAAAATTTTGATAACCGAATTTAACTTTTTTTTATGATAAAACTTGTATGCTCAAATGTTCGCTTAAGCTATAATTTGTTGGTTCATGAACGGCCAGAGAACAAAAATGTAATTTTTTCAATTTACCACAAAACCCCAAAATTAGTACTAGAAAAACTTTCCTCGAAATGGTGGTGATCTCTTCAAAACGTCTTTAGGGGTCTAGAAATAGTATCAATGTGAATGATGCATTTGTATGTTAAGATAGTAGGTCCTAAATAAATCAAATATAACTTTATTTTTTGGTTCAGAGACGAATTTCTACAAACAAAAATGCTTTTTATGCATGTCCGAAATACTAAGGACATAAGTAATTTTTTGTTTTGTTTTTTTTTTTTTTTGAATTTTTTTGATAAAAATGTACCTTTATTACAACCGCACTTAAATAGAATACTGATTAAAATACCTAAAAAATGCGGAATTATGTGTTTAAGACCACGTTACTTATTCAGATTCTAAGAGCGTTCCCGGAAATGACGTTTTGACCTTAATTTATTTTTATTTCTTATGTCGTGGCCTCGATTTTTGATCATAATATCACCAAAAAAATAATAATTTAATCTATATAATATCCCCAAAACAAGCGTTCCCGGAATGACTGTTAATTGATGTACGCTAATTATAAATGAAACTAAAACTAACTTATAACATACATTTAATACATTTATTCATAAAAATAGTTTTGGAATGACAATTAAACAAAGTAAACTTGATTTATTTATCAAGTCAGCCAGGTCCCTAGGTAGCTGCATACAGTACATGTATGCAGCAACCTCATGTTGTCTGTGGTTATAAGTTTAATGGTTGATATAGTTCCTGTTTTTCGAAGGTTGTGTTACTTTTTACGTTGAATAATGCCGCTTACCATCCTGTCGTCAATTATTATTTTAAATAAACATTTATTAGGTATTAGGATGGTAAATCCTGTCGTCAATTATTATTTTAAATAAACATTTATTATTAGATTTAGCCAAATAATCAAAGCTGGACTATTTTTATATTTGAAAAACAGGCATATACATATACTACGAAAGACTGCCAAAAAGTCTGGAACAAGTTGAACACCATTATACAACATAATGTCATATTTAATGCTTAATTCGATAAACATTAACACTTTTTTTAATGCAAAAAAAACACATAAACGCGATTCAATTTACAAATCACGACGATTTGATTTCTTCTTTATTTATTTGTTTGACATACGTCAACTTTTCATTTGACAGAATTCATATTTCTGCCGGAAGAAATTCTTTGGGCTAAATTTGTCAGGGTGGGGAAATTTTTTACTCTCTCGAGAGCGCTCTCTTCTACACAATTTTTGAAGTTGGGAACAGACTCTGACCAAAAATAACCAAATATTAAATACGGCAGTTGCAAACTGAGTGTGGAACGGACCTAATTACTTTATATTGCTTTAGTTGATTACCTACATAAAATAATGGAATGTCATGAGAGAATATAAATAAATATACGTATTTAGCTTGCTTTTTAAAGTTTGTAATGTGTAATTATAGCTTTTGATCATTGGATTTTTATGTGTTGAAAAGATAATTATGAGATTTTGGGCAACATGGTTTTACTTGACTTAATCATGATAATGATAATTCTACTAGATCTACAAACATTATAGTAGAATTGTGTCCTTTTGTTTTCTTAAAAACTGTAAAACTTAAGCTGTTGGTTTGAAAATGGGTTAATATAAAATGTTACAAAAATTCCTGCAATTCCGTCTTAAATCTCCTTATTGCAATGAAGAATGGTTGTTTTTTTCTGTTTTAACTAACTCCACCATGATATTTTAAAATTACAATTTTAAATATGCGTATACTTGTAAAATCAATTAATCTATACAATTAATATTATTTAACTTTCAGATTCACATCGCCAATAGATTTACCTATAAAATGATTTGGATCTATTAAGCTCGTGTCAAAAGAGAGGCATTTGGCATCAGTCCTCATAAATTTAACAAAACTGTTAAAAAAAAATATTTTACATTACTTTTACATAATTCAGCAGTTATTTAAAAAGATCAATATGTCAGCCCAGTTTTTATTTATTGTTTTATGCTATTGCTTGGCTCAAATATCAAAAGGGAATATTTTAGTCTATCGATACAATTCGAATCAGGTATGTAAAAATGTGTAAAAAATATGTTTATAAATTTTATAAAATTTTGTTATTTCTAGTTTTTACAAGAATTTTATTCAATTCCTGCTCAATTCGGTGCAGAGATACCATCGAATGGCTTGAATGTGTTCGGATTAGCAGCCAGTGATGATCCTTTTGGTTGTTTACCACTGAATGGTCCACCAAAGCATAAAAGTATTCCGAAAGCTCGTTATGCTGTTATTATTCAAAGGTTTTAAAAAGATAATTTTTTTGCAAACTGAGTGTGGTTAATGTTTTAATTTTTAATTGAAGAGGGGCAAATTGCACTTTTGAAACGAAAGTTCGTAATGCCCAAGATGCGGGATGGGATGCAGCTATAATTTATAATTCTGTAAATGATGACAATTTGGGTAAGTTATTTGTTTTTCATTATTATACACCTGATTTTTTTAAATTTAAAAATTAATCCAAAATAGAATATTACGTTTTTAAAATGTGTGGATACCTTCGTTCATGTTTTTTTTTTAACAAAAACATTATTTACATACAGGTTTAAATTGTCGATTTGAAGGTAGAACTCATCTTTGAACTAATTGAAAATTAGCAAACAAAATTATTTCATCAGAGTTAGATCTAAGCACTTAAAAAAAAAAAACTATAATATTTGTCTTTTCTATTTTATTGTAAACAGAACCAATGAGTGCGAAAAATGCAACTGGTATAGATATAGTATCGGTATTCGTTGCTTATTCGACTGGTATAAACCTTAAAAGTGCATATGCAAATATGGAAACGAGATTGGTTATAAACGACGATCTGCCCTTCAATATCAATACACAGTTAATTCTGCCATTTTCAATATTAATTGGATTGTGTTTTCTGATAATGGTTTGTGTAGAAAATAAATTTAGCTTTACAGAAATTATTTAACATTCAATCTTATACGTAGATATTTTATATGATATACAAATGTGTCAGAGAAGAACGGCGGCTTAGACTTCATCGTTTGCCAAAAAATATGCTTAAGAAAATTCCAATTACTAAATTTACGAAAGGCCAGCCATACGAGATGTGTGTCATTTGCTTAGATGATTTTACCGAAGGTGAAAGACTTCGTGTATTGCCTTGTGCTCATGGTAAGTTATTTGTCTTTTTAATATTCTTTTATTTATTTAATTATTGAAAACTATCTTTAAAAAGCATATCACAGCAATTGCATAGATCCATGGTTAACCAAAAATAAACGTGTGTGTCCAATATGTAAACGGAAGGTTTTTGCGAAGGGCGAGACGAGAGCAAGTCGGAGACGGCAGTCTTCATTGGATAGTTTGACAGATACAGACGATGATACGACACCTCTATTACGTCAAGGCGAAAGTGGTATAGCAACCAATAATCATGGAACCTTTTCTGGAGGTCAAGATGATGAAGAAGCAGCAGGAACAACAGCTGCTACTGATGGTGATATTATGTCATCTGATGATGAAAATGGTATGTAAATTGAATTTTTACTTTAACGTATTTTTTGCGATATTTGATTTGATTTCAGTTCTACTGACCAACGATTCACCCAGTCATAGTTCGACCCGAGTCAATCCTTTTGATCGTCAACCAAATTTACCACCTAATCTGGAAGACATGTTAAATAGCAGACGTTCCGTTTGGGATTATCCGATTATGAGGTGGGTTTTTTAGCTTTTTATTTTAAAAATAGTTTTCTAATGTTTTTTATATGCTTCAATTAAGTGTTCTACTGCTCTTAAAAAGTCTTTACCAATTTGAGTAAATAAAAAATTACAAAGCTTTTTCTTGCTTCTCATGATAGGTGTACAATTCTTGAAAATTATATACCCACATATAGAAACCTTCCCGTAAGAATTTATTAAGCGACATTTTTTTCGAAAATGACTTTTTGATGTGGAATCTACTATGCGTTAAGCGCCACGTTTTAGTTCAACTTTGGTTGCCCTATCATGTATGCAAGTGAAACAAGAGAGAAAATAATTTATGTTCCTCACAAGAATAATATTGTTTTTTTTTCGTTTCCTGAACAATTTAAAAAAATGTCGCTTAAAGGTATCGATATGTAATACTATAAATAAACTAATTAATTTATTGAATGGGCACTTCCCCTCCAATGTTTTGTCGATACAAATTTTAAAAAAAGCAACAATTAATGTCCTTATTGCACAATTAATGCCCAAAAGAAAACAAAACATTCCAAACTCTCGTGCATTCCTTTTTTTGCACGAGATTCGATCTTATACTCGTATTTTTCAGCTATTAAGGTTTACATAAACGGCACAGAACGGATCTACATAAACGGAAGATACAAAAAAATGAAAAAAGAAAACAGCCCGTGCACAGAAAACCGTTGCATGAGTTTACTAAAAATTTAACCTACAAAATCTTCCAAGACAATGGGGAGGGATAATGCGAAAATCTTGTATCCTAGGCAGATACCTACATAGTTCGGATGGAGTTGAGTTTGATGTCATCAACAGAAAATGTGCACAGCGACAGCGAGATTTCGTGCGAGTTTATGTTTTATTTTTGCTTCTCAACGATCGATGTAGGAAATTTGGAAGGAAGAATCAACATGTTTATAATCAGTGCGCTAAAATCTCAAAAAAAATCGGCTTTTTCAAAAGAATCCGGAGGTATATTCCTCTAAATTGTGCTGTGACAATCTATAATACATTGATTCTTCCATACTTTGATTACTGTTCTTCGATTATATTCATGTCAAATAGTGAAAATATAAGAAAATTTCAAGTATTACAAAATCGAGCAATGAGAACAGTGCTTAAGTGCGATTATAGAACACCAATTAATGATATGCTTACTGTCCTCGGATGGTTAAATATTGAACAAAGACTAAAATTTAATGCGCTTGTGATGATTTTTAAAATCAAAAATGAAATGTATCCTGCATATTTACAACGGAACGTGAACTATATAACAAATTCATTTTACAATCTGAGGAATACTGGTGATTTCAGACTTCCATTGTATAGAAGAGCAGCAACACAAAACAACCTACTATATAAAGGCATTCAACTTTTTAATAGCCTTCCTAGTAACTTAAAGACTGAGCAAAACTTAAATAAATTTAAATTTTTATTAAAACCTCTATTAAAAGATAATACTGTATAATATTGCTTAAAATTAAGTATGATTTAAGTAAAAAATGTTATTGTTAAGAGTTTTTAAACTAATAAATAAATCAAAAAAAAAAAAAAAAAAAGAATATGAATTTTAGGAAGGAAGAATATGAATGTAGGCTGTGTGATGTAAATTTTATGAGTTGTGTAATTGTGCATATTTATGCGTGTCATTAATATTAGGGTTGACGATGAGGGATTCTTTTCTTTAAATCAGGGTGTGCAATGCACACAATGATATTAATTACTTCTACTAATAATAAGACATTTTTTGTCACTTTTATTTGGTTTTGTAACTAAAGTTAGCAGTCTTCTTGAAATTTATGAACTTTTTTCCATTAAAATTTTATTTTTCTCCAGGAAATTAAGTAAGGGAAAAAATATTAATACATTTGAAAAAACCTATATTTTTGAATTATGTTTTTTTTTGTATAAAAAGTGAACTTTATTTTAAGAAATAGTTCTTTAATCTTTAGTTTGATCTTAAAAAAAAATTGTACGGGAAGGGGGCTGTATTACCCCTCGTTCCGGTGGGAGGGGCAATTTTCTGAAAATTTAACCTTAAATTAAAAAAAATACATAAAATCAACAAAAAGACCTAGAATACTGTGCAATAGCTTTTTTGAAAGCTTATTTTGCATTCTTTCAAATGCTCTTCGATTTAAGTAGTTTTCGCCTATACTTTTTGTGAAATAAAATTTAAAAGTCAAAACTTTGAAAAAAAAATTGTCAAATTTGATGTTCAAGTTATTTTTCTTTTCAAATTTGCTTTGTAAGGTGGAACTTTTTTTAAAAAAAACTTTATAGCCGCATCAATTTTAATTGGAAAAAAATTAATAATAAATTAAATTAAAAAATATTTTAATAAAAAAAAGTAAAATACAAAAGCACTAACTTTATATAACAAATCATCCTGTTTCACGAAACTTCTTATAATAAAAGGAAAAAAAAAAACAACTTCTAAAAAGAAAAAAAAAACATTGTCTGTAAATAATCAGTGCATGATTGTCAAAAAAGAATTGTTTTGTAATTTATTTTAATAAAAACAAAAAAGCACTTTCTTTAAAAAAAAACTGTTTTTTGAAGTTCAAAATTTCATTAAACATATTTTAGACAAATATTTAGCAAAAGTGTTTGTATGGGCTTATAGAGAAATTACTTATCATGCTTTCTCCATTTTTAGACTTGCTAAATATCAGAAGATTTTGAGAAAAAACTTTAAGATGCGTTTCAAAAAATTCCTTATTTTCTCATTCAATTTTTAAATATGAGAAATTTAAAACAAAAAAAATTTTCAGAAGAATAGTAATTTACATATTTTTATCCATGTGAGAAATTTGTATTTTATTTTTTTCTCAAGTAAGTTTGAGATCAAAAACTTTTGAGCTCTGAATAGAGCTTAAAAAAACCTTTCTTTTGATGTCTCACTCGATGAATTTGGAGGAAATTTTTTAAAATGCAATTTTTTTCGACAAGGGGTTAACCTTGATTTTTTCTCGAAAATCAAAAAAAAAAATTATAATTTTTTTTACCTAAATGCATAGTGAATGACTGTGAACTCATGTCTGTAAACTTAAACTTGTTTCGCAGATATCTGCCTCTGAATGTATAATAAAAGATGAACGAATGAATGACTCAGCAACCAGACCTTAAAGAAACTTTCGTTTTTTGAGTTATGAATAGAAAACCCAAACCCGTATCATAACAGTAGCAAACTTGCTACCGAAAACCCTTTAAAAGTTATAGTAAAGTAACTAAATTTTGCATGAAGTTTAATCAAAATCACGAATTATTAGTTATTGATGCAGTAGTTATTAGAATAAAGTAATCTTTTTTATTTCTTAGTTTAAAAACATAAAAACTGACGAAGAAGAAGCACTAGTTTCGTTGTAGAAATCTCTTTTTTACATACAAAAGTAGATCAATACTAAATTTAAAACTGATTTCCTGAAAAATCATGTTTTTTTTTTTAATTATAACATTGTTCAAGTAAATGAGCGATATATCGTCGGCACATCGCAAAAAACCGCGAATCTGCATTTTTTTAATATTTTCACTTAATGTGTCGATCCAGTATCAGTGTTGGTTTTTTCTCTGTATATTTTTGAGCTTTCTCTATCATAAAAATTATATTATTTCTAATTTTTCCATAAATATTATATTATTTCTTATTTTTTCATAAATTTTTGAAGAAAATGTTATCCACTCACCAAATTCAACCACATTCAATTTTCATTTTTTTAAGGCTTTTCCGCAGACGAACACCAATTGCAATTAGTATAGCAGCGCCACCAATGACTATACGCGGAAGTTCGACAATTCCACGTTCACGATCAGAACCAAATGCCCCCATGAATGTGCCAGAGACGTCTTCAGTTGCAGCTAGTAGTGGTGTTCGCGTTGGATCACAACCAGCTTCAAATAATATTTTAAATCCAAATCTGAGTGGTTCATTTAAGGATGACGATGAAATGGAAGCACACCAGAGTATTTATGAGCCGATTTCAACCCAAACCCCGTCCGCTGCTGCATCAACATCAGACTTAATGGGCATTGTTATAATGGGTAGTAATTCTAGACAAACTCAAGCTGAACAACAAAGTGGTCAACAAGATTCCGTATTCATTCAAACTCCATCTCAGGGTGGTATTGGTGTAGTTGCTCTACCCAATACAAATCTCCGTAGTCCTTATGTTCAGAATCGTCAATACTTTACTTGAAGTTATGTTTAAAACAATTAAAAATTAAAAAAACATAAGGAAAATAACAAAAAAAAAAGGTGGGATAATATTTCCCCATTTCATGTCCCTTCCAGCTTCCCCCAAACCCTTTTTAAATGTGTTGTCGTAAAAAAAAGGAGATAAATTGTGATTTAAGTTAGTAATTGTTATTGATTTATTATTATTACTATGCTAATAACTCATGGAACCCTAATCCATAATATATTCAAACTCTACATATTCTATTAACATAAACTTATTGTGAGTTTAAATTTATTTTTATTATTTGAATAACATTTTATGCTTTTAAGATCTTGATTATTATTTTCGTATGTTATTATTATTATTATATTGAAGGTATTTGCCAAGTAAATAGAAAAAAAATAAAACAAAAATAGAAAAATCAAAGTCTTAATAAAAATATATAACAAAAATAATCAAGACGCGGAAAACGTGTTTGTAAAATATTTTTTTAAAATTTAATTACAAAAAGTGTATGATTTGTAGAAATAAAGTAGCAAAACAAAAAAAAAAACTCATACATATATATTTGAAATTGAAGTAGATGACGTTATGATATAATAATGTAATTAATCATTGTAAAATATATTTTATCATTACAAAGTAAATAAAAAAATACAAAAACAACATCAAATAATAAAAGCGCGATTAATTTCAACCTTAAAAAAGCGCCATTCCTGTTCGTTTCACAAAAAAAAAAGAAAAGGGAAAAGGAGCAATTATTTATGTACTGTTATAAAGTCACGAAACAAAAGCATTGAGAATGTATTTTCTTATTTTTTGTCTTGTTTATGATTGTAATCATAGTTTTAATAAAAAAAAATATTAAACTGTACCAACATTGTATTTTTTCGTAAAGATTTTATTCTCGTCAATTTTTTTAAAGTTAGCGTAACCGGATCTATGGAGTATTCACATCTCACATTTTTAACGAAGAACGAACATTTTATTGAATTTCAATTAGAACGCAAAGAAAATAAAACTTTTTTGTTTACTTTATTTAACTTTACTTTTGGTTACTAAAGGGGTTTCAGCGATTTGTCGCCCAAGAAGCTACGAAACGTGTTCTTTACGAAATTTGAGTCTGAAGAATTAGTTATAAGGAAGAGGGACGAAGAGCGGAGGGAACTGCGAAGTTAAATTTCTAATTTAACCCAAATTTACGCTCCTAAAGCTAGTCGTTTTCTTGTCGTTTTAGTACAAACGACTTACGTAAAAGGGGTGAATGATTAAACTGTGATCTTTAAAATAAAATTTGTTCTTCAAAGAAAATAACGACAGTTTAATTTTATTCGATTCAGCGAATGGCCCTAAGAAGCATATTTAGAAAAAAAAAAAAAATCGTTAGAGCCAGTTTTAAAAAAAGTAGTTTAATATAAATAACACAAAATAAAGTCATGTTAATTGCTTTGGAAGTGATCTACCAGAGGTTGTAGGAATTACTGAGTATTTCGTCACTTGAAATTTTTCAAAGGCCTTAAAATTTCAAGTTATCGCCAAAAAACCGTTTTTCAATGTATTCAGATTTCAACGATTTTTTACTCAGTGATTTTTTGGTCAATTTGTAAACAGAGGAATATTTGTTCTTTTGGAAAATATTTTTTTATTATGCTCAAGCAACAAATTGGGTGTAGATTTTATGGACTGAATCTGAATGTACAACATTTGTTCATGATGTGATTTTTCCAAAAAAAAAAAAAAAAAATTTTAATCCAAAAATTATATTTTTTTGGAGATACTTAGAAATTTAAGAAACCATTCTTTGAGAGGTACCGTTAATAAAGATTTAAAAAAAAAAGTTTTTCATTAAATTATTGACTTTGTCAAAAAACTATAACTTGAATTTTTAAATCAAACTCGTAGGCGCAATTTTTTACAAAATTAAACTTTTCTAAAATTGGTATATAAGAGGTATACTTACCGTTATTTTTGGTCCAAGAAAATATATTTCAAAAACCCCTCTGTACAGTGTCCAAATCAAAAAACTGCTACATACCTACCAAGTTTGAAGTGGATTTTGGCCCATTGCTTTAGGCTGTAGCTCCTTATACAGCCCGACAGACAGACGGACTTTCGAGGCCCACTGTTTTTGATTCTGTATCATCGTAATTTCATGTTTGATTTTTACCTAGACTTTTTTTGTACGAACTTGATATACAGCATGTATAAAATCAAAACTACATATTAAAAAATACATTTTAGAGCTCTGTTTTTCACTTTCTTTCGCATTGGATACAATCGAACCTAAAAAAAATCACCTTAAAACCTGTCCGCATTCTGGCTAGATTGGTGTGGTAAAGTGCATTTTGCATCTCCAAGAGCTTACAGATGACATTGGTGTCAAACTAATAATATTGCCAGCTATCAAGATTCAGAGGCCTTCCGGGTAAAAGCCCGGCAGTTTTGTCACCTATCTCGATTTTAAGGTTAGAAGCGGTAAACATGAGTTGTTGGCTTAAGTTTTTTAAAGCCATTATGTATAGGTACAAGATAAAATTAGACAAAAGGTGTTTCTATTGGAATTAAATCAATAATATCAAAATAAAGGTAAAAACGTCTTCGTTCAAAATTAAGAGGTCTGCCGGATGGGAACGTAGAAGTGAAGAACTCTCTTAACCTTAAAACAGGCTGTATGACAAAACTTCCAAAATTTTTTCTCAGGAGACTTCTGGTTTTTAAAAGTAGACGTTATTACCTCAATTTGAAATTAACTTCGCCATTTAACTCGATAAGTACGATAATGAAGTAAACGATAGTCACGCCAAAGAGCGATTATGTAAGGAAGGTCGTTTGGCCAAAATAAATCAAAAAAATTTTTTTTGAGGGGCCCAACCAAATTACCGGCAAACGCACAACATTGGCAATAAAAATGAGCTTAAGCTCATATTGCTTTTTCAGTACATTTTTTTGAGATCAAACTCATTTTCTTGAGATAAATCTAAAAAAAACTGTACTGAAAAGTGATGTAAACTTAAGCTCATATGACAGCTGAACGAAAACGAAAGTCAAGCGATAGGGAAATGCCAGTCGTAAAGATTAACTAGTATCTTTGAAATAAAACGATTATCGTAATACGTAATCGCGTTTGAACGATAACGAAGTTATTTCAACGATAATTGTTTTACAAAATAGGGCACCTGAATTTTTCGAAGCAGTTCACGTTTCGAAATTGACTTTTGACCCAGAAAACGTCTGAATTTGGGAATATGTTATTACCTATAATTTGACACCAATATCGTCTTTAAGATCTATGAAATGCACAATGCACTTTAATACGCCAATTGTGCCAGGATGCGGACGGGAAGACCTGTGGTTTTCGTAACTACTAATAGTCCCTCCCTTAAGTTCAAAAGGTTTTTGATTTGGCTGAGATACGGGCGTTCTTGCAAACGTAGCATGTTTATTCAGGTTACTTTTTCTAGGTCCCGATTGTATCCAATGCAAAGGGGAGTGATTAGCAGTGATGCGTTCTTTTATTCGACAATGTTAACTATTGTTAACAATAGTTAACTTTCATCGTTCCTAAATGAGAAAAAAGTTACAAAGTGTAACATCGTGACGTCACAACATCGTTCCTAAATCCAGTGTTGAAGTGTCAAATAGTTACATTTTGTTACTTTTTTCAACTCAGCTCCTGGACTTGAGTTTCAATGTTAATCTGTCAAACACAACTAAATGGAGAAGAGAGGGGATGATGTGAGAAGAGAATTTCTTGTTTGTTTCCGTATTTGAAATTATTGAATGCATATTTTTTTTTCAATTTGCTTAGAATTCAATTAAAAAGAATTATTTCAGTACGAAATTATTTTTTTCTTGTTTATTCATTCATAAAATTAATCTCAAAAATTTTTCTTTTGACAGATCAACAAAATGTAACATTTAGTCGTTCCTAAATCAAAGTTTACATTTTGTAACAAAATCTAACAAAAACAAATACAACGATTTTTTTGACATAACAACAATAGTTAACATTGTTCAATAAAAGAACGGATCACAGAGTTCAAAAATATTTTGTTTTTTTATGTATGTATACGTAGTTATGATTGTATGGGGTCTAGTACTGGGGTCTATGAGTACTTTTGATTTAGGACTTTAGGAACTTTTTAAAAAGACGCATATTCGGAATATCGAAAAGTCGAAAATGCGATGTTATAAAGTTAGAATGGAAATAATGGAATGGAAAACAGCCCAACAATTTTTTTTAGACTTATACTTAAAACTTCCACATAGAAATCTTCCCTCCTTGACTGCCTTGTCATCTTTAGAACGAGATTCAAAAAAATACTTGTCTACATATAATAAATTATTAGGTGAAATTAAACACACATTGAATTTTATTTTTAATAATGTTTTTTATTTATATTTTTTTTTCAGTTTTTTCACGTTCATTTGCAGAAAATTTGTAAAATCACATTAATATTTCTTAAATTGTTGGTTGTTTTGTTTCATTAAAAAAAAAAAAACATTTCAACGACGAAATACTCTTAAAAGAATCGTATAATTAAGAATGAAAAACAGAAAATGAAAAAAAAATAAAAACAAGGATAGAAATTAGATGACAAAAATTTAATTTTTTTATTTTTTGAAACACTGCCTAATAATTGTGAAGGATGTTCAAAAATACATATCAACTTTCTATTTATTTATTTTTTCAATGTTCATTCATTTTATTCGCTTCTTAGTTGCTTTCGTTATATTATATAAATACATATTATTCTTACACTTATTTGTAATAATAAAATATTAACTCATAAATACAATTTTTAAATTTGTTTTAATTATTTTCAATTTTTTGTTTGTTACTTGAAGATTTTTTAGTGTTTTTTTTTTTTAATTTTTGTTTTAATATCTTTCATTTTTTATTCACTTTCCGAGTTAGGGACTATAGAGGGAGTGCGGCAAAACGGAACGCTTTCAGGCGAAGCCAGTTTAAATATATTTTCTACTGTTGTGTTTATAAAGAAATAATAACACCATCCAAAACAAAAGATAAATGACTTGGGAGAGATCAAAAAAACGTAAGAAAGAAACAAAAAAAATAGTAAAAAAAAAAAAACAAACAACGGAAATCAGTTTTTCCTTCAACAATTTATAATAATTATTAAAACTTACAAAGTAGAACATTTTATTTTCAAATTTGCATACCTAAGGTTTTTTTGTTTTGTGAAAGGAAAATCAGAGAATGGCGTGAGGATCACGTTAGTTCTAGGGGGATTGATTTGTTCTTCATCTTGTGGGTCGTAAACTGGGTAACAAAAAAAAAAAACAGTTTGTTTTTTTTTTCTTTTTTAATTTTTTCACATATTAGTATCATTTAGTTAATTTGTATTTTTTTCGGATTTTTCTTGTTTTTTTTTTCAAAATGTATATCTTTTTAATAATAGTATAAGAAGTT
Source organism: Episyrphus balteatus (assembly GCF_945859705.1). Taxonomy (NCBI): domain Eukaryota; kingdom Metazoa; phylum Arthropoda; class Insecta; order Diptera; family Syrphidae; genus Episyrphus; species Episyrphus balteatus. The sequence continues at coordinate 93,241,555 of NC_079136.1, forward strand.
TCAATAATAATAATAATAATATTAAATGAAAGCAGCACTACCTAGAATCTGGAATTTCATTTGAAGCAGACATTGAAGAGCTTGTTGTTTTCATTTCTCGCGTTAGCTTTTGCTGATTGGGCCCCTGTTGCGGTTGGGTGCCACCACCTGCACCTCCACCCACCACTACGGGTGGTGGTGGTGGACGGCCACGTCTTTCGAGGGCCATTGCCGAAGCGGTGGCATTGGCTTGATTGCCACCTTTGCCGCCAGACGACGTTGGTTTCTTTTTCGAAACGGCGTTGTTTGAATTGTATGACGTCTGATGCTGGAGTGAGTATTCTTCGACAAAGTCCTCGGGACAAGTCTGCTGCTGTTGGTCACGGTTCATTGTGTTGTTGTTCATAACAGTTTGTTCATCACTGGTTGTTTCATTGTTTGCAATTGCTGCATTACTATGTACAGTTGTAGTGCCGTCGCTGTCACTGCTATTGGGTGTCTCTGACTGCGATTTGGCATTTTTGTGTTTACTGTTGCTGTTCCAATCTGAATCATGTTTAAAACTAGCCAGAGTGGATAGTAGCATAGCCTGAACGTAAAGAGATCTGCAAAAACAATTATTTAATTCAAATTCAATTAGTTAGTTATTCAAATTCTTACCGATCAGCACGATCTTTTTCCAAACGTGCTAATTCATCCTCACTCAAAGTAGGTGTCATAAATTTGGAAAGCAAAAATTGCGAAGATTGGGCACCACCATCGGATGAGTTTGTATTACCTGTGTTGCCTGCGCCACTGCCACCAACAGCCGGCTGTAGAAATTGACATGACGACAAACCGAAATCGTTAACTGTCAACACAGACGTATTCAATGGTACTTCTCTGGTATTGAGCGTTGAACTGCCGCTGCCACTAGTGCCACCCACATTTGACTGGGACTGTTGAATTGAAGATGTAGTCGTGTTATTAACAGTCCATTCAGTGGCACGACATCCACCCGTTCCGGTGCCACCACCGCTGCTGCTTGGAGTACCTGAACTACCATTGCCTATTTCCTGCATAGTTGCATTTGAACTGGATGAGGAGACCATTGGGTGTGCTTGACGCCTTGGTAACCTTTCTAACTGCTGTCGAGTTGCCTAGATATTGAGGGAATATTTATATAGTAATATTCCATTCGATTTAGATTTGTTTGATTTCTCTTACAATTACCTGCTGTCGCTCTAATTGAATTTGCATCTGGAGCTGTTGTAGTTGAGATGACTGTGGACCACTGCCACCACCACGACGGACGCCGGACAATTGTGACAACAGCTCAGCAATCGGATCAACCGAATCACGACCGGATGGTGATAGGGCTGATAGGCCACTTGAAGAATTAACTAGCATATTAGACCTTCGAGAACGCGGTCCGCCTAATGTACGTCCTGGAATTCGACGTACCCCACCACCGTGACGTATTGCCGATGGCTCATCGTATTGTATTGGTTAAGGAAAATAACTTTTTTTTTTTTAAGACAGAAGGGAATTTTAAAAGTATTATACATGAATTTGAAATGTTTAAAAGTAGTACTTTTTCTTATGGTGAAATACCATAAGCTGATTTAAACCAATTACATCACAACGTTTTCTCTCCAATCAAAATTAATTTGCAAAAATTAAACTTTGGAACGCTTATACAACAAAATTAGGCTATATTCGACCCAAACTGTCAGTTTCCCATGGATACCGTTGGAAGTAAGAGACCAAATTTTGTTTGATAATAATGAAAATGTCATAAATTAAAGATCTTAGGTAATGTATTTAATAGGCAATCAAATGAAAAATAGAGCTATAAAAGTCGAAATATACTTGCTATCAAATATAGAGGGTCTGAAAAAATTGTGGCGTCACCAGAGATAAGATGCAGAAGAGGAGTTGTACGTGTTAATTTGAACAATGTGAGTTCTATTGATCAGATATTCAAGATTATGGTTATAAAAATGAAAATACAAATAAATTTGTCCTTCACAAACTGCTCCACAGGGACTGCGACTTGCACACATGAACAAAGGAGCAGCCATTTGCAAAATTACCGCTCAAAGAAAGAAAAATGCTAGGGTGATTCGCTCATCAAAGTTTATTAATCGGCCTCATCACGAATTCCATTCGTATCGGAAATTTTCTACGATTCTCGAAAAAAACAATCACGGAATCAATTCGTAATGGAAAATTTCATACAAATCGACAATTCGATTGATTTTTCCGATTTGAATGGAATTCGTTATAAGACCGAATAATGCTCAAGAGCAATATCTTCTCAATGGCAACAAAATAGTTCACATGTAGTGAATTATTTTAAGTGTGGCGATGAAAAACAACAATATTATTATCTCCAAGCTTATCAGCGGTGACCAAATGCCGAACATTTTGTTCGTTGGGAATGTGGATTGTGTGGAACGCGAATTAAGTCTGACAGTTCGTACGAACTAGAATTCTTTTCGGGACGAATAATTTTGTTGTCTCAAATTTATAAACATTTTATAACAAAAAGTGGATAAATGCATCATAAAATCAAATCTATCGATTTTTTGAGAATTTGTGAGGAAATAGAACTTGAAACGTGTATAAAATCACTTTTTTTTAATCATTCGTCGTTCGTTGGTTGTGCTCATGTGAATAGTGCTTTAGTACAAGCTCGTTAGTTTGGACTTTGAGCTCTTGCTCATCTTTTGGAATATGACTCAAAAGGCTCGCAATGTATTAGATTATGCAAACAACTGTATTCCAATCGAATAAAAAGTTATCGGTTGAATTATCTATCGCGATAGGTTTTTAATTTTTGTTTTATCAAGTATCATTGACGTCAGTTGCTCAAGGGTTTATGTTACTAAAGCCTTGTTTTTTTGGTTACTCAGTTATTTACTGAATAAACATTTTATGCTAACCGTGTTTTGTTGGTAACTCAGTGCTTAGCTCAGTAAAATTAAAAAATGGTTGCTAGCAAATGATTGGTAAGTATAAAAAAGTTTTTTATTTGTTGCTTTACAGAGAATTTTTTTTTCTAAACTTATACATTTTTGACCTTTCAACAAAAACGGATTTTTAATAATAAATAAAAGTAATCATTTGTTGTTAACAGCATAAAATATTTACTCAGTAAAATACTGAGTACAAATAAAACACGACAAACAACAAATGATAACTCTTATTTATTAGCCGTGTTTTTTGTTTGGTAACTCAGTATTTTACAGAGTAAACATTTCTTACTCTAAACAACAACAAACGATTTTGTTTTTTATTATTAACACTAATCATTTGTTGTTAAAGAGTCAAAAATATGTATATATAAGTTTAGAAAAAAAATTTCTCTGTAAACCACTACAAAACGAATATTTCGTTTATCCTAACCAATCATTTATTGTTGTTTACCGACTTAAATTACATTCCAAACATAGTTTTAGGGTATCGTCTTCCTATAGAAATAAACGGTTCAATACTCAAACCTCAATAGCATTCTCCGAAAGAAGAAATAAATTATACTTTCTTATTTCAGTCCTTAATACCTGACGTCAAAGATAAAAAAGACATGAGAAAATGAATTTATGGTTTAAATTGGTTGTGTGTTCATCAAAAAAAATGTAAAATGTAAATGATTAAAAAATAAAAACAAGTTTTAAAAAAGGATATTAAAAACGACAACAGCTCTCGTGGTCCGGTTCTATGCTCCAATGTCAAATGACCAGCAAAATCATCTGTGACTAGATTTGGTTCACCACCTGGCAAACCGGCGCACACTGGACAAACAACTTCTAAGCTCGTCTCTGTATGCTCTGAACTAACGTGTTCCAACAGTGTCGAATCGCTGAAACCCATTTTCTTACAATACGGGCAGGTGAAACTTTGTGGCTGTTCTGAATTGAGCATTTCTCCACCGAAAAACAACTCAATATCGGATCGTGTTAGGATACATTGCATTGGATGATCCACTGAATGCCGGGTACTGGTGACACCCTCTTCATAACAATCAGCACATAGATCATAGTCATAGCAAATGAGACACTTGTAACGTCTGCCATTGAAATTGCTTTTGAGACATGAATCGCAGCTAACTCCTATTTAGAATAGAATAGAAAAAAAAAAGAAACAAAAAAATGAGAAAAATAAAAAAAAGAAAAGACAATGTGATATATACAGTGACGGACAAAAAAATAATACCATCTCTATAACTCTTAAAATATGATCTTCCAAATGAAATAAAACGGCTCTTTTTATTATATTCAACCTTGTAATAACCAAATAATTATGAAACAAAAGAAATTGAGCATGCACACATAATTTGATACAAACAAAAAATTTCTAAACTAAAAAGAACTCTCAAATCATGTGGACAAAACAATAGGACCAGGTGAATTCATTTATTTTTGTATTATCTAGGATTAAAATTTTAAAGAATATTTTAAACGGAATACTAATGTGAAATATTAGTAAAGTATCAAAAAAGTTTGGGAAAACATCAAAATTGGTCCTGGAGTCGATTGTTTTTCAACCATAAGAGAATTGATGCATAAACTGACAGGAGAAGGCCAATCAGATCGGAAAGTTGCCAAAACTATTGGTAGATAAAAAACGTTTGTTCTCAATGTATTTAAGGGGTAATAACACTTTGTAGGCACAAAATCGTTTCAAAATTTTCATCAGCGTATAATACAAAGGAGAAACATTATTTTCTTTAAGAATTTCTTAAAGTATATAAATAGGTAACAGAATAGTGTAGTGAGAAATTTTTCAATGATAAAATGGCGAAATAGTTCAGGATGATCGCAAACTCCTACGTTTTCATGGGACGACTAAGTAACTCCTTCAGTTTTTAACCGATCGGGCAGTAAAAATTAAAGCCGATCTGACAGATTGGTGCCCATTTTTGAAAAACAAATTTTTGACAACGTTCGGAAGATATTACCTTATTATGTGTACTGTGTACTCTGATAAGGTAATATGTTCCGAACGTTGTCAAAGGAAAAAACATCGATACGAATGAGACCTACATATATGGCTTGAAAGGGCATCAATAGTAGATATCAAATATGAAATTCTTTTTTTTTTTCAAAAAACTATCCCCGAAACTTGCTATGAAGATTCTTATTTTCGAACTATAAAGTGTTTTTTTAACCAAAACTTTTTTCAGTGAAGTCCGATTGTCTTTGTCCATCCAAATTAAAGACCCATCCCAGATAACAATCATTTTATGTTATCACCCACATCCACATTCCAGTTGGTCCTTTGGATATCATGTGCATTTTGACCAAAAACAAGCTAACAACGTCATTTAAAATTCAACCTTAGCTTATGGCACATGATCTTAGGGTATTTTTTGATTCTGAATCTCATGCAACTAAAACAAAGACAATCGTCATAGCAAGTCCCGGGGATGGTTTTTTGAAAAACATTTCATATTCGTTTTCTATTAATGATACCCTTTCAAGCCATATATGTAGGTCTTATTCGTATTGATGCTGGGTTTTTTCTCCATATATTCTGGGCATTCTCCTTTGTTTGTCAAAAAATAGGCACCAATCTGTCAGGTCGGCCTTTAATTTTTATATTTCAATCGCAGTAAACAAGAAATTTGTTTTTGTTTTAATTTATGAAATGTCATTTGAAAAAATTATAATTAAAAAATAACAAATTTTCTTTGTGTTTCTTGTCGGAAAATGGTCAATAATTGTTAAAAAAATTAGTTGTGTGCGTGGTTTATTCGGTTTTTGTGCGTTTTTCCTCGGTAATTTAAAACAAATAAGAATTATGGTAGCTCTCACTTTTCTTCAAACTGACATTGGTCGGCAAATTGTCAAAACATGTGCTCGGAAGATATTACCTTTTTATGTGTACTGTAATAGGTCTGTTTAGTGAACGAAATTTAGGACAGAACAGATCAGAGCAGCACAGTATTTGTAAATACTGTCAGAACAAGAAAGAACAGAAAAGTTCAACTTCGTATTTAACTGACGGTTGCAGAATTTTAAATCAAAAATCATTTCTTAAAATGATTTTTAACTTAAATAAATGATTTACTAGCACTTTTAATATTTTTTTTTTTTTTTGTTATTAATCAAAAACTATTAAAAATTCCCTTTTCAAATTCTTATTTTCTCATATTTTAATCACAATCGAACAAACAGCTGACAATTGACACTTTTCACTCACTTGCTCTACCCCAAAAGTAGGAGCAGAAACACTTGAACTTTTTTGTGCTGAACAACTTCATGAAACATAAAATGGCAGATTATAGAACAAGTTGGGGCGAGTTTTTTCTCATAAAACACAAAAACTTTTTCCTTTCGGATCTTTTCTGTTCTTTTCTGTGCGGATCAGATTCATTAAACAGACCTAATATGACTGTTGAAAAATAGATTTTTTTTTATTTTGCTACCTGAGGAATAAGTACTAACTGACTGTTTAACTGTATATTGCAAAATTGACCCTTAAGGCCTGGTACGCAGATCGAGCTAAATTTTAGCCGAGATAAACATCCTATACAAACTATCGATAAAACTGGTCAAAAAGGTTTTTGCCACAAGAACAAACATATATAATTTTCTAAAGGTTTTTTGGGTGCTGAGCTCGAAATCAGAAAAAATCTGTTACGCTCCGTTCTTGAAATATTACCGTTAATGAATGCAAAATAAAGTTTTTTTTTATAACGGTAATATTTCAAGAACAGAGTCTAATAGAATTTTTCTGATTTTGGATTCAAATTCAGCATCCCAAAAATCTTTAGAAAAATATATTTTGGTTCTTGTGGAAAAAAAACCTTGTTAAGTTTGTTTTTGGGTTATTAACTTAAACCTAAGTTATCTCATGAAATAAAAAAGATATCAGGAAGATCTAAACATTACCTTACATAAAATATAGCCTCGAGAACGGCCAAAATAACATTTTTTGTCCTTTTTTAACTTTAATATTTTAAAAACGGACTTCAGATTCGATTTCAGCACTCCAAAAACTTTCAAAAAAGTATATTTTAGTTCTTGTGAGACAAAAAATTCAATTTTGTTGACCAGTGTAATTTGGATGGGATATATTTTAGCTTAATTTGTATGGGAGATAAAATTTATCTCGATCTGCGTATACTAGGCTTAAACAAAAAGAATCTTGTTAAATAATGAATTGATTTAAGTTCCTGATACTGTTAGTATTATATTAATATTTTTTTTTTTTTTCAAAAATTAAATTAAATTATGTATGTTTTATGATTTGTTTTAAAATAACAAGAAGTATCTTATTGTTTTGTAGATCACTGTATACTTTGAGAGAACAAAATAAAAAATGAAGAAATAATAGCAAATGTTTTTGTCTTCTATAAATAAATAAAAATAAATACAAATACATGCAGCACAAATTCGGTTCGATTCAGATTCAGATTCGAACGAATTCGGTATAATTTGTAAATAGTTGTGGGTTAAAATAATTTTACCTTCATGTCGACTCATTGTTCAACACAAAACAGAACTGCACTTTTTACCCCGAGAAAACGGTAGTATCGGTATAGTATCTATCACCTCCTCCTCCTCCTCTGTTGTCGGCGGTCGTCTATGTGCTTGTCGTCTTCGTTGTCGTTGGGAATTGCAAACCACCTCCGCCACACCACCGACTAAAATCCACTGCCACTTCTGCTCTGCTACTGTGTTCCTTCTGCTGCTTGCTTATATTTTTTTTTTCTCGTCGATTGCTTCTCGTTGTCTGTTCCTTGGATGATGAAGGGGGTCGTGGTCGTGTGTCTTCAAACACACAAAAATTCTCTCTCCTTTTTTTTTTTGTTTTTCTCTATTTTGTTTTTAGGAAAATCGTATAATAATCTTGATGATGACTTGACCGTGTGTCGTCGTTATATTTTGTTTTTTTTTTTTTTTTTTTGAGTATTATCCTTCTTTAATTTTTGATTTTGATCTTCAACTCGAAATGTTTTTGGTTTTTCTTTTTTACAATTTGGGGCTGAGGTGACGACGGAGAACGTTGTTGGGGCCTGACATTCAAGCACATTGGAAAGAAAAGAACTGCAAATAAAAGAGAAGAGAGGAGATCAACTCATTTTCCGCAATATTCACCACCATATTTTATTTTTTTTTTTTTTTCAATTCAACTAAATAAAAATGTTTCGAAGAAAAATTTTGTTCAATTTTTGCGTAAATATGTGTAAAAAAAAAAAAATTATATATTTCGGCACAGTGTTTGTTCGATTTTGTGTATATAATTCACTTGTCATACAAAAAAAAAAAAAAAGAAAAAGGGGGTAATTTTCACACGGCTGAGATATTCGAAAATGCATTTTCTTTGTGTTCGAAAAAAAAAAAGAATACATTTTCCGAATGAATTGGTTTTGTCGAAACTTTTCTAACGAACGCAATTTACCATTTTCGCTGTTTTATGTAATATTTCAGCAAAATATTTCAGAGGAAAACAATAGAAAAATTTAATTATTTTTGAAATATAATTTTTTGCACCAGAGGAAAAACGAGAGAGATAAAGGTCGTGGTAAATTTTTCAGATTGGAAAAAAAAATATAATCATTCAGCACATTTCACTTGGGTTTTTTTTTTGTTAACTTTAATTCAGCGCCATTGAAAGTAAAGGAAATTTTCCAATTGACATTTGCGAAATGGAAAAAATGAATGATGAAAATTTTCTTTCCGTCCCGAATTTTTTGATTTTGGGTGTAAGCTTTTTTTTTTATGTATTGGTTAAGAGGAAAAAGAAAAACAATCGAACTAAAAATATAGATATTTTTTTTTTTTTCAATTAGACTTTCGTCATTTAAACAGAGACCCCGTCGTATAGCAATGGAAGTCGTGCGAACAAAACTTTGCTGAGAAAAAAAATGGGAGGCGAACTTTTTTTTTTATGGATATTTTCATTTATAATATCGCGAACATTTCAAAGAACATTTATATTAAATTGATTATTATAATTACTTTTTTTTATGTATATTTTTATAATTGATGAACAAAAATTGGAAAAGAAAATATAATTTTAATAAAATTTTTTATTTCAAGTGGTGTGTGACACTCGGACACTGGTTGGTGAATTAAGGTGAATTTTGAATTCTACTTTTCACTTGTATTTTTTTTTTTTTTTGTATTCAGCAAATGTAAATTTGCACATGAATTGTGGTGAATAATGACGGGGGATATTTTTGTGAGCTGATAAAATAATGGGAATTTATATTATTTATGGTGGAAACACAAATAGTTAAGGGTGACTGGTAATTTATAATTTTTTAAGGTACAATCACATTCAACTAAATAATTAAAAAAAAAAGTCTGAAAATAATACCCGTAATTCAAAGCAGAAACACAATCACGCTTTGCAGTCGATTTTGACAACTGCCAAAAGTTCAACTATACGAAATCTGTGTAACCTCACACAATGACGCTTTTTCTACGTACGCTTTTTTTGACAAACGTAAGGAAGCGAGCAAAGGTTCAACTAGGTTGAACTTTTGCTCGCTTTCTGACATTTATAGTTACAGTCACCCACATAATTGTTGGGCCTAATGTGAATAAAAAAAAAAAATTATTTCAATACTAGCGGCCATATTATTCACTAGTTTAAAAAATACATCTGGATGTAAACAATGTCAAAAATAAATCCAATTTCATAATATTTACTACTTAAATCCAATCTTAAATCCAATTTTTTAAATCCAATCTCGTCAAATCCAAACAAATTGAAACTGCTCTCTGGAGGTCTGTTTAACTTTATAAATCCAGATGTAAAATTAATTTTCACAGTGTTCAGTTGTTTTTTCACGTATTTTGTGAAGGAAAAATAAAGATAAATGCAAATTATACAAAATTTATTGAATAAACACATTTGAGTGAATAATTTGAACAAAAAATTAAATCCTTGGATTTATGAAATTCAGATTTAATGGATTGGATTTAAAATTAACTTAAATCCAAACTAAATCCAGAGTGAATAATATGGCCGTAGGTGTGCTTTTCTGTTTCTCTATATAAATTTTGCACAAAAATACGACATCGAGATATTTTAAATCAAAACAATTTACGTATTAAAAATAACAATAATTTAATGATGTGGTAGACTGAGTTTTATTGTTAGTTCTCTTTAAAAGAGAATTTATTTTGATTGGTTTTGCTTTTATAACTATAGGATTAAAGAATAAACAAATTGTTATGTATTTTTCAACACATTATAATATCCTTCTTCATTTTTTCCACATTTAAATCAAGATAAAGACTTGGCCCAATAATTTTGTGAATGACTGTGTTTTTTTTTTATTTGACAGCACATTTTATGTTTCAATCAGCTGTTCAAAGTCAAAGTGACAGAATAAGCGCGCTTTGAGGATTTCTCAACGTAACAGGCCGCCTCCATAGGAGATAATTTTGTCGTGTTGACGTGTCTTAACAAGAAATGTCTTGTGGAGGCTCGCCATTTCTTGTTATGATTCAATGTTAGACAACTGTTTCTTCGATTTTGTCTGAACACGGATGTCTAACAACGAATTTGACAGATGTATTTTTTTTCATTTGGAAGTGCAGTTTTTTCATTATTTTTTGTCCTCTCATCTAGAAGGTTGTCTCCATAGTAGCGGATGACAAAATATATTTGTTTGTTTTGCGAATTTTTGCATGTTTTATGTTGAATTGAATTAGATTTCATGAAATGGTATAGGACTTTTTGAATTTATTTATTTATTTTGAATTTATTTACAGGTATTATAATTGATTTTTATAAAAATAGATTGTTTATTTTTAAGAAGGCAAATAAAAAACAAACCAAGCAATATTGCATGTATAAATTGAAAAAAATTTAAAAAAAAAAAAGAAGTATTCATACAAAATTGACCATATAAAATAAATTTTGTCCGCAAAAAATCATACATCATCCTCTGGCGAACGAAGCATATGAAATGAATTGTCCGAACATAATTTGCCCAACCAAGAAAATGAAAATTGTTATGTTGTAGATGTTACACATTGAGTTAGAGAAAAATATCTCCTGTGGAGGCGGGTTGTAAAGCCAGAACTATAATTGCTGGATGGAGTCGGATGCTAATGTCAATTGTTGTTGTTTTCCATAAGTTTTCATCCGTCGAGTGCGGTTGCGAGCGCATAGCCATAAGTTTTGACAGTTCTCGATACTGAGTTTTTTCTAATCATACCTTCTCTTTTTATACCATGGCTTCCGACTCCATCCGCCAATTATAGTTCTGGCTTAACGCGACGACGCGTCTGGCAAAGAGTGATTGTGTTTCTGCTTTCATTCATTTAATTCACTGACCCGTGTGTGTCAGTCAATTACATGTTAGTATAATAGAATGCGGTAGTGGTACGAGTAATTGTATGAAGGCTTGGCCACACCGGAAGGGTATGAGTTAGTGCTTTGGGTAATGGTGGATTTACATAATACGTCTGGATTTCCAGATCTGCACTGAAAGGGAACACAGTATTTAAGGACCACAGATGTTGGATATAGAGAGAGTAGATTAAAATGCAGAGATCTTCATAAATGCAGATGATAGGAAGATTATGGCGAAGACCAACATGTTCGTCTGCATCATGCCTCTCTTTCATACGTACGAATTACAGGTATATACATGTCTATCCCCCTTTAATTTTCATGAGTGTCAACTTAGCTTAGATCCAAACGGGACTAGGTGCATAATTTGCCGTTATTGGGTGCGTTCACGTACGCATTCGATAGGCTATCCAAGATCACAGTACACATAAAAAGGTAATATATTCCGAACTGACATTGGTCGCCAGATTGTCAAAACATGACACTTTGGCGACCAATGTCAGCTACCGAATTCTTAATTGTTTAAAATACCGACGAAAAACGAACAAAAACCGATAAACCACGCACACCACTAAGTTTTAAACAATTATTTACCATTTTCCGCGATGAAACACGAAGAAAATTTGGTATTTTAAATGACATTTTATAAATTAAAACAAAAACAAATTTCCTGTTTACTGCGATTGAAATATAAAAATTAAAGGCCGAACTGACAGATTGGTGCCCATTTTTGACAAACAAATTTTGACAACGTTCGGAATATATTACCTTATTATGTGTACTGTGATCCAAGATACCTTAGTATCCGATACGTTTGTGAACACGAATCAGATGTTCTTCAAATTTCCCATAAGATACACGAGTATCCAGAAATTTTTAGGATACCTTTGGATTTTTTGCTTGTCAACACATGTTTCCGATCAGCTGAGATTTTATATGGGATTACAACAACACAAAGGTATCCAGATACCCTAAGATCGGTACGTGAACGTACCCATTTAGTCGTTAATTAGTTGTGTTAATTTTGATTTTGTCATTGTTTTCATATATATTTTGGATGTTTCGCTAACTTGATATTAGGGGTATTCACGATTCGATGCAAGCGGTCTTGTATCGTTGAAAAGTGCAAAAGCGTAACATTTTCTTAATCTAAAATAACCAAATATAAAGACTATAATTTTTTTACACTTTTGCTATACCCTAACAACTCTTAAAAAAGGTTTTTTGAAAATTTGAGTATTTCGGAATTTGCCGTTAATTTGTCATTAATTAATTGTGAAAATTTCGATTCTGTCGCTCCATGATTTCATAAGAAAATGTGTTCTTTTGTTACCTTAATAGGTACCAACTTAGCGAAACACCATCTCTAAAAAAGGTGTTTTTTTTTTTTTGAAAAACTGAGTGAGGGAATTTGCCGCTAATTTGTCGCTGTTGTTTTTTTTTTTTATTTTAAATTAATTCGGATTATTTTATTTTGACTTTGACAGAATACTCGATGATGTTTGATATTTTTTCGTTAGCATTTTCGTTGTCGACTTGAAACTTTTTCGTTTTTTTTTTTTCAGCTGCGTACTAGTTTAGTTTAGTTTATTTGCCATACTAGCGCCATTAAAGTAAATTAGTTATACAATATTTTACAATTATATTTTACATTATTCCTAATAAATAGATTATACAAGGCTTTAGATGCAGAATCTTGTTCTTGAATTAAGATCTATTTTAATGCGTTTTATGTGTCGTAAGCAATGTGCCGAGCATTTTTTATGCCGATTTTTCACGAGTCAATTTTTGTAAGCCGCAGGTTACTAAAGTGACAATCCCCATACAAAAATCCTAGTCGACTTAAGCCGTGCGACATATCGTGCGGCTAAAATCAACTCGTGAAAAGTCGGCATTACTGAACAAAATAACGATTTCAAATCGATTGTTTTTTTGAGCAATTCGACAATTCGAATAAAAATGCAAAACAAGTGTATTAAAAGTTTTTTTCATAATATTTGACGCAAGACATTTTGCAAATTTAGTGGAATAAACACGAACAAATAAATTTATTCTACTAATACAAACAAAGGAAAAAAACAGCCTCATTTTCAACTTGGTATACGAACCCAGCCAGCAAGAGTAAAAGACCATCTCCTTGTAACCTAGGCTGAAACCACTTTTAAAAATGGAAAAAACTTTTATCCATATAAATTGCTTATGATATAATTGAATCAGGCATCATTTCAAATGTTTGTGAAGATCAAACTCTGATGTGGAAACAACTTTGACGAGAAGATATTGATAGAGTTACGTAAGGCAAAAAAAACTAAAGTTAAAGGTATAATTACAACGGGCACTTTTTGTACAAAGTGGGAAATTAACGAAAGTAAAGTGAAAGTGATTCTGAAAAAAAAAAAATACAAAAATTGTTTTTGAAACCAAAAAATAAGTTTTTCAATTTTTGCTAAAAGTGTTCGTTGTAGTTAAAACTTAACGATTATCGATTATCGCTTTGTCGATTATCATTTAAAAAATTACGGTACGACCTACCTGTCTTTCTTGAGGTTCGATTTTGGTAAGCGTTGATCACCAATGGGTGTTAAAATTAAGATAATTTATGAAAACATTTTACAAAATAATATAAAATATTGGTGTTGTAAATTATAAATTTTAATTAAAACATCGTTTACCTTTTATTGTTTTTTTTTTTTTTTTTTAATGGATTTTTAATTATTTTTCAACACAACTAGATTCATCGTCGCTTACTTTTCGTTTTATTCTCATACGTTTAGAGGGTGTTTCATGCTCTTCAGTTTCCGTATCTTTTTCAATTTCTGCTTTAATTTCCTCTTCACGTTTTCTCCGCACCAACCACTTGGTTAAGTTATTAGTAGGGATTTCTTTTTTTGGACACAAATCAATTGGTTTATTGCAATTTTCTGACTTGTTTCTTGAGTTGTTTACCAAGTTTGAAACTTGATGCCATTCTAGTTTTGTAGCGGGCCTTAAGGCAGCCAAGGCTTGTTTCTCAGATGTTTCTTTGAAGTTAAGCCAATCCTTAGAAATATAAATTGTTAATCTTGAAAAATAAAACCAAAACCTATGAACTTACATTAACTTGTTCTTCGGTCTCTAGAATAGCAGGCATTCTATGATGCAACCAAGACATCAATTTCGTTGATTCAAATGTAATAACGGAATAGCTGAATATTTTATCTCCATTTTCATCTTCCCAAATATCAAAAAGTCCAGCCAATTTCATGAGATTCACATTGTCACTTGACCAAGTTTTATTGTCGTATATCTTAATCCCATCGACTTGGGGCATGTAGAGGTAGTAGGCTTCTCTCATTGACGGTTTAGCTGTTTTGGTGGTCTGCCATTCGTAGAAACCTTCACATAAAATCACACAACGCTGTCCTTTTTGAAAGGGTCCGCGATACAACTTCGATTCAAGCATATGTTCTAGCCGGCAGTTGTTTGTTGTCAAACCGTGTTTGCGATAGTCTCCCTTTTGGGAATATTAAGGTGGGTAAAAAAAATCGAAATTATTTTTTTTTTTTTGATTTTATATTCCGAAAAATCTATTTCTAGACACCTCTAGAATATTCTCACCAAATATGGGCTTTTTATATTAATGGAAATGGTTTTTTTTTTCATTTTTACATCAATCTTCTACTAAAAAAACAATCATTTTTTTTATAAATCGACTTTTAAGCAAATGTCTTTACATATTCTTGTAAGAAATTGAACGCTCATATTATTACTTTATGTCACAGTTTCATGGTTATTTTCTCAAATGAGACAGGATTGATCTTAAATTCAAGGTATTGAATAAAATGTTCGTGGGGAAGATTTGGAGAGAGATTTTCTGAAGTCTGTCTGCCAACCCGCGAACCTTTTAAAGAAGAGCCTAAAATGTTAATGGAGTAAAATCTACTTAACAACACCTACGGAACTAGTGAGCTTTGTCTGACCTGCGTTAAGTGCCCAAAGATACTATTAAAAAACAAAAACTACACTGCCCAACACACAAACATTTACCAGAACGTTGTTTATCATTTCTAACTAAATTTTGAATGCTGATTCCGATTAGTTTTTTTCTAGCAGCTCCGGTTTTTAAATTATTCACACATAAAAGGGCATAGAAATTCATACAATTTTTTTTTTTTGTATTTTTATTTTACTTACTAAACCGAAATACAATACATTCGAAATAAATTTTTCGAAAAAAACTTTAAAAACGCTTGTAATAGCCGTTTTGTATTATCCCACTTGATCCAAATAGATCATTAATTAACACGTATTACAACAACTATTGAGACCTTGCGAGATAATGAATCGTGATCCTGATGAAAAGCAAGATCACGATTCGTAATCCTGGTGAAAAGCAAGATCTCAAAAGTTGTTGTAATACGTGTTAATTAATGATCTATATGGATCAAGAGGGATAATAAAAAAACGACTAATAATAAAATCTAAAAAAAAAATAGTATGAAATTACCCCCAAAATATGAAAAATGAAAACATCTAAAAAAAAAAACAGAGCTCCTAGAAAGCAACCGGTGTGATTTTTAGGCTAAGTGAACCCAAATGCATTATATTCGATACAATTTTTTCTGGAAAATGTTAACAAACAGTTAAAAAATTAGTACGAAATTACCACCAAAATGTGGAAAACTAAAATATTTAAAAAAAATAGAGCTTCTAGAAATAAATGAATGTGATTTTTAGGTTTACTGACCCCAAATACATTAAGTTTAATATAATTTTTTCTGGAAAATTTTAATAAACGCTCACAATAAGGAAAACTTTAAAATTCATATGAATATTCCTCCAAAAATGAAAAATTAAATATTTCAAAAACTAGAGAACCAATATGATTTCTGAGCTTACTGAACCCAAATCTATGTATAAAATTTGATGTGAATCTTTCTGGATTATTTTCAAAAGTTGAAAATTGTTGGGCAGTGTATTTAAATATCAGTTTCCAGACCTTGAATTATTAAATTTGGTTCATCTTTTTTTGGTTGTTAATACTTTTGCAGTTTAGCTTTTTTTCGACTTGCTAAACAATTAGCAACTACAAAAAAATACACCAAATTTTAAAGCCATTTTAAATAAGATACAGGGGTATAACTAAAGAAGAAATATGTGTGCGTTAATATTGAGAAGGAGTGTATAATAATCAAACGGGCAAAAGACACATTCTTGTAGAAAATAGATTGTTTCATGAAAAAGGTCTTATGAACTCTTTTCATTAATCTAACCATTTGAATGATATTTGAGGTCAAAGTTTGTAGGGGTTCTACAAAAAAATGTTTGTCATCAAATTGATTGCTTTAACCCTTTAGATGATATTCGTATCTTTCAAATGGTTGGATTAATGAAAAAAGTTTATAAGACCTTTTATGTAGAACAATCTGTTTCCTACCGTTTGATTTTTATAATTTTTAAATTTGTTACAAAATTAAGAACAAAAAACCATTTTTTTAAAAGATTTTCTCAATTTTTGGACCTCAAATACTTTTTAAATGATTCGATAAAAGAAAAAAGTGTACAAGGCCTTTTTTGTACAAGAATATGTAAAGAAATTTGCTTAAAAGTCGATTTATAAAAAATATGATTTTTTTTAGTAGAAGATTGATGTAAAAATGGAAAGTTGCGAAGCGGAGGACTTTCCTTTTCCATAAATATAAATAGCTCATATTTGGTGATTATATTCTAGAGGTGTCTAGCAATCGATTTTTCGGAGTATAAAATAAAAAAAAAGAATTTCGATTTTATTTACCCACCCTAGGGAATATGTTCTCAAATCAGAACAAAGCATAAAGAAGAACAATTTTTACCTTATGCCAGAAGGGTATCATTCCCCACATCATGGGGACAATGACTCTTTCCGGACAATCGCCTTCATCAGTGCTTCGGAAGTGTTCTCCCGACACAATGACTGGGGTCATATCTGTCGGGGCAATATTATGGCTAGGTTGGAATTTCTTGCCACAGTTAAACTCAGATCGCCATTCGGGTTCTCGGAATAGCTTATCTTCGTCATTGCTGCTATTTGAATTCGAGGCGGTGTATTTACATGCATGCACAATACAATCAGGATCAAGTGTTCTACGGTATTTATATACATAATATGTTCAAATAGAATCTGTAAATAATAGATATGCAAAATATACTTACAAACATGTTCGGCCACACATCGTATTTACAAAACGTTTTGGTTTTATTAATTATTTGTTATTTATTTGTTTGTGGTGTTTTGCGGTTCTTTTTATTTGAAGTTAATTTTGATTTTGACAAGAATTAAAATACTGGGAAGAATTTGTAATTGCCATAAATGTGCTGAGTAGTAAAGGCAGCACTGCCAGATTAAAAAAAGTATGAGTTGAATAATTTTAAGCTTTACCACATTGGTTCAAATAGTGAACATTTTCAAATGTAATTTTGTATGGTTTTCCAGCTGGAAAACTTTAAAAAAATAACGCAGAAGTGTTATGTCTTTTTCGAATTGCCATCCTAAAGCGTCCGAATTCATAAAGAAGCCTTCTGAAAGTGTTTTATTCGGACGAAGATGACAGAAAGAAAGCTTCTCAGAATAAAAATTCTCTCCTTGATTTCAAAACAGAACTCACTCAAAATCACTAGTATTTAAATAATTAAACGTCAAACCAAATTTCCTAGTAGAAAAGCAAACATTTTTTTATTTGAATACTCACCAATATCTACAGATATAAAATTAAAGAATTGAGTGAAAGCGAAACTATTGGATGTCAGAATGAGTGAATCCTTGAGCGATTCCAATCGAAAACGACATATATCTAAATAATTAAATGTCATAAATAATTTCCTAGTGGACAAACAAATTTTTTTTATTTGAATTTTCACCAATACAGTATACAAAATTTCAGGATTGAGTGGAAGAGATTCAAATTGTTTTATTGGATTTCAGAATGAGTGAAACCTTGAGTGAAACCAATCGAAAACAACATTAGTTTTTGGTCTAAAAAACAATTGGTAAACTCTTTTCTACACTTTTGCAAAAAGTGGTGAATGTAGTAAAGCCTTTACAACTTCATCCGCAATATGTTTCTGAAACGGAACGAAATTATCTATATTCTTACGAAATCTTAAAAAAACAAAAATTTCGTTACGATTTTCTATCTCAAACCACGGCGGCAGTTTCGCAGCGACGCAACACATTCGCGTCGCATCTCAATCTGTTGCACCCTTAATGTTTTTTATGCTTGGCAATACTCTTACTAAAATTTCCCCATCTTTTGTCTGTGATTTGCCTGTCATCTTTTGTGCGAAACAAAAAAAAATTCTAACCCCAAAAAAACCGACGGACTGAATTTGTTGGTCATCCTCCTAAGTTATTGCAAATAATATTAATTCACACTATTTATTGTATACTTTGCATTAAAAATTAAACAAAAATGTCGATCCTAGCTTACAATGGAGGTTGTGTTGTTGCTATGCGTGGTAAAGATTGCGTAGCAATCGCTACTGACCGTCGATTCGGTGTCCAAGCGCAAACCATTGAAACTGACTTTGAAAAAGTATTCCAAATCAATCCACGTATGTATCTTGGTTTAGTTGGACTCCAGACTGATATCCTAACTGTGAAAGATCGTCTGGCATTCCGCAAGAATCTCTACGAGTTTCGTGAGAACCGCGAAATGGTACCAAAACGTTTCTCGGCAATGTTGTCAAGCTTCCTCTATGAACATCGCTTTGGTCCTTACTTCATTGAACCCGTTATAGCTGGTCTGGATCCCAAAACCTTGGAACCATTCATTTGCAACATGGATTTGATCGGATGTCCAAATGAACCAGATGATTTTGTTGTTGCCGGTACTTGTGGCGAACAATTGTATGGAATGTGCGAAACTCTGTGGAAACCCGATTTGGAACCAGACCAATTGTTTGAGGTCATCTCACAGGCAATGATCAACGCATTTGACCGTGATGCCATCAGTGGTTGGGGTGCAACTGTGTACATAATCGAAAAGGACAAAACTACCGTCAAAACATTGAAGACCAGAATGGATTAGATTTTGAGATGCAACCAAAGTTTTGCATTTTTCTATTTTCTAAAATAATAAATTCATATTCCAACAATGTTTGTTTATTTCTTGTGGGACAAGTGGAAAACAATTTTTTATTAATAAAATATTAATTCGGTTATTTAGTTTTGTTTTCTTTTTATTAATTTTTGTAAACTTTTAATGGCCATTTGCAAAATGTTATCGTTTATCTTCAAATTCGCATCAGATACTGTCAAGAAAGTTCAGGGAGTAGTTTCTAAAATGTTCCACCTGATAATTGAATTCAGATTTCGTCACGTGAGTTCTTATTTGTCCTATAGACCATTTTTGCCGATTTCGATGAATTTTATTCTTATTTGTCCTATATACGTTTTTGTATGCAGTAGGACAAATACTTGCTTTATAATTATGCAAAATTTGTGCTTAAATGTCCTATATCCAATGAAGTTATATTTTTCACACAAAATGACTTACGTCCCCATAATAGCTCCTCCTAGGAAGAGGCGAAATACTCAAATTTTGAAGTCATTGCATTGCCAAAAGTATCGTTGCTTAATGCTAAGGTAACCATCTCTAATGAAAATAAAATGCACGACTGGGGTCGCACGTACTTGCTCTTGCAGTTCAAAGCACTTTTATGTTAGTCTACTTGTAGATTTTAAAAGCTGGCTCTAAATTAAAAAAAAAAATTGATATTGAGGAAGAGCCGACATTTAGGGCATGAAAACATTTTTTTTTTTGTTATTTGACTTTTTTGAGAAAAAATAAAAATGCAGTTTTATTGCCACTGCTTTAAATATTACGTATACAAAGTTTAATCAAAATCGTTAGAGCCGTTTTCGAGAAATTCGCAATATCGTATTTTTTTGTATGGGAGGTATACGTTCTAAACGAGATATAAAAAAACAAAAAAAAACCAACTTTCAGAATTCTATAAAAATCATCTGTACTAAATTTGAAGAAAATCCGTCCACCCGTTTAGGCTGTGGAAATGTGTACAGATGGACGCACAACCGCACAGACGCACAGACGTACAGACGCACGGACGGAATTGCGAGACCCACTTTTTTGAAATTCTCCATCATCGTAATGTTGGTTTTGATTAAAACCTCAAATTTTTTTTTCGACACGAAACCAATACTTGCCCTATAGAGCAAGTAAAAAGAAGGACATCATCCATATCGTCCTGTTCTGCGTGAACCACGTATCTACACAGCAAATTTTGTTTGAGTTTGATTGAGTTGTCTCTAAACTAAAACCCTTGTATAATATTTTCGTTTATTTTTTTTAAACTCAAATAAATAATGTTATGAGTTTCGATTTCAATAAAAATATTTGGTTTCCTACTTTTTCTGTTTTTATGTCCTATATCCAATACAAATTCCGCTGGAGAAAAAATTTGTAGCTTTTGTTTTTCATGTGTTTGTAACTTTATGGACAGCTGTCATATTATGTCCATTTTACTACTTTTTTTTTAAAACTCTTTTAAATCAATATTGAAAAACCCTAACATGCAGATTGCTTCAGGTATGATTGGGAGAATATCTAATCTTTTAAAAAAACATACAAAATAATAAGCAAACCACCACTTTGAAGTTTAAAAACGCTCTCCTGAAAAGTTTAGTTTTTGGTTTATAGGACAAATAAGAACTCACATGACGATTTGTACAATCAATCGTCCCAATAGTGCGAGGGAATTTTGCTATTTCGAAAAAAAAATCACTTGCCACTTTTACCTTTTCCTTTTGCTACTCTGGCATGCGAAACTTGGTGCAAGATTGGCAATGGATCTCGATACTTGTTGTTAACATAAATGATGTACGGTTGAATTGCCAGTAAAATCTGCAATCGCCAATGATTTGAATTGATCCGAGTGCATAGTATCGTAATGCGATCAATAATTGAGGCGTTCAGATTAATAATGGGTCAAGTCCACTTCTCTATAGGTTGGATAATTTAAGATCTTAAAACTTAAGGGTTTCTTTTTACATCAAATAAAAAATAGAGCTATTGACCTGTGAAACATTTATTTCAAAAGTTCCTTCAGTTCCTGAGAAAAAGCTTTTCAAAGTTCAAAATAATGCCCAGATTTCAAATGGACTTGACCATTATTTTTCTGAACGCCTCAGTTGCGTAATAGGTCGTAACAAACGCGAGCTATTAGAGAAAAAGAAATTCCAATGAGCCATACCGTCTTTCGTCGCAAGGCAAAGAATGTTTAATTAATTCAAGCACCATGATCGTTATTCGTTTTGGGAGGCGATAACGATAGATGAAGTCGTGGTCATCCCACTTTTCTAAACCTATACGCGGAAGCATTTTAAATTGCCGTCTCTCAAGATGAAAATATTGCTCTTCTTTATCATCTTCGCTGCTCAAAACCGACGACGAATTCTTCCAAGAATAATTGAGGATCGTTTTTTCAAAACTCAACAAATGTTTTTTTCAAGTTTTTCAGGAGAAGGTTTTTTGTTTCCCATTTGAATACAAAACCAGATTTTCAAAATGTTGAAACGAGGAGTTGTTCTGCCTTGCAAAGCTAATCGATAGGCTCAACTTTAATTTTCAAAGGAACGATTTGTTCTTACTTTGAAAACGAAAACACCGCGTTTTTTCAAAACGAAACAAATACAAAAGTATACTTTTTTCTAACTTACGTTATAACCTTTTATGCATATTCAATCAACCCATGTAAGAACTACAATAATAATATTTGATGTTTAAAAAAAGATAAGTCTTTCCAACAACAGGCAAACTTTAATGAGTTTGGCAAAAACCTGCAAATTTGTTTAGTTTTGCAAAAACTCGTAATATTTTGTTGAGTTTTGCAAAACCTCCATACATTTGTTATTGGTTCTGTTGAGTTTTGAAAAAACGATTTTCTTAAATAATTTTTTAAATAAAAACTATAAGCTTTTATATTTTTTTTATTTCGTCATCTTGTGCGCCTGGTCATGCCAAAAATTTTGATACCAATATCTCATTTCTTCATTTTTGGCGTTTGTTGATTTTTGGAAAAACGCTTCTCAATTAACGCGAAACATTTGAATTTGAAACCAATCGAAAACGAAATTATTGTCGTTTTCGATTGGAATCACTCATTCTGAAATCCAAGAAAACAGTTTGAATCGCTTCCACTCAATTCTGAAATTTTATATCTGTTTTTGTGAGTAATCAAATAATTTTTTTTTTGCTTTTCTAAACTTGAAGTGAAAAAAAAACAGTTTCTTAAGTTGAAAATAAAAATCCTCAAGTTACGTTAAACTTCGACTGAATAAAATCACCCTAATTCAGTCATTTATTTGTGTCCTTCTTTTTATTAATTTTCTAAACTTTTAATAGCCATTTGCAAAACGCTTTCCCTGGTATCAGCTCCACCAACAAATCCTGTATGATGAACAAATATCAAACCAGGAAGACCGGCCAATTTGGAAAGCTCTTCATCACGGAAACCTCTCCAACTTTCCATTAGAAATTTTCTACAAACAAAACTCGATGGTGAGTTGGGGACACAAATTACCCTCCAACTTCCGGGTTTCTCATTAAAGAGAACATATTTAGGTACACCTACGATATTGTACTCTTTTTCTAAATCGGCTAAATGGTGCTTCCATGGGCAGAATTGTTGCAATTCTAATATCTCTCCAGATTTATGGACATTTTTAGCATTTTCTATTGCTTTTCTAACATGTGATCGAGCCTTTATCCACGAGGTGGCAAAGCTCATTACTATTTGGGTAAATTCTTTACCTGCGGTTTCCATTGCTTTTTGGAAAATATCATCCAAGTCATAGTCTACTATTTCCCATGACGGATTAAGGTTACCTATGCGAGCACTAAGGTGCGTTGAAATAGTGTAAGCGGGTTCACCATCGAACATTGGCACACCATTGTCGATGCCGTCAATTTCTTGGATCAGACTCTTATAAATTTGTTTGTAGACCGCCTTCAAGTCCGAAGGGGTTAACTCTTCGTTTCCGTTCTTTTTTAAAAGCTCTTGGATTACATCTTCACCATAGAAGGTATAGATAAGTCCAGCTGAGCTAAGTCTGCAGAAATTCATTTTTTAGCACTACAACAAATCGAATATGAAAAAATGTACTTACCTAATTTTAAAATTTTCACCAAATTCGGGCCTCAAAGAGCTAAGTGACTCTTGGAAGGTTTTTTGATGATGGTCATATCGTTTGGCATCGTGATTGAATACTCCTCCAACATCTATAACCATATCACATTCATCTAGGACCTTATCATCACGACTGCGAATGATTTTCGCATCTGAATAGGCGGGCAATTGCTTAATCATAAAGCATGCCAAAACTTCGTCACAGTGAAAAGTACCACTGTGAGTTCCAATTGTAAATTGATCAGATTTTAACTTTTTAGACATGTTCTCGTTGCTTGGCATTATTGAATTGAGTATTTTATTAGAGTTTAACTTTGTTGAGTTGGATAAAAACTTTGAAAAAGATTTTAAAATGTAGGCAGTATTTGTTTGGGATTGAATAAAAGGTAAACGAAGCCGACAAATAAATGCCATGTGTGAATTTTTGGATTGAATTGAAGGTGTAAACGGAAAGATGTTGTTTGACGTTTACTAATCGACTTAGGGTTGCCGAAGGTTATGAATCTTTTATTTTTCATGAATCTTTTAATGGGTTATGAGTTTCACGATTTCCAATCGGAATATTTTTGTTCGCCCGGAATTTCAAAAGGTATAGTGATTTTTCGCCCGAAACTTACAATGGGGGAATAAGGATAGGCGCACACATGCGGTTTTAGTCGCAAAAATGCATCACAAGGATTTCAATGCCTGTGAACACACATGCTTCCCGAGATTAAAAATTTGAATATCAAGTCTACAGTCATTGAAATTGTTGTCATCTTATTTGCGACTGAATAATCGCGCGATCAAATTCGCATGTGTGAAATTCAATTTTTCCGGGTGGAATCTTGTTCACGTGAAACTCATGATGGGGCTGAATTATAAGGTGGACCGTCAATACTTTGAACCTTTTTAAATCTCGTATTTGTAAACTCAAAGAGTGACCGCCACACCAAACAATGTTTTGAGGTGGATAACAATTCGCCTTAGGCTTTTAATAGGCCTGTTCCAGACTTTTTGTGCACTAAATTAGGAAGTCTGTCAAATTAATGAAAGTTGGGAGAGAATTCTCTCAGTAGGGAATAAAACTACGAAAGACTGCCAAAGAGTATGGAATGAGTTGAACACCATTTTACAACACAATTTCATATCTTATGCTTAATTCGATAAACTTAAACACTTTTCTCATGCAAAAAACACGTAATCGCAGATCAATTTAAAAATCACTCTGACCAAAATTAACCAAATATGACTGAATTCGGAAGTTATAAACTTAGTGTAGAACTGACTTATATTAATTTGCATGAAATTTCGAAATTTTTTTTTTCTTGAAACATTTTAATGTTTAACCTTTTGAAAATTTTCTTAAAAGCATCAAATGGACTAGTTTTTAAGATCGAGCTTAATTTTAGCTGCCTAAAGCCTAGTACGCAGTTGAAGAGTTCAAGTCTCCAAAATCGACAGCGAAAAAGCTAACGAAAAAATGAAGGTTTTAGATAATTTCAGGGACAAAGGATTCATAAAGTTTCTGTAAATATTTTTAGTGAAAGGGTGTTTTTTGATGAGTTAATTTATGTGTTGGAAAGGTTTCGTTTCGTATAAGAGCTAAAGCCTAGTACTCAGCTAAAGCGAAACGAAATTTTACATACAAAAATTCGATAACAAAATCTTGAACGAAAAATTTCGTTTTGCTTTTCGTTTTTCAGTACACAGCTCTAGCGAAAAATTGGAGAGTTTTCACTCATTTGTCACTTACTTTTTACTGTCCTGTGCATTTTTCTTGACTCCAAGAGTAGTGTTGACGGTTTTTTCACTTTTTTTTTTATTTCTTGCTTTAGAAATTATTTTCTGTTGATTTTTCTTGATTTTAAATTAATTTTCAATTTTTTATTTTGACTTTGACAGAATACTCAATGATATTTTTTCGTTAGCATTTTCGTTGTCGGCTTGAAAATTTTTCGTTTCGCATCAGCAGCATACCAGGCTTTAAAAGAGCTAAGAATCTAAAAAGTCTACAAAATTATCTTTAGTGAAAGGGTGTTTTTTTTAAGAAATGATGAAATTCGGAATTAGTACCACAAAAACTGGAACAAACATGCTACACCAACGAATATTGGTACAAATATTTTATTTATAAAATAAAGCAGTCTATACAAATATTCTAGGTAAAGGGTGTTTTTTTTTTTGGCAAATAAAGAAAATCTGCTATAAGTCCGATAAAATCAATGGTTTAAAATTTACCCTTACGAAATTTATTAAAAATGTTTTCTTTCCCATGGGAATTACGAATATAATAAACTTATACATTCTTTTCATGTGAAAGGGTGTTTTTTTTTAGGTGCAGAGAAAAGTATGGGTATATTGGAAAAAGTGAGTAATAACAGTGGTACCCTATTAAAATTCAGTAATTATGTTACTTTTGAGATTAGAAACAAGAATCTAAAGTGTTTATAAGAATATCATGGTTAAAAGGGTGTTTTTTTTCAGTGAAAACAAAAATGATGGGTCACCCTAATGAAGTTTGGCAAAAACGTTGAATTTGGGATAGAAGGCAGGAAAAGTTTTTATTAAAAAAAATTAAGTGAAAGGGTTTTTTTTCGAAGAGGCAGTAAAATCTGTAATTGTACCCAAAAAGCCCTTAACTTTATTTTTATGCCGTTAGATTCAGCACCTAAAAATACCTTAAAAACATGTTTCATTATGATGAAATTTCACAAACAATTTTTTTCACTATATTTTTGGCCTTCACCCTCTCCCTCTTGTTCTCCAAAAACAATCTTGAATCCACTTTTTTGATACTTGGTTCTTATCCCAAAAGCCAAGATTTATGAGTGCAACAATTTGTTTTTATTGTTGATTTTATGTACTATTTTACCTGTACCAAATGGTAATAATACAAACACGGAGACCAACAAAAATTCTAGCTTCAGATTCCTAATCAAACCTTATAGTATAGTATTTTGGTTCTTTTTGTGTAATTTTTTGAAATAGTATAATTCCAAAGAATGTGGATTTACTCTCAATCTATACTAAGACAATCCGAACGATCTCCGGCTACACTTTCTTCAATTTAATATAATTAAACAAATGTATATCTTAAAAAAAAGATTTATTTCAATGTTTCTAGTTCACATTGTTCGATTATTTGATTGCTAAAATCTTGCTGTTCCACTGGTTCACAAGAGTTGTTTATATCAAATATATTGAGCTCTGATGGTTGCGGGATTTCTCCAGAGGCAGGAATAACTGGTAGCACAATTTGTGTAAAAGTTTGATTTTGCTTCTGCTCTATCAAATGCTTTTCAACATGACCTGAAATATATAAAAATAATAATTAATTCACCTTCAAATTAAATTGAAATCATCTTACTTTTAAGATTTCCTCTATTTGTAAATGCTTTTTCACAAAGATGACATTGGTAAGGTTTTTCGCCAGTGTGAGTTCTCTGATGTGACAACAGAGAAGGAAGCAGCGTGAATGCTTTATCGCATACAATGCACTTGAATCCTTTTTCTTTGAATATATTATTTAACAAAATTATAAATATAAACTAATTACTCTGTATAAGATTACCTTGATGCGTTAGTTCATGTTGTTTAAGATTAAATTCAAATGGAAAAGCATGTCCACAAATTGCACATACATGAGGCTTAATATTCAGATGTACTGTGTCCATATGCTTTTTCAAGTGGGAAGACTGTAGGTAGGATAGATTGCATATTTCACAAACGTGTCGCCTATGTTCGTGCGTTTTTAAATGCTTAATGAGATCACGTTCAAAAATAAAATTTCTCGGACACAATTGACAACAATAACGTGGTGATGAGTTTGGCGTACCATCATTAAAATCGACTTTATGTACATTTCCAATGTGCGTTTTAAGGCTTCCTTTTGTTTTGAAAAGTTTATTGCAAATTTCACATTCGTGCTTTTTTTCATTGCTATGAGTTTTTATGTGACATGCAAGTGCAGTCGGTGTTGGAAAAGCTTTAAAGATAAATTAATTTAATGAATGAGTACTTTACATACAAAACGTAAACATATTTTTCACAAAAACTGAGTTCAGTTTGATTTGCATAAAATGGGACAACAACGTATAGCGTGTCGGTTGGGACGAAAAATGAAAAAAATTATGGATGTGGGGATCTAAACAAAATTGGTGGCATCACCTTGAATTGATAGTAAATCTGTGGTTTTTATCATTTGTTCATTTCAATTTGCGTTTGACCAGAAAATAGCTTGTGATTTTTTAATTTTAAGATATGCCATTTTGCTTCTGAGGCGACGATATGTAAGCCTTAAGCATCACTGCTAGATCATTTTTAGAGGAAATCCAAACATTTCGCAGTTGTTTTGGCGTATGAGTATGTATTATTTCACACAGGGTGATTTGTAATGAAAACACCGAGACCAAAAATTGCAAATACGTCAAGAGTGCAAGTATCAAAAAAGAGGAGTGACTTTTCAAAATAGGATAAAATATATTTTCACTTTTTTCAAACCATCATTTAAATAATGAACTAAACTAGTCCAAGTTAAATGAAAACAGCAAATGGATCCCACTCATTTGGGCTGTAAAAACCGTTGAAAACTCAAAATCGTATGAAAAATCACAGTTTTAGTTTCATTTTTTTTCGATTTTCTGAGAAATGACAAAGTGTTTTAATACCATTAAATACACTCCTAATTTATAAAACGAGATAACTGACATAATAACTGACATTGTGCTTTTGCCAGAGTGAAAACAAACCTCTTCAGAACAATGGGAGGAATACTATCCTGGCCAGTTGGTTAGTCTATATCAAAATCTTTGTTTAAGCGCTAGAGGAGTCATGACACTATCTGTCAGTGTAAGAACGGTTATGTGGGAGAATATTCAGCCCTATGCTAGGGACTAATAGAGCCCAATCTTATTTATAAGATGGGTACTCTTGGCTTTAGCCAGGATGGTATGCGGAAACTCTATTACTTACTTTATTGAGGTATCCGTTCGGAGAATTTTCTATCGAGGTATCCGTTCCGATTGACATATCGGAGAATCTTCCGATGAAACGCATTGCGATGAAGTGTGTTCAACAAAGATTTTTTGACAGTTGTACGTTAAATTTCATCGGAAATTCTCCGATATAAAATAGTGTGGAGTATTTTAAGAAAAGTGGAATTTCGAAGAATAAAATATAAAAATTTAAATATAATTTTGATTTTTTAGTGCAAATTAATAAAAAAACAGCGACAAGGCCTTAGCAAGAGAGGTTGGTTGAAATTAAAAAGACTTCAGCATCACAAGGATTTTTATTTATTGAATAAATCACGCTGACACATGTGTCAAATGAATGCGATTTTATAGTTTATTTTTTTGTTCCGAAGTGGATACTGTTGGAGCTCAAATCATCATAAATTACTTTATTTTTGAATTAAATTTTGAATAATTAACTTACTCTTAAATTGAATAAATTCTACTACTTTTAATACATTTATTTTTGAATTTGGCGCTTCATTTATACGATTCGCCATAATAACTTATTGTTGAATTCGCCTTAAAAATGTTACTTAAAAATAACGTAATTTCTCTCTCTAAAAAACTGCAATAAAATGTATGTATAAATAGAAGCTTTCAACTTTAATAAAATCTCTTTCTTGTTTAAAAACCCTTAGGGGAAAAATCGCTGCATTTTCATTTCGTCGTTCGCTACAAGTTTATAGTTTCGGTTTTATAGTATATCGGCTATAATATAGTAATTTAAAAGTTATAGGATCTAAAGTAATTTCGCTTAATTTTATCTCAACCAGGATCTTTCTATCTTTTTAATAGAAAAGACAAAATAGAGTTCCCAGGTTGACGGTCAAGGTATTTGATCGTACAGATACCTTGAAAGAAATGTAAGTTCCGATCGGAACGGGCTATCGTTTCTGAACTTTCTCCGAACGGATACCTCGATAGGGCTGATTGTTATTAAATTCTAGATATTCATACATATGTTTCGAAAATTATTTTTCTTTTACTATTAAAAATTACCTTTATTGCATTGATTACACTGATACGTTCTTTCTCCTGTATGCGTCTTCATATGCCATATAAGATTTTGTTTACATCGTAACCCTACATAAAATTAATATCATTTAATAAGCAAATTCAAAATAATCTGAAAAAAAAAAATAAATCATTTACTATCATACCTAACCCGCATATACTACATAAAAACGACTTCTCATCCGTATGTGTACGTTCATGTTCTTCCAAATGATATCGAGTTACAAAACTTTTATCACAAGATTTGCAAGAGAAAAGCTTCGAACTATCATGCCATCGTAGATGATATCTAAAACGACTTAGCGAGATATTCTCAAACTTTTTATGGCATATATTGCACTCATGATCAGATTTATTGTGGACATTATCTTTGTGATTTTTCAAACCCGGTTTGCCACCTTTTATCATTTTATGGCAAACATCACATTCGTGTGATTTCCATTTATGGCTCACCATAAAATGACAATTTCGTTGCTTGGCATTGGTAAAGGTTTTCGTGCAAAGAGAACATGTGTAAGGAGTGTCAGTCGAATGGATTTCCTTCACATGATTATCTAGATCCTCTTGGTTTTCCAAGCAGAAGTTTTTACAAAATTCACACTTAAATTTATTGGGTTTTATTTTGCTTTTCCGATTTACTTTTCGATCATCATCGGAGCTAAGTAAATCTGAATCCAAACTGGAATCATCGTTATTTAGCTCTAATTTTGGAATGAGATCTTCAGCTACTGCATTCCAATCGTCTTCAATGTCGCCATCGCCATTATCATCGCCATAAAACAAATCTGATGAATTATCTATCAGGTCAGGTGGCGTTTCTGTTTTTTCTTGGTCTTTAATAATTTGACTGTTGGATTCTAAAGGTTTGTGGGGTTCAAGTTCAAAGTATTGAATACTCTTGAACTCTCCATCCTCAAAGGGAATCTCGTCAAAACATTCAAATGTCGTGGAAGCATTGTTTGGGAGTTGTTCCTCGAGTTTCGGTTGAATTTTAGTTAATTGCTCAAGTTTGGAGGATTCCTTAGCAATCTTTTCGGCTGATTTTAACCTACGTTGCTCGGCCAAGAGTATTTTAAAAGCACTTTGAATGTTTTCACACTGTTTGCGAAAACTATGAACTAGGTTGAATTTCCCAACACATTGTTTACACATTTTTTGAGGCAGGCTATCATCTTCAGATATCTAACAAAAGAGATTTCTTTGTTTGCTTAAAGGATTTTACAATGTTTAAACTTACATTTAATTTCCATAAATCAAACATTCGTAAAATATTAAGTTTTTGCACATCCTGAGGATCGAAAGTAAATATATTTACAAGGCTGGCAGATGTTATAACGTCACATCTACCACAAGTTCTACAAACATCTTCGATACAATATTTATTTAAATCTAATTTGAACACACTGCACATTTCAATTTGGAATGAACAATTCTTATTAGTGTTTATTATTGCTTTAATTATTATTATATTAAAATTAAATAAGATAAAATTTATAAAAAAAAATTCGTTTTTGCCACAGAATTTAGGAAAACAAAAAACAAATCAAAACAAAAAAGTGATAGGCATATTTATAGAGGGGAATGTTGTATGAGAGTGAATGAAATGGGTATTTATTGTTTTTTTTTTTGACATTTAGAGAAGTTTAGCTATATTTTAGGGACAAGGAAAGCAATATAAGCATGGTATAAAAAAAAGATTATGGTACGAACACAAGGAATGCATTAGTTCTGTTCCTGTACTTAAAAATTAATTATTGTGTGGCATACTTCGTGTTTCCTTGAAATTTCGAAATAAGTAAAAAGCCTTGTACACATCGAGCTAAATTTTAGCCGAGATAAAATTCCCAAACATGTTATCGATAATTTGTATGGGAGCTTAAATTTATCTCGAGCTGCGTACTAGGTTTAAGTTACCTAAAGCCTGGGGTCGAATTACGGCACACGATTGCGTTCATACGTTAACGTTTTGACTATTTCTGTCTCTATTTTATTATTACAAAACGATAGGGACACATAGCAACCATTCGTTAACGAGCGTATGCCGTAATTCGACCCCTGGTACGCTGTTCGAGCTAAATTTTAGCCGACATTAAATTCCCATACAAGTTATCGATAAATTGTATGGGATCGTTTTTAGCTCGGATAAAATTTTTCAATAATTTGTATGGGAGCTAAAATTTAGCCCGAGCTGCGTACCAGGCTTAACTGTTTATGGACGATAGAATAAACTAAAATTACTTCAAAAGGGGAGTAATATTTACAAAAAAAAAAATAAAATAAAAAAAATTTTAAATACATATTTTATCAGTTTCTAGCTCGACCACACTTTTAAGCATTTTGAATTACGATCATGAAAATAAACTTTTCCATTTTGCCATGTGGTAAAGCTGATACTGTTTCATGAATACCCCTAAGATGATGAATTGTCGCATTGTGTCGCGTTGTGTCACGTCGTGTTGCATTGCCGGCAAACAATTTTGGTTCTATAAAGCTTTACTGATACAATTGTTGCTTCTGTAAAGCATTATAGAAGCAAAATTGTTAGTAGGGTTATGTCGCGTTGTGTCGCATTGTGTCGCTTCGTGTCGCGTTGTGTCGCGTTGTGTCGCATTGTCTTTCTTGGACTTTCCTTCACAGGTAATCCACAAGCTAATAGCTTGTGACAAACAGCTTAAAATGGCCTTATGGAGGTCTTCCTGCAGAGGGTTTATCTAATGCACAGACCGGATTACTTGCGTAGGATGCTATAATAAGGCCTTATAGAACTTGTTGAAGGTGTAGAAGAAGATGTTGAATTTATGCATAAAAAAAAGAATTTATTGAATTTCATTTAATTTTTTTTATTTTCTCTTGATTTTTTCTGTTTTGCATTTTCTACATATTATATTATTTTATTTATTTTAATTTTTTCCTATTTTGTTTCTTTTCCTTTTCTGGAAATTCCACTGCTTTTTCTGTTGTTCTGAAATGATGAGAATATTATTTTAATTGAAAAAGAACACATTTTTTTATTTTCATCACATGGCCCGGCCAGGAATCGATCCCACGTACCTCTGCATACCAAGCCAGCACCTTACCAATAGACCATGCTCGAATATTAACCCTCTGTAGCCACACCTCTTTTTTGCGAATTTGGTCTCACTATTTTATGGAGAATCATATCGTCGGCACAAAGCCAAAACCGCGAATATGCATTTTTGGACATTTTCACTTTAATGCGGCATTTAACTGGTCATCGACCCCTCTATCCACTGCTTCGACCCTAATCATCCATCTGTTGCCTAAAAGCCTAAAATATCAATTTCCGTAGCACGAGCTCCCATACGATTGCATGAATTTCCAAAACTTTGAAGCCGTTTTTCTCAAAACTACAATTTTGCAGATTCGTGGTTTTGGCGTTGTGCCCACGATATATGAAATTGATGTAGAATTTTCCGAGGAATTTGAATACTGTATTCACAATTCCAAAAAAATTTATTTTCACCCTTATAAAGACACTTTTCTGTGACTACTTTTCATTTTTTTCCTGCCAAATTCGCACCCGTGTGCCGACTGAGGGTTAAAGATGAGTAGAAAATTGGGAGCTAATTGAAACCTCACGTTGAAATGCAATGTTTTTTTCTAATGCGTTACAAAAATTGCTTATCTAGTAGGATAAAAACTTTGCATACTTACAAGAACCTCTTGGAATAGGTCTTATAGAGGCCTTCTGTCACTTGAAAATACAAGGCTTCTTTAGAACGGTTCAAACAGGTCTTGTAAAAGTCTTAACTGATATTTACAAGGCTTCTTCTTAACTCTAGATAGCCTTAAGGAGACCTCCTTTCTTTAAAAAATGGATGACTTGCGTAAGTAAGGCTTAAACTAAACGTATACAAACTATAGCTTGTCGAATCGAACAAAATGGACCTCATGCAAGTATAATTGTTATGTCGCGTCGTGTCGCGTTGTGTCGCATTGTGTCGCGTTGTATCGCGTCGTGTAGCGTTGTATGAATAAAAAGCAATTTCTATTAAAAATCGCTTGAATGCAGTAGTCCACATTTCATGACCACGAAGAATCAAAGAGATTCATTTAAATGTCGATGTAGAAGGGTGTTTTGTTTTCGAGGGAAATAAAAAATGACTATTTATAACTTAAATTTTATTTCAGAGCAATGTAAACATATCGCACACGATTAAAGGAATTTTGCATTTTTGTAATTTTAATGAAATAAAAATACTTTTTTAGTTAAGTTTTAATAAAAATATTTTTATATAATTATTTACATCTAAGGGCCAATTTTTCAATAGTCAGATAAACCTCAGATAGAGCTTATTCCTAGGAATAAAAGTTTTTTTTATACTGATATTTAATCTTCTAATAGTCTAACTGACGATTGAAAAATCAGGGCTAAAACATTTTAATAATAAAAATTAACTAAATTAAAACTGGCACTTAAAAATATATCATACAAACATAATATAACATATTAACAACCAATATTATGTACACACTATTATTATATTGATAATTTTTTTTTAGATCTTATTACAAATGTGTTGTATTGTTTTTCTCTTCTGTATCATCATATCCAGGATTGGGACGGCCAGCAGGCCGTTCAACTGAATGTGACATTATAAGATCACTCTGTTGTAGTTGAATTGTTTTTTGAACTGCTACATCAACTGGAACTTTCAAACCATTCATGTTTTCCACATCCGATAGAAAAGGTGGTTTAGAATGATCATAAGGAATTGAAGTTTTACGACCTCGTTTTGTTTTTTTGGAGAAGTAGCTTTCGATTTCCTTTTTTTGAGTAGAGAAATAAAAAATAATGATAAAAAAGTTATAAAAAATGGGTATCAACAATTGAAACTTACCGCTAATGTTTTATTTTCAGTTTCTGGAAGAACAAAGAATAAAACAGTAGCTCCACCAATAGCAACAAATGAATAGAACCAGAAGGTTCCAGGTAGACCCATTGAAGCTAACATTTGAATAAATAGCTTGTTTGCTAGAAATCCGAAAATATAACCCACGGCACTGACCAATCCGGAAGCTGTACTTCTTACAGAAGCTGGGAATACCTCTCCGATCAAAATCCATGGAATCATTCTTATACCAAGATGTGCAAAGAAAGCTGCTCCCAACATAAGAATCAATGGTATCCACACCAGGTTGTTCTTGTCTTGCTTTGGAATTGGCAATAATATATCACTAGCTACCTGGTTTTTACTTGGTATATCCTTGTCCCAATTATTCGAAGAAGTTGCGGCTTCTTTTATTGGTATTGGCTCGGTAGTTATTTCTTGTTTAATATTTTCACTTTGGTGATAAATCTCAGTTGTATCATTAACATCACCATAATCAAATATAGGTAAACTATCAAATGGATTAAATTCAGCAGTTTCCATATCGAAGCTATCGTTCGATCTTTTTACTCTAACCGATGGCTCCTCAACGAGATGAGCAATAGATGGATGCAAGGTTGTATCAAACAACTCAGGCATACGTGTTGTAATATCATAATCCGCTATGTTCGTCTTATCTAAATTCGTTCCAAGAATAGGATTCTGTTCGAAAATATTTGTTATATTATCCAAGGTGATTAGATGATCTTTTGGAACTAACGATGAAGCATTTACAACTACATTATCAATGGCAAATCCAGGAATAACATTCAAAAAATAAGCGTACGTTCCTGTACTAAAGAAGCACAGCCCACATCCTATTGTTGAAATAAGTACTAAAGGACGTTTTCCAGTAAAGTGTACTAAGCACACAGAGAGTATTGTACTAATCATTTCTGCAACACCAAGTAGAATTGTCGCATGGAACTTATTGATTGGAGCTTTCAGAGTATGGAAAATCTATAGGAAGAAAAGATAATTTTATATAACTTGATAAAAAGTGTTGTTAAAGTAATTTTTTTATTTAGTAGTCGGGCAAAATTAAAAGTCTGTTTAAGGGCTTGTTTCACAATTTTGTGGCAATTTTCAAGTATATAAGTTACGATCTTGACATCTTGTCAACGAAGGCTCAAAATTAGAAAAAGAATTACAAAGAATCATTTAATTTGTTCTTTTTTTCGCTTTTCATCAAATAACTCAGTACATGTACATTTTATGACAAAGGCGCGAGGGTGTTAAAATATACATACATTAAATATTGTCAGACTTTTGAAATCAAAATATCGTTATGGTACACTGAAAGAATTTGGGATTAGCTCTTAAGATTCCTTATTTTCATAACAAATTAAACGTTAATTCCAAATTTTACCACTTTACTCTTGTTTGCTAGGCTATTGCTTTCTCAAACTTGTTTTTCAATTTATCCTGTTCACAGACTAATTTTTATACCTAATGGGTAATGGCCCTCAGCAAAACTCGATTTTAACAAACTAACAAAAATGTATGTTAGTGTAAATGTTTAATGTTAACTTCTAAACTTAGAATGGGCGTTAGTCGATTTTAAAACCATAGAACTTTTTTTATTTGGAAGTGAGATGAATGTTTTATTTTTTGTTTAAATCGAGCTTTCGCTAAATTCGGGTCTATTTCTTAGGGCCAATGTAATTAAATTAATTCTAAGACCAAGAAATTCATTTTTTGTATTAAATTGAACTCATACTATCTTTGGAAATAGCCATAACCAGGTCCTGTTATTGTAAGATTGATGGATCTAGTCTGGACTATTAAAATCAGGGACAGAATCAAATTGAAATACTTGTCGTCTCTGTCAACTTTGTCAATCTTTTCAGCATGTTGACAGGTAGATCTATTTCGCTGACCAACTAATTGCAGCATTAGTTTTTTGTTATACAATATCAAAATTTTAAAATTACATTTCTTTGAATTTTTTTTTTTTTTTGGGAAAAAAAACAAGCCATCACGATCTGACGGCGATCAAATCAATTTATGAAATTGTTATAGTTGCTATTATCGCAAGGAGATTATTTAAAAGAGCCCCGAACAATTCAAAACAGCAACAATTTTCAAATTTTAATCTTTTTGGGTTACTATGGTGTATGTGTAACATTTTTTTTTTTTCAAACAAGTAATTTTATCTGTTGTCATTTGTTATCTATTTTAACCACTTTAGCATTAGATGGTAGTTAATAAAAATTTTACATTTTTAGGATTCACGTTGATGGAGTGTTTGTAAAAGTGTTGCAAAATCTTTGAATCTCTTCTCAATCTGTTTTTAAAAGCTGTGGTTTTTGTAATAAAAAAAAAAATAAGTTGCTCCATGAAAATGCTCCTCTCAATTTCTAGTAAGCTACCCCTCACAAGTTGAGTGGATTAACCTAATTAAAAAAAAACTTTGATTTATTTGGTTTCTTTATTGCAAAGTAGCAATAGTTCATCATGATTATATTAGAAACTAGTATTAAAAATCAGTGAAAAGCTAGAACCCGACTACCTACTTATAAAACAAGCTCTAACTTTCGATTTTTGACAAAGTTCTAGCTCTTAAAACTATGTTTAAGGATACTTGTCCATACCGATTTATCATTTAAACCGAGTTTCAAGAACTAGAACCTTGAAATATGAAAAAAAAGAAAAAAAAATATATTCTCATCTGAAATTCGTTCAGTGAGAAATTCAGTAAATAAACATGAATTGATAAATAAAACTATGATCTTTTATAACTTTTTTTGTATTTACCTGGACAGCATACGTCTGCAATGGTGTTTTTCCTGAAAAATGTCCAACGAAAAATGTAAACGAAACCAATATGAATGGAAACCAAAATGTTTGCTTGCGAAATATCTTCATTCGCTGATAACATGTACGCTTATTTGTATCTGTTATTCCATCATTAGCATCTTCTATAGCTGGTTTCGTAATCAATTGTTCATAGAGCTGATTGAATTCAGTTTCAATTTTATATTCAGGAACCCAACCACGTAGCCATTGCAGAGCTCTTATAGCCTCTTTGAATTTCTGTTTCCTTATCAGCCATGTTGGACTTTCAGGTATAAAAAATAAACAAACAATAGATATAACTGGAAATACTGTATTAATGGCTGCAATAGTTCGCCAATCCAAAAATGATCCTAAAATAAATTGTACAAAAACGCCACCCATGACGCATGTTGATCCTAAAACTGAGAGGATACCTCGATACTTTGGCTCAGTTATTTCTGCAACATAAGTAAGGACCTGCATAGTGAAAATTAAATTAATTCATTAGTTACATATGTGTACTTAATGTATTGTTTAAAAAATAATTACTGGTGCTTCCATTAGACCTCCACCTATGCCAGCCAAACAAAGAGCCGCATAAAGATGTTCAGTAGATGTTGCAAAGTGGAACAAGAGCCATGAACCCAAAATTGGCAAATTGACTATCTAGTTAATTGATGTATCAGAATTTGTATTTAAATATTCATTGTCAGCGAATACTTACTTGCATAGCCTTGCGTTTTCCAATTGGCTGACTGAAAACTCCAGAAAAGAGACATCCCAAAGGAACACAAATAAGGTTTATAGAACCTATAACGAAAGCAAAATATTTATACAATTTATTTGATTAATGAAAAGAAATAGCTATTTTTGTAAACTTACTAAACCATGATATTTGGTCTCTGTTTAAAACTATATCACTTGGCTCACGGCCATCGCCTCCCTGAATTGCTGGAATAACTATCGTTGGGAATCCCAAGGTCATTCCATAAACTGAAAAATAATTAAATAAAAAAGATTTTTTTATAAACTATGGCAACAAAATTATAAGAGTTTAGGAGTATTGTTTCAACAGAATATAGGTACACCTTTGTTATATTTAGTATTTTTGTGTTATTGGTAATGTTAGGGTGCCACCAATCTGGGTTCAAGATATTTTCCTTTCATAAAGACGTCCCTATTTAAGCCCTATTTCTTTCAAAGGACAAAGGTGTGCCAAATTTTCGTTCAATTTATTTCACTTCCACAAAGGCGCCTCTATTTTTAGCGCCCCAAATATGGAAACGCCCCAAATCTTCCTCTAATATATTCTGACTTAAACGAAGGCGCCCTTATCTTAGATCCTGTTTCTTTTTGTACTGAACTTCATAAATATTAAAAAAAAAATAATGTTTTAATAAATGCATTTTTATTTTTTAATTGAAAACCATCTTAAAAGTTCAATTGTTCAATTAGAAAAAAAGCTGACCTTTATGGGAACTTCTGATGAGTTAACACTGAACTCTATAAGGTAGTTTCTCGATTGTTGATTCATAATTAAAAAAAAAAAAAATTACTCTCATTATGTTCTATCACTCCAGAAAAAGGAGTAAAAATTTAGAGTGGAAGAAAACGACATTAGAAAAAAAATTGTTTATTATTCGTTCTCAGTAAAAAAAAAAATACAATTCAATGATGTTCAATATTTTTACTTGCTCAATAGGGCAAGTATTGGTTTCGTGTCAAAAAAAAAGTTCGAGGTTTTAATCAAAACTAACATTACGATGATGGAGAATCCCAAAAAAGTGGGTTTCGTCATGACGTCCGTCGGTCTGTGCGTCCGTGCGTCCATCTGTACAAGTAGCTACAGCCTAAACGGGTGGACGGATTTTCTTGAAATTTGGTATGGATGTTTTTTTCGTCATTTCCAAGGTTGGTTTTTTTTTGTTTTTTAATATCTCGCTTAAAACGTATACCTCCCATACATAATTTTCGAGTTATTGCAATTTTCTCGAAAACGGCTCTAACGATTTTGATTAAATTTAACACACGAAATGCTGTATATAGTTCTAACATAACTGCGTTTTTAGTTTTTCTCAAAAAATACGGATAGGGGAAATATGGTCTTTACAATTTTTTAAATCGCGGATGTCGGCTCTTCCCGTACATCATTATGGAGTTATTGCAATTTTCTCAAAAATGGCTCATTTTGATAAAATTTTGCATACATAATATTCAAAGTCATTGCAGTAAAACTGCGTTTTAAGTTTTTCTCAAAAAAGTCCCCCCCCCCCAGAACTGGTTCATACTTTAAGCAAATCAAATTAATAGAGTTGTTAAATTATATGAATAATTACAGAAAGTACTTGAGTGAAACTCTTGTCTATTTCTGGCTGGAAATGCGAATTTTATGTTGCATCCCTTTACCACCTCACAAATAAATAAACGAATAACTAAACACGAAATTTTTTTTCAATTTCCTAAGTGTTTTTTTTTACTTCAAAGTGATTTTGGTGAAAAATTTTGATACCTATGGACATCAACAACCAAGGTATGAATGGTATTCTAAAAAAAAAATAATTGTATATTAGACTGGGCCAAAAAAAAAAAAATATTTTTTTTTTTGAAAGTTACTTCGAAAATCTTGTTCAGGATGATGAAAAAAAAATTTGGTGAAAATTTGAGCCGTTAAAAAAAATTTTAAGAGGTCTATCATCGGTTTTTTTTATTTTTATACATGATATGATGTTTTACAACAGAACTGCTAGACGATCAAAGTAAAAAAAATTTCTGTTCATTTTTTCTTATAAAAAATTAAATTTCCTACAAAAAAGATCTGATTGAAAATTTTCGTGTTTTTTTCAATTTGACTGTTTCACTTTGGAATTTTGTGATGAGCAAATAAGTGAATAGAAAAATAAAACCACGACAGATTCTTATAGGAAATTTAATTCTCTACAAAAAAGGTCTCATAGTAATTTTTTCTAAATTGAGTTCTAAAGAAGTTATTCACGATTTAAATCGAGAAAAAAATTAAAAAATCAATTTTCAATTTCAAAATTTTCTAATTCACTGAAAATTCAATATTTTCAAATTAGCAAGATGTTTTCTTGTAGGGACTTAAACGTTCTATAAAAAGTTCCCTGGCAGCAAATTAATTGCTTTAACCGTTAAAAAGATATTCGTATCAAAATCAATGCCCACTGATTTCAATAGTTTTCTTATGACAAGTATGCATTGCGATTTGAATACGTATCTTCTAAACGGTACGAGTCATCATACTCCTAAACAGGAAAGCTCGAACATATTTGAGTTGTGTTGATTCTGTTTGTTCGAGATCGTTTTTTTTCGAGTAAGCACTCGATGTTCGTAAACAATACTCGACTCGTTTGGTTCTCTGATGGCGACATGGCGACAAGGCGACAAGGTGACATGGCGACAAGGCGACATGGCGACAAGGCGACATGGCGACAAGGTGACATGGCGACAAGGCGACATGGCGACAAGGCGACAAGGCGACATGGCGACAAGGCGACAAGGCGACGTGGCGACAAGGCGACATGGCGACAAGGCGACATGGCGACATGGCGACAAGGCGACATGGCGACATGGCGACATGGCGACATGGCGACAAGGCGACACGGCGACATGGCGACATGGCGACAAGGCGACAAGGCGACATGGCAACAAGGCGGCATGGCGACAGGGCGACATGGCGACAAGGCGACATGGCGACAAGGCGACATGGCGACAAGGCGACATTGCGACAAGGCGACATGGCAACAAGGCGACATGGCGAGAAGGCGACAAGGCGATTGGCTGATTTTGCCAATCCGTCCCTTGTGCCCCCCCCAGAAAAAAATCCTGGATCCGCCACTGTAACAGTTTTTAGATCGATTTGAACACTTAAAAATAATTTTATATTATCGCTTCTATGTAATGAAGCGTCCATAAGTCGCAATTTAACAAATATAGTTACCATAAATTAGATACATATATGTTGCGTTACGTATGGACATTAAGTCCACCACGTTTAAGCGTTTATTTTTACTTAAAACTTGATGAAAAATTTGGCTAGGTGAACATCGATTTAGGAGTTAAGTTCGCAAACACTTGTTAACTCTTGATAAAGAGTTTTCTGCCTCTAAAGAAGTTTTTCATTGCAATAAATCCCATCTATTACTCTTTTTCCTAATTATAAAAAAGTTACCATTCTTCATGGAATACTCCACAAGACTTTTGTAATAAAAAGGCCAGAAAAATGTGACTAATTTGTGTAGTTACTTTAAGAAACTTCAGTTAATTAAGAAATGTTTGACTTATGTAATCGTTTTCGATTTGCAGCCTAGAAGCGTCCGAGAGCATTCAAAAGTCCTCCAAAAGTGTTTTATTCACACGGACATGACAGATAGAACGCTTCCTAGAAGAGAAATTCTCTTCTTGATTTCAAATCAGAATTCACTCAAAATCACTAATATTTAAATACTTTAACATCAAACCAAATTTTCTAGTATGTACTATATTAACTGTTTTTGCAAAGCATCATTTTTAAAAGTACCTAAAAGTAATCATTTTTAAATTTATGAGGTATACAAAATTATTATTTCGTTACATCTTCTTTGTTACATACATTAATAGACAAGTATTTTCTATTTTGTTTGATTACTGGAATAAAAAAAAAAATTGCATTGCATTAAATTTTGCTCAGGGCCCCGGAATTGTTACAACCGCCACTGGTTTCGACCAGGTTTCTTATCCAAAACCCCCTCTATGTATAAAACTAATCAATTTAGATATTGATTGCAAATTTTCTACGAAATGGTATCGTTTATTTACTATTAATTTTCTCATTAACATGTCTGTTTTGTCAGTAGTGACGTCAATCAATTTCAAAAATCACCGGTCCAAATGCGTTACCAAAGTCGTATTTTTTTTTTATTTAATTGATATTTTTATGAACCGAAAAGTTTAAGTTAAAATAAGAAACATGTTTTTTTTTTAAATATTAACAGTTAAAAAATAAAAAAAATTACATAAATATGTTGAAAACCTAAAAAAGTAGTAGAAATATTTATATACTACAAACTTTAACCGATAAACAAATAAAAGGCACAACTGGGTCGTACGAACTTGCTGTTAGAATTCAAGTTGCTAAAATTGTTAAGATTTTTCATACAGAAGTTTGCATACCTACATACAAAAATTTAAAAACAAAAACATAAAAATAAAACTACTTTAAAAAAAAAAAAAAAAAACAACATCTTAAATCAAATTGAGCCTCAGAAAAAAATAGGCTAGGGTGGGCATACTCGATACATTTTCTGTAGATTCCTTATAACTTTTTATAAATATATACATATTGGAACGAGATTTTTGTTTTATTTAAATTTATAATTTCAATATTTAAAAAACAACTTCAAAATGTCGAAAGTGCAACATAGGTAGAGCACTTTCGTCGAACTCGTGGGACACATTTGACGCAGTTTAATATGACACAAAAAGGAGAAAAAAAAGATATTTTTTTTGCTCTGTCATGGCACGTGGCTTTATTTATTTAAATAAACGAATCTCATATGTATCTAAAAATATAAAAATTAAATGAGGTACTTCAGAAATCAATGTTTAAATTAAAATTAAAATCACACTCAGTTTTTATGCGAATATACATACGAGTATGCATGAAATAAATTCACAAAGTATCAATATTCAATAACTTATTGATAAACGTAATTGAATAATTTTTAAAGTAAGGTTAAAGTAAATTTCGGTAAAATGGAGTTCATTGCACGTTGCAAGGGTTCATGTCAACGTTGTCGTAAGTGTCCCACGTGCTATCGTCGAAAGTGTCCCACACTTAGTTTTTATAAAAAAAAAAAACTTTATTTATTTTTAAAACTTCTAAAGATAACTAAAACAAAATATAGCATCATCTTGTTTTAATAATACACTACAACTTGAAATCAAAAGTCATTAAATTACGTTATCACAAAATTAAATATCGCTTAATTCGTGCCTGAGCAAAGTTACGGAAAATTTTTTAAATAAAAAAAAAATACTTCAGACACCACAGCAGTCGAAAGAAAGCTGTAAAAGTTCGTATATGATTGTAGAGGACAATTTGACCAAACAATGTCATTAAAAATTTAAATTTAAATTAAAAATCAACTTTCTTTTTACAATTCTAAGGGCCAATTTATTGAGCTTCCATTAAACATTGAAATTTATCGTTTGAGTTAAAGGCGTTTTTAAACTATTGACGCCTTTAAGTATAAATCATTAAAAATTCATTTAATTCACTCTTCTTTAGTTAAAGCCTTTACCTCTAATGGAAACTTTAAATTTAAAACTCTGTTAAAAATATCCTAGGGAATTTTTATTTATTTTTTATTCAAACTGTCAAAAACTACGATTTTGTCAAATTGAATTTGAAGATTTGAATTATGTATAAACAATATGAAAAAACATAAAAACTACGGCGCGTAATTATTTTGTAGCCGAAAACGCAAGACGAAATCCCAAGACGAGTGTC
The DNA here is from genome assembly GCF_945859705.1 of Episyrphus balteatus. Taxonomy (NCBI): domain Eukaryota; kingdom Metazoa; phylum Arthropoda; class Insecta; order Diptera; family Syrphidae; genus Episyrphus; species Episyrphus balteatus. The sequence goes on from NC_079136.1 coordinate 93,285,192, forward strand.
ACGATATACTAAAGTGGTCTAAAATGCTTTGAGTTGATTATACAATGCAGTATCTCAACCCTGATTGTTTTTACTATCAGTGGTTTTTTTTAAGTGGAGAAGATAAATCTAGGAAATCTAGTAATTATGTGCTGTTCTGAGCTCGGAGAAGTAGGTAAGAAATGCATTAATTTCTTTGGATTTTGTGTCTATTAAAAATCTATATTGAAGTGTTGTCTCTCCCCTCTAAATAACAATGATAGAATTTCTGGTGAGCTGTAGTCATTTTATATATGTATTATGCATAGCTACCTACAAAAAAAAATTCTGACTCTATTTATATAATTGTGTTGTTGTTTAAATAATTCTTTAGCTAATTTGACGTTTTTCAAAAAAATTAATAATATTTAAACAACAAAGAAATGACATTTGACACTAATGGAGAGTGAATAAATAGAAAACCTGTTTAAAACCTCAATTTGCTCTAAAAATCCCTCTTAAAAGGTCGAATTTGGCTTTTATCTAAAAGGACTTTAAAATTTAATGCTCAATTAGTTAATGATGTCAAACTTCAAAAAAACTACTTAAAAGAGACTGAATAAATGAATTTTGTTTTTAATTTTAAAATTCCCTATTTTAATGACGCTTTTAAATTTAATGGAGAGTCAATAAATTTGGCCTAAAAATCAAATGTGCCTCACCGTCAAAAGTGTCCCACCCTACCCCATGCAATTTTATTCTTTTCTTAAGATTAAGAATAAGAAATATTTTCAAAATCCCTTGAATCGTTAAAAAAAAGTTAAAAAAAAACTAATTTTTTTACAAATCATTTTCTGAAAAAATTTTTCTTCAAAAGACACTTGGCAGTATTCGACACCAAGTAGTGTGGGACTCTTAACCACTAAAACCACCTCTTTATCAGGACCAATCTTGAGAGATCGACATCAGATTTTTCTTTCTTAACTTTGTAAAATCACTTTGGGGGAAGTTTAAACTTTTAATACTTTCCCATGTTTTTTTAGACCATAAGCTCATGAGGCTTGGTTCTTCTTAATCTCCGAACATGGTTTCTTGTATTCAAGACGGACACCATTTCAGAATTGGTATGACTTTGCAGTCTCTGATTATGCGATACAGCGTATTTTTTAACAACTTCTGTAACCGTTTCTATTTGAAAAATAAAATAAAATTTGTATGCCATTTTGAAGCCAAAATTTTAGAAAAACTCAATGTCACGTTTTCAAAAATTTGAATGTACAAAACAAAATTTAATTTTTTTTAAAATCCAAAAATTAATGTTTGATATAATGTACATAAACAATTTTAAAAATACTTTTGTATAACAAAAGATTGTGGAAATCGAATTAATCGCAGTCTTTGAGATATACCCAGACTCTCAGATCTAAACAAGCTACAGTGCTTCAAAATTTATAAAGAACTCACTGACAAGGTCAGCTCATCAAAATTATGCCACAATTCCCGTTGTCCTAGAAACTTCAAATTTCGCACAGTGATGCGAGTTTTGTGGTGAATACAAAGAAACAAATCAAATATTGAAGGGCGAAATTTGCAACTGATCGGACTACTTGTAGAAAAAAAAGTAAAACTGAAAAATTCATAAAAACTGAAAAATTCGAGCATTCTTTGACATTTTTTTTTACATTTTTGACAATGTTGCATTTAAAACTCATATAACATTTCATAAAGTTTTTCTCTGTGAATTTGACTAAGCGAAATTAGGTGAAATGTGTCAGTTTACTCAGAGAAAAAGAGTATAATTTCAACTTAAATAATATTTAAGTTTCGTTTCAGAAAATGCCGCCAAGCCAAAACCTATATGTATCATATCATTAAACTTCAACAATTATTTTATTTGTTAGAGGTTAGACGTTAGATTATACTATGTGAACAAATAGACATGTGAAAATAGCGCTTACAAAAACTATCATATTTTAGTTCAAGAAATCATCACATTGAGGAATTTTAATTGGACAAATATTAATGTATAAATATAAGTATACGTACCGTACGTATAAAAAAAGTTAATTTATCTTATTTTTGTATCATTTCCTGTCACGTTTCCCATAAATTTGTTTTAAGTATGTACAGTGAAGTTAAACAAATTGATTTTGATTATTTCATTCTTTTTTTTTTTAATGTGATGTGAATGTCATGAACAATATCTTAATCTGAACTTTAGTTTTTCATTTTAGTTGGAAATATTTAAGTGTGTTTTTGTTACTCATCTTCCCACTGTGTTCATTGATGTACAAACACAATTAAAAAATGCTTGCATAATAACAAAAAGTTCATGTATCTAGTAGAGATACTATGATAAAGCCAGGCTATTATGTGACTTTTCAATGGATTTAAATTTATTGTACTCGAGCTTGTCTTTTTTTTTTTTTGCATAGGTTTATTATGTTCCTATAAATACGAATTTAAGTTTCATTTCATAAAAACCTGTTTAAAAAGTATCGATTTTCGCAACGGATTCGCAATGACCATGATTGTTTGCAGTCAACCGATAATTGTTTCTTAAAAAATTTAGTGTTGAATATCTAAATGCGCTAATTTTTATAAAAGAAAAATAAATAAAATTTACTATCTTAACATTCATTGATCACCTTGTGTTTGCGGAACCTTTCGTCTTATGTTTCATTCTATGAAATTTTCATGAATCTGTTAATGTCATCGGTAAATTAAAAACAAAAAAAATTATTCATTCAATGCTTTTTTGTTTTTCTTAAACACATGCCTTTATTAATAGATTTATTTGAATGCTTACTATTTTTTTTAGCTTAACATCACCCGACAAAACAGGTAGGTAATGGTGCAGTGGATGTAGTGCTTGACTGCTAACCTGGAGATGTGGGTTCGAGCCCTACCTCAGGCAGCATTCTTTTCTTTATCCCCCAGCTTGGTTGGAAGCCACCCGTGGGATTATATGAGATAATAAAATCATCTTAATCTCAATTCACTGTACAAACAAAAAATTCTTTCCTATCATTCTATTCCTTCTAACCAGTGCCGTGCAGTATGCTTTTAAAAGACCTTAGGTCTCAGGCTAGGCGCACACATGCGATTTCAGTCGCGCGATTATTCAGTCGCAAAAATGGATCACAAGGATTTCAATGCCTGTGAACACACACATGCTTCTCGCGATTAAAAATTTGAAAATTGTGTCTACAGTCATTGCAATTCTTGTCATCTAACTTGCGACTGAATAATCGCGCGATCAAAATCGCATGTGTGCGCCTAGCCTAATTCAGTTTATCTTTCCTGTCTAGAAATTTTCTTTCACGTCTAAATGGGTCCTGTACAGTAAGGTTTTTTGAATTAATTTTTTTGGACCAAAAACAACGGTGCCTGTCATATACCAATTTCGGTAAAGTGAAATTTAATCAAAAACGGCTCCTACGATTTTAATCAAAAAATTCAAGTATGTATTAATTTTTAGACAAGGTCGATCTTTTAATGAAAAAAGTTTTTTTTTTTTCAAAAATCCTTATTAACGGTACTTCCCATAGAACTATTTTTTAAATCTGATTTTCTCCCAAAGGACATGTTTAATTTCATAAACTTTTAATTTTTTTTTAAACAAACGCACATATTACACTGCACAACAAAATTAAGCTTTTTTGTATGATGAATTAACCAAACAATACTTTTCCAAAGGTTTTTGGTGTGCTGAACTCTAATCCGAATTCATAAATATTATATCAGCTCCCGTTTTTTAAATATTACAGTTAGAAAATGCAAAAACACCTGTTTCTGAAGTTGTGTTGCAATTAGTGGGAATTTTTTGCAACACTTTTTGTGAAGATTTGTATAATAATTGCCTTTCATCTTTAAAAATCTGTTTTTATCTTTGCGATATCTTTTTTATAATCCGAGATATTTTAATTTGAAGTTACTGCAGTTTGAAAATAACGTTATTGATAAAATAAGCAAAAACACACGTACTTAAACTTAAGATATCTCAGACAATAAAACAGATATCGGAAAGATTTATACAGATTTTCAAAGAAGAAAAACCGTTAAAAATTATGATAAAATAAGGTACCTCACATCAAAGCATAACCTCAAAAACAGCCAAAACACGTTTTTTTCGCAAATTCTAACGGCAATATTTCAAGAACTAAGACTGATAGAATATTTCTGACTTCATATTCGAGTTAAGCACCCCAAAAACTATTGGAAAAGTATAGTTTGGTTTATTTATAGTAAAAAAAGTCAAATTTTGTTGACCAGAGCGATCAGCCAAAAAACTTGTTTTTGCATTTTCTAATGGCAGTATTTCAAAAACTAGAGCTGATAGAATATTTCTGACTCCAGATTCGAGTTCAGCACACCAAAAACCGTTGGAAAAGTATTGTATAGTTTATTCATCCAAAACCTTGTTGTGCAGTGTTATTCTATTCTTTTTATACATATAAATCAATTAAATTTTGAAAAAAGTAATTTTTGGATTTTTAAAAATATGTAGGTATTTGGAAATTTTTTACTAAATTTAATTTTTATGTGTTGATTAATAATTGCTACAAAATGGCATACCAAAATTATTTTAAAACTTTTTTTTTAACGGCTCAAGCTATTTTGAAATTCTAAAATGCATATACATAAAAGAAATTAAACTGCATACTTTTTTTCAGTTCAATTTCATTTAATTTGAGATGTTGTTTTTTTTCATTGGAAAAACGATTTCTATGTTTTTTTTGTCATATAAATTTTCTAAATTTCTGTTAAAAGCTCTTAAAAATTTTACCAACTTGAACCCAAAGAGCAAGTTCGTGCGACCTTATCGTGCATTTTATTTTTCTTGTTGTTGGCGAAAAATATTCTTTAAAAAATAAACTGTCTTGTTCCAAAATTTGGTTCTACAAAACTCTTCCACTCCTTCCATTTTGATTCATGATTTATTTATATTGGATACAAGCAGGTTTATTTATATTAAGTAAACTTTTGTTTATTGGTCACTGTGGTGTATGAGTAACTTTTTTTAGGGGAAAAATCTTTACGGTTAATAAAAAATGTTCTTTTTTAGGAGATGCCTAAAGAAGTTGATATTATCTCAAAACCCATGACTTAATGATAAAATTGTATCATTTAATTATAATATTCAATTTATTTATAGACGTGCGACGCAGTTATGTATTTATCTTGTTTGCGAATGAATATTTGATAAAATAAAATTAGTGTGATTCATGAAAATAAAAGAAAGTAATTTTGTGCAAATCATTTAGTATTCTTTTTTGAATAATTTAAGAATTCATTTTAATTATCATAAATTTCGTCGAATGGTATATTTGTTCGATTGTATTTCTTTGGGTATTTTTAGGAAGAAACTCTTGTGAAGCAAAGAAGATTAACATAAATATCTGACTCATGAGTACCGGTCTCATAAAATTTATTATTGATTTTTGTTCTTTGGCAAAGTTTTTGAGAAGACGCTAAAATGTTTGGACAGTATTTCAATTAAAGGAGCAGAAGACTTATTTATTTTCAATTTATTCGAGTTTATACACTTCTTTTTGTATCCCTAAAAGAAGAAAAAAAAAAAAAATTTCTTTTGAGTTTTTTTTTTTCAGTGTACATAAACATCGGAAAGTGTGCCTATTAATATCGAAAAGTAGCACAAAAAAAAAACTGATTAATTGTTTTCTTCTAATAACTTTCCAGCTTTAACTCTGCCAAGTGGGTTACAAAGAAATGACGGATTGTATATGAAATTTATTTTTTGCCTTGGGGGGTTTACAATACATGCAGATTAAAGCTAAAAATTTATTCTGTGGTTGTTTGAATGATGGTTAGTAAGAAATCAGTTCTTAAACCATTAATTTTTTTTTTGCGTAGATAGTTAAATTCTACGGGTAATGCCGCCTAGCTGCTAGGCTTTATATTAATAAATTTGATTAAAATAACATTTTACACATAAATAACAATAACTTATAAATTTGTATATTTGATATAAGAAGGTAAATATCAATGCTATCATACCTTTAACTAACGTCATTACCATATAGCTTCTCTCTTCTTTTATTTATCATTTCTGAAGACGAACGTATTTCAAATTGAAATTTACTAATTTATCATACCTACACATTTATGGATCGGGTAATACACAAGTTAGCTAGTTGAGTAGAATAATAAGTTGTATTGAATTTATACAGTACAAAGCAAAAGCATATTCATATTAAAGTATATTTTTGTTAATGATGAATTTCAATGTTTGAACTTCAACAAACTGAACTTGAACTACAATGACACCTTTATGAGTTTTTTTTTTTTTTTGAACAATTTTTTTTTTATTATTTTTTTTTGTCTGAAACAATATAAGTGCTAGGTATCGGATAACTGAAGACGTGGCCTTCTTACTAAAAAGCTTTCAGACATAAACAAAACAAAACAACTAACAATACATTTTTAATCAATTGCATAAATTCTTGTATGTTATGGGTATGGGTAAGCATTCTGCATTCCACTCAAATACTTAACAAAATATAGGTAAATGGTACAAGTTACGGGTACAATTTTGTACCCGGTGCGCGTGCGTCGCGGTCGCCTTGCACCTTGTGTGCAGTGTATGTGGTCGTGTCAGGTTGTCTATTTTGAAACCTAAGATAAATTGCATACATATATCGATATCAGTATCTTTTGCTTTACAATGTATTTAAGAAAGCCCTACATCGTGGTTTGCTACAAGGCCGCATTCATCCTATAACTTATTGGCGACACAGTTATACACATAATATGTGGAAAAGATCTAAGTATTTCACCATAAATCTGTAAGATAGCGTAAGCCTTATATATACATTATAAATATTTATTTCTTTTGCTAAAATCTTGTGCACGTAATGTTGCAATGACACTGTGGGCAAAAATCCTTGATAGTGCATGTATGTACAATTGACATACCTACTTGTATTTAATTTTTAGTTATTAGAAATATATCTATACACTAAATCTGTAAAATTTTTGTTGATAAATATCCGCACATGAAAATGATACAAATTATTAAAATTTATAAAATCTTCTGTTTTTGTTATCCTGTGATAAAAAGAACGAACCAAAAATAAGGTCGTAAGTTTCGTCAAAATTTAAAAAATAACGCTCTTTTAAAACAAAAACAAGCCACACCCGCATTTATCCGCATTTAAAATTTTAAGCGGTTATTTTTCTTTAAGTGACACCATTCTTGTTCACGTGTTTATGTATTTTATTTTGGAAATTCGATTAAAGAATTTACAGAATTGAAGAATTTAATGTTTAAAGAATATATTAATGGATATTAAATAAATATAATAAAAACACAAAATTTGTCACGCGACAGGGCCATTAAGGACCAAAACCAGTGGTGGAGCGAGAGTTTTGTCTTGGAGTAGAGGGGATTTAAAAGTTTTATATTTTGTCTTTTATATTAATAAATAATAATAAATTAATCTATACACAATTCGAATTATTGTTTTTGGTACGAAAGAAGGTTACTCTGCTACTTCCTGGTAAAATTTTGAACAAAGTTTCTTTTGTTAAGTTATGAACATGAACTGAAAAATTTTATAATAGGATTATTAAAAACACTTTTGCTTGTTTTTTTTTTCAAAAAATGACTTCAAACATAAAAAAATATTTGAACAGAATAGTAACACCTATAATATTAAGATATAGCTACATTTTTAAAAAGCCAGAAGCTCATTCCTATTTGTAGAATTAATATGAATTTAATTGAATGTAGTCTTTTTAAAAAACCGGCCCTCAAACTCAGAACTAATATCAATTGAATTGAATGAAGTATTTTGAAAAAAAAAAGTCAGAAATCTTTTTTTAATGTTTTGTAAGTAATATGTATGTTTTACAGTTAATAAAAAGTTCAAAAAGTATTTAATTTTCCAAGAACTTTTTTTTATTTTGAAAAAAAAATTAAACTTATTTTATTTTTCAAAGTTCAATATTTAAATAAAATTCTGTTTTTACTTTATTCAATGAAAGAACACAAATTACCTTTTCCTTTACTAAAGTCAACTAACCATGCCCAAAAAATTTGAAAGACTAAAGTTTTTTTCAAAATTTTAAGTTTGAGGACCAGTTTTTCAAAAAAATTCATTTAATTTATGTACTTGATTTTAATTTAACAGATAAGAATTAGCTTCTGAATTTTTAAAAATGTTTATCTTAATATTGTAGTGTCACCGTCCTACTACAATATTTTTGTATGTTTGGAGACAATTTGGGAGTCAATTACTTTTACGATAGAAAATTGTCCCCCACTTTCACATAGTATTTTTCCTTAAATAATCTAGAAAATCTTTTGATATCATTTAATTTATGAAATTTTAATTTTTTGTTCATAAAAATCTAAATTTAAATTTTAAAACCAATACGGCAATAGCGGCAAATTTTAACCCATAGACACGTATAAATTGATATGTGTTTTGAACAAAAAAAAAAAGGTCATCAGAATCGGAGTTGAAATTTTATCACGGAGTCATAATATTTTTGACGTAATAGAATAGCCAAACAGGAAAAAAACAAAGGTACCTACCCAAAGTGGAGTGAAGGAGAATAACATATTACATGGTTCCAAATTAAGTCAAAAATCCAAATTTACTGCCACTCTACGCAAGGCTTAAGTTAAATAGGAACTTGATTTGAATTGAATAATGAAATACCATGCTAGAGTTGATATTTAATGTCTGTGGGTTTGTTCGAGTACCAAATTCATTGTTCGAGTAAAGAAAAACATTCGTCTCATTAAAATCGAAGGTTCTTTGATATTTTTCAATGTTTAAAGCAATGTCTGGTTTAGACCATTCTCGTTTTTCTACAAATACGACCTACTTTTAAAGCTATAAAGTTTTGTAATGAGCTATGGATACCAAAATTCATTTCATTTTTTGGATAAGGACATACATTTCAAGTCATCATTTTCTTTCTTATCGTCGCAAACAAAACTCTCGTGCCAAATTTAATGAAGGTAAGCATTGTATTCTTTATTTATGTTTGCATATCATAAACAAAAATTCAAAAAAATTTTGCTAAACCAAGGTTAATTTGTACGTTTAAACGATTATTTTCGATTGGGGTAAGCACACACAATAATTGAACTTTTGTTCGTTTATTTTTATTAATTCATTTTATGATCTATTTTAAAGTATATAATATAATAATATAACCAAAAGCCGACAACAAATTTTGGGATTGAAGATAAAACCAAAATGTGAGTATGGAGTTTTACATTACGAGCTATGTAAATATAGTATTTTGTTTCTGAGATATTGGTTAAAAATGTGAAACACTATTCCTTATATCGTGGTAAATAGTATACTCGTGCCTAATTTTAAGAAGGTAAATTCTTTCTTCATCTGAACTTGCTTTTCATAAAATAATCAAAAATACCAACCTTTATTTGCGTGTATTACAAATTACTGTCGATTTAGATAGACAGCGACATATAATAAAAATTAACCATTAAGTGATGACTTTTGATTTCACCGTCTCAAATATATTTGATTAATATATTTTATTATGTAGGTTCATAAAAACAGACCTCCAATTTTCATTCTTTTGTCATCTCTTTAAAAAAAATTGTGCTACGGTTCTATTGGCATCTTAATCTAAATATATACATAAAACATACATGTACATACATACATAAAAATTATTATGGTAAATCTCGTACAAACTATGAAGAGTCCTATTATAATAGATCCCATCTAAATTTTCTTAGTGGCTAGTGTTTTTGTTGTTTGTTATGTTGGACCGACTCATAAATAAATTAAAAATTAAAGAATCAGTTAACATACATAGCTGAACATTGAAAATTTATAGGATTTTTTTTTTCATACAGACTTATTTAAACTCCAATCTGATTTTCAAAGAGCTATCAAAATAAATCTTATAAACAAATTTTGCATTGAAATATGCAAGATCTCTGCAAATATTTTTATTTATTTTTTTTTAAGATTACATACAAAAAAGTTACGTATACACCACAGTGACTTTGTTAATTTCCTCTAATTTAATTACTGACTTAATGCAAAACCGTCTGACTTTTTTGACCATTCACTGTGAACTGTGAAAATTTTATGGCTAAGTCAAAATTTTGTCTGTGGGTCTTACACAGGGCTACATAGTTTGCTTTCTTTTTTTAGCTCGCGAAAAAAAAAAAAACATCTTAAATAGTAAAAATTAAAAACAACAAATTGGCTTGAATGATGTCAATTCTTTTTTGTATGTATCTCTTTAATCTATCTATTCAATCTAAAGTTCTTATCAATTATTTTCTATTATACCATACCCTTTAAGTCTTGGTGCTAATTTGATTGTAATTTTTGAGGACTTTGGAATCTTTCAGTACATTAACCGAAAGTTGAAAAACGATGATTTTAGGTTCGTACAGATTTCTCTAGGGGTAAAAGCGATTGCCGTTTGAGTTTGTGAAAAAAAATTGAATTTATAATGGTTTTAGAAAAATATTATATTTTGTAAAAGTGGCTAAAAAATTTGTTTTTTGAATATTTCATAAACGAAGGGTGGACCAAAGATGATTTTCGGTAGGTATGTACATATATAGAACTCGAGGTGAGCATTTTAGAAAAGAATTTTCATTTTCAAGACTTCCTAAAAAAAAAGAATTTGCTCTAAATATTTTTTGAAGGGTGGAGAAACGAAAATTTTGTGTGGATAAACAATTTAGAATAGTTTGGTTAAAAAATTTTAAGGTCGCAGTTCTGGCTTCATGGAGCTGAACACAAAAATAAGTAAACGAACATCTTTTTGAATATGCCTAAATATGTTTGAGAGTTGGATTAGAGTTCTGTCTGTCGAAATCACTTTGCCTTAAAGAAATTTCGCCAAGTTGCCGGTTATTACTTGCCATAGACTTAAACAGCAATATCCGGGTTACTCATCGCTACTTTAGGTATTCCAAACTATAAAAATACACAAACAAATAAGATATTTAAAAAGCTAGTATTTTTCCTGTTATACCAACAAAACACACAATCCAGCTTTGGTAAACACATACGTTTTGACAAATTATACTACACACAATTTAAAATTGATATTTCACAAAAGTTTGCTTTCATTGTTAAAGATTGTTCGGCATCTGTACTGTATTTACATTTGAGAGAGTTCTAGGTAATATATTTTCTTTTTTTTTATATAATATTCAAACCTCTTCAAAACCAAAACAAATTTCAATTGAGTTTCTTATAACGATGCGCATTTTCGAAATTGTACAAAGCAATTCACATATTGTCAAATTATGAAACCAACATTTCACAAAAGTAAATTTTAAAAACATTGATTTTTATAGGAAACGAAATTTGGATTTACCTGTGGGAAAACCCCATAATACAATTTCACCAAAATTCGTACAAACCATACAAAATTAACAAAACGTAGATACATACGTATCAGAGAATAACACTTTTAAGTGGTGAAGGTAATTATTTCAGATTATAAAAATAAAACTCAAAAAGTTAAAAAAAAGTACCCATGTATCTTCAGCTTCACAATGGCACAATGATGAATTGTTTGTAAATTCGTATTTATTATTAAATAGAATCAATTAAATTTGTATTCCATGTGATGCATATAATGAATATAATGGGTATAAAATTAGCTTACTATAGATTAATAATAATATTAAATAATCATTAATCTGACACTATATATGTAGTTATTAATTAAAGATTCAGTTTAAGCCAGATTATAATTTTTTTTTTTAATACATAAATCACATAAGGTTTTAAAAAAGAAACCAAACACCAAAACAAGTTAACTGACCTAACCTACTTCAATATAGATACTGGATTTTTTTTTTATTATCAAAACAAACAAATGAAATCAGAACTTGTTTTAAATTTTATAAACATGAAAAAGTGTAGGTGAAACCGAAGATCGTGCGATTAAATTTTTTTCTGCATTAATTTATTACTCCAAGAAAATTTTAAGATGAAATTATAATATAATATGTAATTAATTCTTCCAGTAAATCATTTTTATTTTTTGTATAGGTAATTAGTTTTGTTATGTTTTTACATAAATAATTGATTTAATTAGATAATTAAGCTTTAACAAACATTTCTTATTCCCAATATGTTTTCGATAAATATCTGTGCGTTTGGTATAAACATAATTTATTTCAATTAAAATAAAATTCGCGACTGGGTCGCACGCGCTTTTGAATAATAAATATTTGTACGTAAAAAATCATAAAAGATTAATTTTTGTTTAATTTTATAACTTAAAAAGATGCAAAAAAAAGTAAAAATCTGATTTTGAAATTACAAACACATGTATTTAAATATTTATAACGTCTAAATAAAGTTTGCCAGCTAATTGCTTTTTTTAATAACTTAATTGATGAAAAAAAATTATAAAGAACATTCATTCATTCAATACAAGTAGGTAACATTTCCGTTCTCCCGACCTGGGTAAATTGAAGAAAATCATGTCCAAAGTTAAGTCCAAAAAAAGCTGCTGGTACTGACAGCCTTGCTGCCTCGTTGGAATGGAAGTATGCACCAAATTATCTGCCGTATATGGTCAGAACAAAGCATGCCCAAAGAAAGGAGGATCCTCAAGAAATCATCGACCTTATACTCACACTACGACATCTCTTGGAAAAAAAAAAACAAGGAACATCAAATCGGTACCCAACACCTCTTCATCGATTTCAAGGCCGCGTATGAAAGTATCTATAGACGCGAGCTGTTGTATACTATGTCTAATGTCTAGTTTTGGCATCCCTGAGAGGATGATGACTTTGAATTCTTTAAAATCAGCATTGAATGAATAATATACAAAACTCTAACGTCAACACCAGAGGCATCATCTTTCAAAAGTCCGTCCATCTGCTGAGTGTTTTTGATAAAACTGATTTTTCAGACTTTTTTTTAATAAATCCAAAAATCTAATTGGGTTTTCGAAAATTTTACAGATTTTTAACATTGTCAAGTGCTTAAAGTAATTTAAACTCATTACAAAAATATTAATTGAAACCAGTTGAGTTGTTTACGAGAAAGTGAGAAAGGAAAATTGTTTAACTTACTACAGTTGATTACGTTTAAATATTTTATATTTATAAATTTATTTGCCAGAATACCTACACATTTTATAATCAAAATCATTAGAATCCTTTTTGAGTTTTTTCATATTGGTTATACGGAAGGTACCTACCGACCGTTAAATTTATCGCAATTTTCCCTCTAGGGAATCACCTTAAACTTTAATAAATTAAATAATTAGAAGCAAATCACTTTTTTTATTTTGGTATTATCTATCATCGCATCGGCATCATCAAGTGTGCAGTTCATTTCGGCTTAAGATTTTTTGAAAATCGTCGGTCCAAAGGAAAAACTCACTAACTACATACGATTTCAATAGCAGTTAGTGAGTTTATCCCTTGAACCAACAATAGGAGCATTTTTTAAGAGAAGATGCTAAAAAGAACAAAGAATTTTCTGGTTTTTGAAAATTTTCATCTTTTGAGAAACAAAACGGTTATTTATGAGCTCCTCACCTACTGCTCTAATTTTAACTTAATCTTTGTTACTACCTATTCAAATGCTGCATAGCATTCTAAGTAACATTTGTTAAAAATGGTTACTTATTTTGCAAAATTATTTTCCATACCTACCACACAACACATGCAACTAATTTTTTTAATAGAAAAAAAAATTAAATATCTTCCTAATACCGATACTAACTTGTGCAAGTACCTATTTTATAGCTAAGCTATTACTTACGCTACGACCCACCTTCTTAAAAACCCCTTACGTAATCAAAAAACCAATTAGTGATCGATCATCTCATAACAACACATAACATTATTCGGTTTTAATTTTACAAAACAAAAATCGAATGAATTACCTTACAGGAAAATAAGTTTCCCAAGTAAAATAATATTATTTTAAATTTATACACTATGTAGACTTACCAAAGAGAAGAGTATTTTTCACGCTTACTGCAAGAAACTGTGGTAAGGCTCTTCTAAACTCCTTAATCTCATCATCACCGCCATCGATAGAATTTCTATGATTTCCGTTTTGCATAAAAAGTGGACGCTCCTTAGGTTCCCTGGATAGCACACGAAAAAAACAACACATTTCAATTTTTGTATTTAAAAAAATTAAATAACTTTTTAATTATTTTTTTTTTATTTAATTTAATTAAAACAAACAAAAAACACATGGTGTTGTGTTTTATTTTTGAAAAATTTTTAATACCCCTTTATTTTGTTTCCACTCTTCTTAGACACAGATTCCATTGCATTTACACCAAAAATCAAATGACAATATTTGAATTAAGATCTTGCAACAAGTTAACAAAAAAAAAAAATAAATAAATAAATTACAAAAAGGTATTAAACCGAACTTGATAAATTAACAATTTAGCACGAACTAGGCTAACGATGTGTCGTGCAACACTGATTCAAAATTTAACCCCATAAACACATCGATTAAACAAACTGGGTAACTATTTTTTAATTTTTCACGTAGAAGTCGCGAATTAAACAATTTTAATGATATTTATTGTTAATTATTTTTTTTTTTTTATTTTATTTAACTTAAGTCACGCTTCGATACTTTTCAATAGGATAAATTTAAATTAGGGCTGTACGCTACGAATTTGTGTGATGTTTTACTTATAGATCTTCCATTTTTTTTTATCGAGAGGTATTTCTGTATTTGAAAGTTAGCAGAAGTACATAAGTATAGACTTTATTTTTTTGCGATCAATTCGACTTCCATCTGTGATTACAGTGATATTATGTAGCGTCCGTTATAAGCCACCTGATCGTGCTGCAAGCTTAATGTGATCTGAATATAAAAAAAGCTTTTTCGGATATTGTTTTTTTGTTTGTTTTTTTTTTTTTTTTTGGTTTCGATTTTCATTTCGCTTAAGCTAAGCTATACCATAGAAATGTTATTCTTGTTGTTGGAATAAATATTGGTGGGGTTCCTCTATTATACCGGCAGTTAAAGTCAGGAAACAAGATTCAAGCTCATTGTGATTGTAAGCTTTTTTTCATAAGTTTCAATATAGCTGGTATAGGTCTTAAAAGTTCGACTTGTAATTGCAGCTGGGTATACTGCTTTTGCTATACACAACACGTGAATAAGCTGCAAGAGGGAAATGAACTCGAGATTGTGACGAGAATGAAAATTTCAAAGTGATCGGCATCGTCTGAAGCACAGACGAAAAGAACCATAAGCGATCGGTCATCAAACTGAACGGTCAGCTAAAACCAGAGGAAATGCAACAACTTGATTTGGAATTCCATTTAAATGGATTTTCTTTGAGCTAATTTACATACAATATTTATGTTTTGAGAACCTGAAGTTAAACTTGTTTTAATTAGTTTTGCTATTTGGGTTTAATATGCACCACATGTTGTGTTTTTGTTTTCTGAAATTTAGCTATTATAATATGTAATTAACCACAAAGAATTTTGGGTAGATTTAGTGACTTATTTTTATCCTTCAGGAATACAAAAATAAAATGCACCACTGGGTCGTACGTACTTGCTGTTGTAGTTCAAAGTATCAAAAGAAAAAATAATATTAAATTTTGTTATATTTTTTTAAAGTATATTTTTAATTTTTTTTACATTTTACACCTCAAAATGATAAGAAATACCTGTCTGTAAATTTTGAATAAAATTGGATTATGCTTTGATGAAATATATGATCCTAAAAAATATGTCAATTTTTGCAAAAAAAATCGTTCTCCGAATTTGTTGAGAACAACTAAAACCGCAGTTTTATTAGAATCAATGAGACTACCTAATACGTACACCAAATTTAATCGAAATCGTTAGAGCCATTTTCGAGAAAATTGCAATACCTCGAAAACGGTAGATGGGAGATATGCGTTAAAAAGGAGATATCAAAAAAAAATAAAACAAAAGGTTTGAAGCAAATCCATCAATCCGTTTAGGCCCAGCTCGATGTACAGATGGACGCACACACAGACGCACACAAACCACTTTTTTTAACGACTTCCAAAAAGGAGGAGGTATTCAATTCTTCTGTATTTTTTTTTTTTTTTTTTTTTTTTTTTATGTTTGTTACCGCATAACTTTGGACTGAGTGAACCAATTTTGATAATTCTTTTTGCATTGGAAAGCTGGTGGCTGCAGTGTGGTCCCATTTCAATTTCGTTCACTTTTAGCCATAGGAACTATTTTAAAAACCATAAAACCCAGTTTTGATCCATGGAAGTCGGTTTTGTTTTTTTTGTTAAAAATGATTATTTATCTTCTCCATCATCGTACTTCGTACAATGTTAGTTTTTATTAAAACCTCGATTTTTGTTTTTCTACACCAAACCAATACATACTTGCCCTATGGAACAAGTAAAAATAAATTTCAATATTTGGTTTATTTGAGAGCAGTTACGTGTGACTAAATTTTCATTTTATGTGAGTTTCAATAGTAGCTTATACCGCATTTATTACCGACTTCCAAAAAGGAGGAGGTATTCAATTCGTCTGTATTTTTTTTTTTTTTTTTTTTTTATGTTTATTACCGCATAACTTTGGACAGAGTGAACCAATTTCGATAATTCTTTTTGTAGTGGAAAGCTGGTGGCTGCAGTGTGGTCCCATTTAAATTTCGTGCAGTGCCATGGGAACTATTAGAAAAACCATAAAACCCTGTTTTGATCCATGGAAGTCGGTTTTGTTTTTTGATAAAAAAGATTATTTCATGTCAGATTTTTTTTTTTAATGATTTTTAGTACAAAGACTGAAAATCTGAAATTACTGAAAATGAAAAAAAGGAACATTTTATAAATGGAATTCTTATACGACTTTAAGGTTCGATTTTAAACTCAAATGCTGCACTAATGGATAACAAATTAAAAACTTATTACCTTTTTTGTCTTATTCAAATTCAACGGAAAATGAAGTGAGTACAAATTGAACTAACAATATTAGTCCTTTGCTATCGATTAGTGTGGGCATTTGTGATTCAAAACGAATTAAAACCCTAAAGCATACAATTACCGTTATGAAAAATGTTCTAATCGTTTTAAGGGGTCCTAGTTAAACATTGAGGGGTAGCGAAGATGATTAGTAGATCTAGTACCTACTTGATTATTTTTGTATACGGTCCAAGATATGCCATGGTGTTTTTTTGGGATGAAATCTTTTAAGACATTTTGAGTACAATGCTGCAAAGAATCAAGTTGTGTTCCTTTGCTACAAGTATGCGTGCCACTTATGGAAGAATGACAGAGTTCGCAGGACACAGGTTGAAAGGACTACTATCAACACAGGCTCTTGTGCCCGAGTAGATGGTAATGTACTCAAAAGTAATTAGTATTCTATCACCTCCCTCCAATCATCACCAGTACCTATTCAACTCAGTTGCATATAACATAACAAAAATTAATTTTTGTAAGTTCATTGGGTCACGTTTTCACAATCAATTTCCTGGCTGCATTTTTAAATCACATTTCACCATGGTATAGAGGTCAATAATATCAATAATAAATTAAATTAAACAATACGATAGTGTATTGACAAAAAGGAATTGTGTGGAATTTTTATTAAGAATAATAAAATCTTAAATTAGTCTGCAATCAAAAATTCTTAAATTAATCTGCGAGAGTGTTTATGAATTTTATATTTTAATTGGAAAAGAACTTTGCCAGATAAGGGTTTATCATTTTTACGAACTTCTTTTTGCATTTCTGAAAATAAAATTATAATGAAACGGAAAATCAAATAGGTTTTAATATTGTGTCAATTGCATATTTAACTTCAGTCTTTTTGGGTAATAGAAGAGTTTTTCAATTATTTGTTTAAAGCGAATTTAATCGGTTTTGCCTTCTTATAATTATTTCTACCCTCCCAACATTTTTACTTGCGTCCTATAATCATTGCCACAGGCGAAAACTATGGGTACATAATTCTTAATCGAGATCTTACTATAATTTTCTCGTTATCACTTTGTTCCCGAGTTATCAAAAAACGTTTAGGTTTTGTTTGTATTGTTTTCTTTAAAAAGCTCTTTTTTGAAAACTTCAACTGATTTTAAAAATTGCGGCTGAGCGGCAATTGTGAGAGATGAAGTGGCCATATACTTAGCTGCAATCCTGAGCAGCAGTTTCTAAAACCCTACAATTGTGCAAAATTCGATGAGTATTCGGCTCACACGCTGGAGAATTTCGGTTCAATTCCTATCGGTGCACATTTTTTAATTTTTTAAGTTGGTGTTACTGTGTTATTGTAGCATATAATATAGACCAACGCCTAAAAACCAAGAAAGAACGACACGTTTCAAAAATTATAAATTTTTGATTTAAAAATTCAAAATTAAAATTTTGATTAAATTGAATTAGTCTATGCAGACATAATAACCTTTAGGTACAAGCAAATTGAAGTTAGTAGGTATTCTTAAAATTTAAATTGTAAACTTTTCTGTAACTTATGAATGTTTATTTTTAACTTTTTCTCAACCACTAAAACTGGTGCTATTAAATTGTCACCATTAAAAGATAACAACATCAACAAAATCAATAGAATATCTTTATTTATATTTTTTTTTTTTCATTGCATAATTGAAATTAAATCTTGGAGCATATAGAAACGGATCTATACAATTAACCACAGTAAATTTATACCTGTTAAAGAATAAATTATTGGTAAGAATTTATGAAAAAAAATAAATAAATTTATCTACTTTAATGCATTATAAAATCATATGTAAATCTATAAGCAAGTACAAAGTGGTGACTTTAACGAGATATAATGAACAATAAACTATTGATAACGCAAAAATTCCATAAAGTAGACAGTTATGTACACGATTTAACTATGTGTTATAAAACAAGCTGTTACTATTATAGCTATAGAATGTTAATAAAGATTGTAAAGTTATTATATTACTTTTAATCATCTCACAATAATTTATTATTAATTCATCTTCAATACAAATCAATTATTTTGTACTTCAATGCATTGCTTTGCGCTTTATTTATGGTTAAAGCGAACTAGCCCAGTAGAATTAAACATTTGAAATGGAAAAAATTAGATCGTGCAATTTTTTTTCATAGGATGATAGAGGGGATCACTGGGAGCTTAAAACCAGTTTTTCGGGAAAATCGACCTTGTGCTTAAGCCGCCATCTTGGATTAAAGGTAAAACACGTTTTAGTGAATAACTCGGCCATTTTTGATTTTTGACAAAAATTACACTGGTCAACAAGGTTTTTGCCACAAGAACCAAAATATACTTTTCTAGTAGTTTTTGGGGTGCTGAATCCGAATCTGAAGTCAGAAAAATTTGATTGGCCTTCGTTTTTGAAATATTACAGTTAGAAAATGTCAAAAAACGTAATTTTGGCTGTTTTCGAAGTTATGTTTTTATGTGGAGCAATTAATTGTGAATAAATTTGTAACGGTGCAAATAAGAGCTAGTTTTATTCATTCAAAAAATGTTTAAATCTTTCCGATATCTCTTTTATTGCCCGAGATATTTAAAATTTAAGTAGCGGTCTTTGAATCAGAAACAACAATGGCTAACCAAATTACACTTTTTTTTGCCACAAGAATCAAAATATACTTTTCTGAAGGTTTTTGGGTTGCTGAACTCGAATCCACAGTCAGAAAAATTTTATTAGCCTTCGTTCTTAAAATATTACCGTTATAAAATGCAAAAAAGGGTTTTTTTTTTATAACGGTTATATTTCAAGAACGGAGGCTAATAGAATTTTTCCGATTGCGGATTTGAGTTCAGCAACTCAAAAACCTTCAGAAAAGTATATTTTGGTTCTTGTGGCAAAAATTCTGTGGCCAGTGACTTAAACTTTAGATTAAATTTAGTTTCTCTTTTTGACTTATTAAATGAAACTAAAGATATCTCGAGCAATAAAAGAGATATCGGGAAAATTTAAACAGTTTTTGAAAGAAGAATATCTGTTCTTATAATAACCTTTACAAATTTGTTTATAATGAACTACCCCACATAAAAACAGAACCTCGAAAACAGCCAAAATTACGTTTTTTGACATTTTCTAACGGTAATATTTCAAAAACGAAGGCCAATCAAATTTTTCTGACTTCAGATTCGGATTCAGCACCCCAAAAACTACTAGAAAAGTATATTTGGGTTCTTGTGGCAAAAAAAAAGTTCAATTTTGTTGACCAGTGTTATATATGTAAAACTTGTAGAAAATTTTATTTTCTATAACTTTTGTCCTAATAAATTTTTCTATATGACCTATATTTTTCGAGTTAATTTGAAAAAACTATACCCCTACTCAGCTTAAACTTTCTACCCGCTTTGATTATAGATTTTAAGATCAACGCAATATGGGAGTGTTTTTATATGTTTTTGGGGATGATAAATCTAGCTGCAATGTTAGTTTTTGCAAATTCATGAAATTTTATAAACAAAAGGAACTCTCTCAAAATCGGAAAGTGTCGTTTTAAACAAGATTAGTAAATATTATAATTGATGTCTAGCAAGACAAGCAAGTTTTTGAATTTTTCAAATCGGTTCATTAATGCCTGAGATATGACCAATTGTTTATAACTCACTCTCTCTTTTAAGCTTTTATTATAAACAATTGGTCATATCTCAGGCATTAATAAACCGATTTGAAAAATTCAAAAACTTGCTTGTCTTGCTAGACATCAATTATAATATTTACTAATCTTGTTTAAAACGACACTTTCCGATTTTGAGATAGTTCCTTTTGTTTATAAAATTTCATGAATTTGCAAAAACTAACATTGCAGCTAGATTTATCATCCCCAAAAACATATAAAAACACTCCCATATTGCGTTGAGCTTAAAATCTATAATCAAAGCGGGTAGAAAGTTTAAGCTGAGTAGGGGTATAGTTTTTTCAAATTAACTCGAAAAATATAGGTCATATAGAAAAATTTATTAAGACAAAAGTTATAGAAAATAAAATTTTCTACAAGTTTTACATATATAATTTTTGTCAAAAATCAAAAATGGCCGAGTTATTCACTAAAACGTGTTTTACCTTTAATCCAAGATGGCGGCTTAAGCACAAGGTCGATTTTCCCGAAAAACTGGTTTTAAGCTCCCAGTGATCCCCTCTATCATCCTATGAAAAAAAATTGCACGATCTAATTATTTCCATTTCAGCTTAATTTTTTGTACATCCCGACTGGGCTAAACGTAAGATGAACACAAAATCAAAAAAGCAAGTCTGACGGAATCATTTAAATTCGATGAAGCAAAACATCTTTGTCTTTGAA
This sequence comes from Episyrphus balteatus, assembly GCF_945859705.1. Taxonomy (NCBI): domain Eukaryota; kingdom Metazoa; phylum Arthropoda; class Insecta; order Diptera; family Syrphidae; genus Episyrphus; species Episyrphus balteatus. Next base: position 93,306,420 of record NC_079136.1, read on the forward strand.
TTTTCCACAAAAAATGGTCTTCAATCAGAGCTGCCATTAAATTCCTTACGGGAAAACTGGTATTATTACAAAGTTTTAGGTAGGTTGATATTTCGGAGCAATATAATTGGTGCTCCTATTGCGGAGTTCCTGGTTAATCGAAGAAATTCAATAACTCCGTCGGGTAATTAACTACATCGTTTTCACTTCTAATTGTGTCAACTGATTTGTGAAGGCTGATATATAGGCATATACATTATACCAGAAGAAGCACGATCCAGTGCTTTTTATTTTTAAGATGTTTTCCCAGTACCAAAAGTTAAGAATTAAAGAAGGTATGGTCATTCAGTGTTTAGGTTTGTGTTTTTCATATGCACCTGGTTTCTGATGGTACGGGGAAAACATCTTAAAAATAAAAAGCACTGGATCTGGCTTCTTCTGGTATAAAGTATCTATATATCAGCGGCAGAATTTTCTAAGTAGGGTTATTGGACAACACAATAATGCCACTTCTGAAGGCCAAACTACAATACGAACGAATTTTTCGAGGAATGATTTGATTCAAACTGAGTGTCCAAACATATAAATTACAAAAATCACGGTTCGTTAAATGAATAAGCAATAAAAGCAAAAAGTTTCTAAAAATCATAGTAAACTTTAGCACGATGCGATAGCTCAGTAATTTTAGGCATTTTTAACCCCAATCTGCGGAAAAATTCCTACTGGGCTGAATTTGGGTATACACCTTCGTTACGACGACGTTGTAATGAAGATGTGAAAAATCGACATTGATATCGTGCCGGCGTTATAGAGGTCAAAAGGTCACGAAAATCAGTTTTTCGCATATATCTCGCGACGTGTTGCTCAAAGGTCAATAGGGGTCTGTAGTAAAATTATTTGTCATAAAATTATCTACAAATATTGCCTTATGCATTTTTCTGTAAAATCAACCGTTTTCGAAATAGACGCTACCATTTTTTGTGGAAAATTTAAAGACAAAGATGTTAAATGATTCCATCAGACTTGCTTTTTTGATTTTGTGTTCATCTTACGTTCGCTTAAACCATAAATAAAGCGCAAAGTCCATTGTTGAAAATATGAGGTATTAATCTAACCAAAAAACATTAGAATAAATTAAGAAATGTTCACTGCAATGAATATAAATTCACTTTTCGGTTTGAATATATTTTCACACAGGTTAAATTTTTTTTATAAATGAATCATTATTTTCAAAACATGATATAGCCCAGGGAAATTAGTAATTTAAATCGCATTTTTCGCGGGACAAAATTTTTTTCATGGAATGTGTTCGGGTGATTGTCCTTATCATAAAAGTCAATTTGTTGGGATAATTGGAGGTTGGGAACAGCCGCCATCTTGAAAAAGAGATTGGTATCGTTTTTATTGAATAGCTCCATTGTTATTCATTTTATCAAAAAATGGCAAAGGTAAGACTTATTAACAATAAAATTATCTAAAAAATGATATACAAAACAATTCCGTGAGTTGATTAAATAAAATTTTATAGTTGGTCAAAGTGCGGGTTTGTATCGCAAGGTTGGGACAAAATGACATTTTTTCATATATCTGACGAACTTTTGATTTGTTTGGATAATTCTTCAAGAATGAATTGCAGTACTTATAATTACCTATAAAATGAGCCCACAATCGTTATTGTCACCATCATATTGTAGAAGTAATCTAACTCCGAATCTCTCCATGTACTAGTCAAAAGTAAGAAAAAGCTGTTTTTTTACTAAGTAGGCCGAGAAAATTTTGGGAGTAGAGGTATAACCAAAATATAAGTACGCAGTTTTGCAGCCATACGCGTGTTAATGTCGCTTTTAAAGGTCTGACAACTCTAATTTTGTGCTTTATACGGTTTTTGGGGGGTTAAATAAGGTAAGTTTTCCAGTTAATGTGAATGGGCTAAATGTATACTATTTGAAATTATAAATATACAAGCTGATGCTCTATTATTTTTCCTAAATCTGAACACCCCAATCTTGAGGATGTGACCAATAGAACTATATATAAGCCGTTTATACGATTATGTTTTAGAAGCTTTTTTTGTTTACATTTTTGTTTGTTTATTTGAATTGAAAAGCCTGATATGGTTAGTTAAAAAAGCTTATATCGTGAGTTCTATTAACCCCATAGCCGAGATTGAGGTGTCCAGATTTAGGAAAAATAATAGAGCATCAGCTTGTATATTTATAATTTCAAATAGTATAAATTTAGCCCATTCACATTAACTGGAAAACTTACGTTATTTAACCCCCCAAAAACCGTATAAAGCACAAAATTAGAGTTGTCAGACCTTCGAAATCGACATTAACACGCGTATGGCTGCAAAACTGCGTACTTATATTTTGGTTATACCTCTACTCCCAAAATTTTCTCGGCCTACTAGCAAAAAAACAGCTTTTTTCTTACTTTTGACTAGTACATGGAGAGTTTCGGAGATAGATTACTTCTACAATATGATGGTGACAATAACGATTGTGGGCTCATTTTATAGGTAGTTATAAGTTCTACAATTCATTCTTGAAGAATTATCCAAACAAATCAAAAGTTCGTCAGATATATGAAAAAATGTCATTTTGTCCCAACCTTGCGATACAAACCCGCACTTTGACCAACTATAAAATTTTATTTAATCAACTCACGGAATTGTTTTGTATATCATTTCTTAGATAATTTTATTGTTAATAAGTCTTAACTTTGTCATTTTTTGTTAAAATGAATAACAATGGAGCTATTCAATAAAAACGATACCAATCTCTTTTCCAAGATGGCGGCTGTTCCCAACCTCCAATTATGCCAACAAATTGACTTTTATGATAAGGACAACCACCCGAACACATTTCATGAAAAAAATGTTGTCCCGCGAAAAATGCGATTTCATGCCCATATTTTGACTAATTTCCCTGAGCTAATAAGTCCATGATTTTAAATTTTGCAGGAGAAGAAAAAAACGTTCTATTTTCTTTTGATGTGTGTAGAAAAATTTATAAAAAATATATTTTGTAGAACTTTTGCCTAGGTACAAAATACCGTTTCGTTTTTAATTTTTGGAGCGATAGTTAGAAAAGATAAAAAATAAAAACGCTTTTGGACTTATCATACTTTGAAAATATACGGATGTGAAATTACTTTTAAAATGGGTACACAATTTTGCTTTCATCTCCAATCTATCACAAAATTGTATTTGAGATTAAAATATAATGTATATATAATGTCCGGAGTGCTTCTTTAACTTTAAAGAAGCTTTAAACTTAAGATTTTCAGCCAGTAGCTTAATATAGCATTTACACATAAAAAAGCTGTTGTTTATTTTCAAAAGATGATAAGTCCGGGACATATCCTGTTTTTGATACTAAAAAAATATTTCGCTTAGCTTTAAAATCGGATATAGATGGAGTAGATACTACATTATTTTGAAGATAGACGTGGTTATCCCTAGAGTAACAATTTAGTCAAAAAAACGAATTTTGAAAAATAGTGGACTTATCATGTTTTGAAAATAAATGATTCAAATGCACTCAGCGAAGCGGGTGGGGTAAGCTGGTTTTTTATATATCTAATAGGGTGTCCCTTATTTTTTCAACTTGTTTTTTTTTGAACGCATACCCCCTAAATTTGTTCTCTTTGATGTTATGAACGTTACAAAAAAAAATGGCGTCATTTGAAGTTCATTTGATGGACGCGACTTTCAATCAAAGCTTACAGTTTGAATGCATATGGAAATTTCGTTTTTTATTTATTTTTTGAATAGATATATCACATTTTTTGATTTTTATATGGAGTTTTTGTTATTTTTTTTTAACGCTTACCCTCTCATTTTCGTTTGTTGCTTAAGGTAACTCATGCACAAAATCAAAAAAAAAAATTATATGAAAAAATTAATGTATTCGGTTCAATAAATTCTGTTTATTCTTTGAATAAATATTTTTAAAATGGTAAATTTAATTAATTACTAGGGATATTTTCTTTTTAATGTATCTTTTTTGCAATCGGGATACAATTTTCTATGCTCCTGTACACATTGTAGGAGACATTGTTTTTGTTCCTCTTCTGCCGTGATCAACCCATGAAAATCTTGGGCCAGCTTTACTGCCGAATACATTAATTTTTTCATATAATTTTTATTTTTTTTTATTTTGTGCATGAGTTACCTTAAGCAACAAACGAAAATGAGAGGGTAAGCGTTAAAAAAATAAACAAAAACTCCATATAAAAATCAAAAACGTGATATATCTATGCAAAAAATAAATACAAAACGAAATTTCCATATGCATTGAAACTGTAAGCTTTGATTGAAAGTCGCGTCCATCAAATGAACTTCAAATGACGCCATTTTTTTTTGTAACGTTCATAACATCAAAGAGAACAAATTTAGGGGGTATGCGTTCAAAAAAAAACAAGTTGAAAAAATAAGGGACACCCTAATATCTAAGCTATTTTGTTGAATCCAGGTCTCTGGAAAAAACAATTTAATGGTTTTACAAATATCTAGAGACTTTAAAATTTGTCTACAGTAGAAACTTTATATTATACCTAAGTTAAAAGTTACAAGCCCATAACCTTAACCTTTCGTAGAGTTAACTTTTTCATAAAAAATATTATTATTCCAAGTATAGAATAAAGTATTAACTGTTATAAACAACATCTTGTTGCAAGCCTTAATAAAATTCAATTTATTGAGAAAAAGCTTTGTTGAACTTTTTATTCAATCATCTTGGGATGCAGGTGTAAATTCACCAAACAGGTTTGGAGTAGAAGATGCGAGCATTATTATTATACAATAGTTGCTATAAATTGTAGGTTGCATCTTGCATATTTTCAACTATGTACATTGTACATTGTACAATATATCTACATTATATGATACGGCAATAACCTCATTTTGTTTTGATTCAACTTCCGCCACACAGAAGTTATTAAAAATTAATGATTCAAGCACTTTATACATACGAACGACCAAACATAATGAACAAAATTTAAAAAAAAAACACTTTCACACTTGTTAAGATTTTTTTTTTTTTTCTTATATTGGCGTCAATGATTTATTTTTTTATTTAAATAAATGATGACTTAGCCAACATTGTTTGACACAATCGAAATTTAAGCATGTTCAACATAATTATTTACAAAAAAATCATTTGTAATATTGAATGAAATCACGTTTCAAATTTTCGTTTTTTTTTTTTAATTTTGGTGTCCAAGAGAATGAACTAAATGACACTTTAGTATAAAGAATGTTAACATAAGAAGCCTTTGTCTGATATAGGCCTTGTATATAATTATGACCACTAAAGACTTATTTACTTACAGATGGCCACACAGGCTGTGATATATTTTTAGATCCCTCTAACTCTAAAATTTTCAAATATTGACATCGGGAATTAGAAACAGATAATGTCAAAAAGTCAACAGAATGCCCTTACATGAATCTAAATCGGAATCTCTGAAAAATTACCAGTAGAATGAAAAATTGAAAACCACAGTTTGAACATTATTTTTCATAATTTTAAAGATAAATTCGTCAAGGCTTATAATTGATAAAAATTAAATCTAGTGGACCAATCATGTTGAAAGATTTTTCCCAAAATGGGCTGAATTGGACAAGTCCAAACTCCATTTATTCCATTTTAAATGAAAAAAAAAAAAAAACAGGTGATGGGGATGGCATAATATCCAAAACTAAAACGAGTTCTTTTATGTAAACAACGCTAAGTTGAAAGAGCAAAAAAAAACTTATTATTTATCTGCTTTTGCTTGTTTTGCAGTTTTAGTCAAAGTTCCAATTTTGTACATTTGAACTTGCAAAACAATAAAACAGTAGAATATAAGGAGTAGTATACATACCAAACATGAACAAATTTGAAAACCAACTACATTTACATCTCGAACACTCTTTCCACATACCCGAAAAAGAGTATGATAAAAAAAGTAAGTATACGCCCCAATAACCTACATTTCTATTAAATTAAATTATTTGTTAATTCATAGAGAATTTAATGATTCTCCTGGAGGGTTTCTCGCTAACCATTTTTTCATTTATTTCACAGCAACTGTAATATAAAGAATTTTGAATTTTTTTAATAAGCAATCCTATCGCTATAGTTCTTGTTTTTTTTTTGTATTTATTAATGATTTATCGATTGCCTGATAATTTTTTAAAAGCTTACCATAATACTTAAAGTAAATTCTAAAACAGATTAATGAGAACCGATTAATTTCGCACTATAAAAAATTCCAGTATTTATTATTCTGATTAGCATATCGTTTTGAAAGTAACAATAAGTAACATATTTCTCTTACAACCTAGAAGTCTGTCTTTATTATTCTGCTAAAAATATTTAATAATATGTTAGTTATGTACGTATTTGAAGCTAAGATCTTTCAAGATGGTAGGTTTTTTTATTTCACGAGATAATAACCAATAATAGAACATGAATTTCTTTTTAGTATAATTTGTGTTTCGTTAATATTTTATTTCACAGCAGATATTTTGATATTTGGATTTTGTTTGTTAAACCAAAATCTAAGCTTTCTGCATCATTTTTTAAGTTTTTCAGTTTAAAAAAAAAAAAACTGTGGAAAAATGCGTTTCAAAAGTTTTACTTTGCTTTTTTTTCGCTTTTTGGGCCAAAATAGTTTGCTTGTGGGCTTTTATCTCCACAACCTAAACTTGTAAGAGGCATAAAAACTCTCAAAACTAGGATGTTAACTCACAAAAACCTAGACAAAGAATTTATTTATTTTTGTGACTTTAAAAGTTGTTACTATCCAAGAGAATCGGGGTACCTACTTAGGAAAAATCATATTTTGGTCTGCGTTTTAGTTTATAATAGTTTATAAAATAAAATTAATATTTTGGTCTGCGTTTTAGTTTAATAAGGTTCAATACACAAATCAACTTCATTTAACACATAAAAGATCTCTCAAGTACAATTCGTTTTCTAGATGTAGTAAAACTAAAATAATGCAATATTGCTCCAGTTTTTCAAGATGAGGATTAACCCCAACAGTTTTCACTCATAAAATTGATGTTAAATATTTGTACAGATGAAGATTTTTTCCCCCAATTGTGCTGTTGAAATAAAATTAATAGTTCGTTGTGATTATTTTTTTTAAATCAATGGTAACATTCAAAAAAACAAGTCTTCCAAAAATAGTGCAAAACTTCCAACGTGGCTCGTTTAAAATACACAGCAAAATGGATTTTTGAAGTTGATAACAATTTTAAATTTGGTTTTAAATATTCGTTAATTTAAGGTAATGACTGCATATTAAACTTTTTAAACTATTTCACATTCTAATTAAAAGTAGAAATCTCGGGTGCATCAGGGAGTGTTACTTAATCATAATTGATCAGTGATCAAAATTCATTTAGTGTTTGAAAACAGCGTTAGCGGTGCATCTTGATAAACCGTCAGCATGCAAAACGTTAAACGTAAAATTTTATCACAAGCCCAACGGTTTAACTTAAGTACCAAATTATTCACACTCTATTAAACTTGAAAGCCACTTAAAACAGCAAATTAAAAACAAAAATATATGAGATTTGGCAGATTTCTTGATTATAATGGCAACTTCAAATTAAATGGAGAGCGAAGAAATTGATGCGAATTGCGTTAAAATGTTGGTTAAAATTTGACGTTTGGTTAAATTTTGACACTAGCGCGGTGAATAAAATGGGTTAAAATTTACCCAGCTGCAGAGCAGGGTAAAATTTGACACTAGTGGTTAAAATTTGACGTTTCTCAAGATAGAAATATCAAGACAGATTTGAAATAATTTTTGTTATAATGCGTTGATATTTTAAAAAATGTAAAAGTATTAATCCAAAGTACTTCCTCAAATGATTATTCATCGTGAAAAATTGAAAATGTACAAATTATTTGTTTGTTTTTTTATTTATTATTATTCTATTTTGTTGGCAGCTGGTGAAATATGAATTAGTGTTCGAAGACTGAATTAAAAATTTCTTTTTGATCATAAAGTGGAAATTTATCTATAAAAATAAAAAAAAGTGAAATTGAGAATTTCTTACATTTTTGTACTAGAATATTTTACTTTATATATTTTCAGCTGGGTTTTGTTAAAAAAATAATTAATTGAATATAAGAAAAACCATATTTGAGGGTAATTTTGTTTTATCTTGAGGGAATTTTAATCAAAGTAGTGCCAAAAAATAAGTCCCATTTAACACATTTTAACCCAATTCGCACAGCAAAAAAAATAATTTTGATCCCTTTTTTAACCAGACGTCAAAATTTAATCGTGGTAGAAAATTTAACCAACATTTTAAGGCAATTTTCACACGGCCTAAATATCTTTTTTCAAATATCTTAACACTTTGGCAAATCGTGACAATAGTTTTAAGAACCGGAATCCGGAAGGATATGAGAGAGATATTTCATAAAATGATAGTTAATATTTAAAACATATATTCACTATGTGCTATTGCCATTACCACTGCTTTTGTTTTAATTTTATAATTTAATTATATGGGAGCTCAGTTTAAAAACATTCAATAGTTAAATAGCTTACATTTGCCCGACACAATTTTTGCGTTGTCTAGTTGCCATAATTAGTATAAGCTTAAAGTTATAAATCCACTCATTAGTCAGCGAATTAAAATTTAACAAAACTTTTTTACACTCCAATCATAGACACTGTACATTTCACACTAGACCGCATCTTCGTGATAATCCGTGTAACATTTTTTGATGATTTGAGAAACTATAAAAAAAAAAAAACTCCGTCCGTCATGGCAGATTTCGTAAAAAATTCCCAAATAAATTAGCGAGTGGTTTCTAATTATCCGTGGAGATTCAATTGTGTAGTATATTGTACATACAGATACATGGTACAATGTACACACATACATACCTACTTAACATACATTCTAATTTGATGATGGGTTTTTAAACGCATATCGGTTTTATTATGGATGATCATATAAAATTAAAAATTGACATTAAATAGGTGCTTTCATAAAATGTGTTATTATTTTTAAAAGCAATGGAACCTTTTTAAACTGTCCTTGAATGAAAACATTAATACGAGTATAGTTCGTAAATAAATCTTTTTGTGATGATAAAGACATTGCTATGATTTTTTTCTAAATTAAACATTATTATTTCCACATTATGTGTTATTTTTTTTAGAACTACATTTTTGTTTAATAACATTGGTACTTTTCAAATTATTGCTAATTTGTATAAAGTGTTGGTTATTATTTATTATGTATTGTTATAAACGCTCGGAAGAACATAAGGTCGTAGAACTAATTTTCATATGAGTACTGTTCAGAAATTATTTTTAAGTTTGTTTTTAAGGTACATGCCTACAATGATTGTTTATTTAGTTTTTATTAATTTTTAGACATAAAAAAGATGATTGCAACAATTACGATGCTAGTATCGAAATCAATGAAACAATTGAAGCGTTTGGATGAAGAAGGGGGTAAGTGACATTTTTTCGATTTTCGGTTTTTTTTGAAAAATGAGGATGCCTTGCGAAAACTTAAATTTCCGTCTAATCTACGTCACGCTACGATTAGTATTTTCTTATTTAGCGCTTTCATTTTTGGTATAAAAGGGTTACTAACAACTAAAAACCGTATAATATCAGTGGAAGAATGGGGTAACAGCACTTAACTCCTTTTTGTGTGAAATAATAAAACCAATTTTATTAAGATTGGAATACGAAAAAAGTTCTCAACAAAAAACTTTAAGTCCTTATATCTCGAAATTTTGCAAATGTCACTTACCCCCTTCTTCATCCAAACGCTTCAATTTCTATTATAGCCCTAAAATTAGGATTTTTTTCTCACAAATTGACTTCAAAAATATTTTTTCGACTTCAAGGAAAATAAAATGCACGAACTTGTTCTTAGGGTTCGAGTTGCTAAATTTTTAAGAGTATTTATATAAAAACCTAGAAAATTCATATGAAAAAAAAAAACTTAAAATTCGTTTTTCAAAGGAAAAAACAACATCTGAAATCAAATTGAGCTCCAAATAAAGTATGCAATTTCATTTCTTTTATTGAGAAGTATTTTTAGAAAAAAAAATTTTCAAAATCGTTAGAGCCTTTTTTAAAAAACTAATTTTTTATAAATCAACTAAAAAAATCAATATCCGGTTTTCGAAAATTTAATTTTTCGAAAAAAAAAAATTTTTTTTAATCGAAATTTGAAATTTTTTTTTTTAATTCAAAAATTAATATATTCCAAAATTTTATTCTTGGCTTATATTAAAATTATTTTTACAAAAAAAATTCGTTAAAATAAAATTAGCAGTTTCGGAGAAATTCGGATTAAAAAAAAAAAACGGTTCTATGAAAGGTACCGTCAATAATGGTTTTCAAAAAAAAAAAATTATTTAAAGATAGACCTTGTCTTAAAACTTACATTTGAATTTTTTTAACAAAATCGTTTAAGCCGTTTTCGTTAAATTTCAATTTTATTTCCACTTTTAAGTCCACTTACTTTTACTTTTAAGTCCACTTCTCTATAAGTTGGATTTTTTAGGCCTTATGAATTAAGTGTCAGTTTTTTTTTTATTAAATAGAAGGATGTAAATTGAAATAGTAACCGAGTTATGAACACCGGAGTTATGCGTGTCAAAGTTATGAAAAATCTATGGCATATGAAGACAAATTCACAGGTGAGTTTTCAGGTGTTATAAATGAAAAAAAGAATTAATTCAAGGTTAATCCAATGCTGAATCACTTTATTGTATCCTCTACTATTGAAATAATCAAATATTCAACTTGTGATTCAAATCTCGAGTTGGGGTAAACTGTGAAGCTTGTGAACTTAAGATTTTTCCAAAGTTGAGTAATAGCATTGAATAATTACAAATAGAAATAGACACCGTTCAAAACGGTCGCTATTTATTCCCGTTGCGTTAGTATCGCTCGATGAGGTTTGTGAATTAAATGAATTTAAAAAAAAGGAAGGAACGATGTGGCATGAGTAATCTGCGGTGTAACTTCTATTTGTAATAATTCACTGGTAATAGTGAATAAAATGCCCCTAAATCTACTGTTAACAGTCTAAAAATCAAAGTAGCTGTTTGCTTCTACAAATCATTACAGATGCTACTGCTACCGACCGCTAGGGGGTAGCATTTTGGAGCAATACATTTTATAATATAGAAAATTTACAATTTATCTTCCCAGTTCAACGAACTTATTTTTTAAAATATTATAGGCACTATAGCCTAATAGCGTTTTCGTTTGGTCCGTTTGTCGGAATTCCTCCGAACAATTCTGAAACTGTTCAATTGGCACTCAATGAAAGTTCTAATTCTGAAAAAAAGACCAAATCGATTCCGAATTTTGAGGCAGAATCAAAACGAGAATCACGCACACATGTACACACTTAAGATGCCAAAGCAATAAAATATCTGTTTGTTGTTTGTTTTTGAATTTTAAGATTTTAAACTTTAAATACAAGGAAAACCAAACTTCAGAATCAAAAAACTGAATCAACATCCGTTCGTCATGCGTTATGATCGGATATTCCCGGACAGTTCTAAGCCAATTTTGGGAGTAGAGTTAAAACCAAAATGTGAGTATGCTGTTTTATAGGCTTATGCGCTATAAATACGCTATAAATAATTTGGCAGCTTAAACCGCGGCTTTATATTTTTTTCAGGAGTTAGTTTTCCAGCTCATGTACCTATGTATATTTTTGACATGATTTTAAGTTAGCTCAAAACTAATGGTATTGATATAATGTATCTATTGCAGATATCAAGCACATGAAAATGTTGCGGACATGGCTTGGCTAGAAAATATTCATAACTGAAAACCAAAAGTTTGTAAGAGTTCGAGTTCCTGAATTATTTGCAATCGAAGATATTTTCGGATCAAAGTCTCGAAACCAGTTTTGGTTTGCAGATATGAGATCACAGTGAAAAGGCCTATGAATTTAGCTCAAAAATTACAAATTTATTTTTTTAAGATTTTCGAAAATTATCCCTTTTTAAAAAAAAACGGAATTTTTAAAAATGTTCTCCAAATCAATCGAATGAGACATCAAAAGAATACACTCTTTAGACTCCATTAATAACTGAAAACCAATAGTTTTTAGGTGTTCGGGTTGCTGATTTTTTTGCAATCGAAATATGTATATATTTTTTTTTTCTTCATTCGGAAGCAGATATTTTTGGATCAAAGTCTCGAAACCAGTTTTTGGTTTACAGATATGAGATCACAGTGAACCTGAACAGGCCTTTGCATTCAGCTGAAAAAATTACAAATTTATTTTTTTAAGATTTTTGAAAAATTATCCCTTGTTTAAAAAAATGGAATTTTCAAAAATTTTTTCAAAATTCATCGAATGAGATATCAAAAGAAAGGACTCTTTAGACTCTAATCATAACTGAAAACCAAAAGTTTTTAGGGGTTCGGGTTGCTGAATTATTTGCAAATTTTTTTTCTTCTTTCGGAAGCAGATATTTTCGGATCAAAATCTCGAAACCAATTTTGGTTTACAGATATACAGGGTGTCCGGTAGAAAATGGATAAGCCGGAAATGACTGATAGGTGCACTTTTGACTGTTCTGAAACCAAATAGAAAAAGTTTCTATCGCAACCAGTTTAGAAAATATTAGCTTTTTTTCGTTCAGTGTACTTTAAATTTCTTCATCTTACGTTTTCTTTAACCACAACCACGAATGAATGAATTTTATAAATTTCTTATTTTTATAATTTTATACAATAATTGGCTCACTACATAAGAAGTTAAAAGTTTTTAAAACTGTTGCATCTTTTCTTTAAAAAAATTTTGAAATTTGTTTTTCGATGCAAAATGTAAAAAAAAATATTTTATGAAAATTTTCAAACACCTGTGGTATAAAAAAAATCCATAGGAACGTCGGTGGCCAACTTTTTTAAAAATATGCGCGTCCAAAGGGGATTGCAGAATGGTAAATGTTTTTATCAAATCTAGAGTTACTAGGAAGTTATTGGTACCAAAGTCCAAAAAAAGCCTATTAATTTAATAAATTATTTTGACTGTAAAATCTTAAGTTTTTCACATTGCTGCCACAAATGCATGGATTCCATCAGTTTTTTTAATCAGTCATATTCTACAATAATTCTTCTTACAAATAACTATTAAAAAGGTGTTATAACCGTTGAACAATAGCTATACAAAAAAATTTAACTTTTTTTTTAATACAAAGTAGAAAAAAAAATATTTGTTTGCTCAGTTTAAGCTCAGTTTTGACTTCTTAATGATCTCGTTTTAAAGAAAAATTGAGATTTTCGGTCCCGTTGGCCCAATGAAACCTATCAAAAATGTTGCAATGTTTTCGAATTTGTGTTCAATTCCCAATCTTATTGGGCTACGAAAAACTTCCAATATTTGTTAGATGCAATTCAATTTACAGTTAATATTGTGAGCCACTTCTTTTTTTATCTTTTAAACTGGTTATTAGCAAATTAGCAAGCAAATATTTTTTTTCTACTTTGCATTAAAAAAAAAATTAAAATTTTTTTTTTATAGCTATTGTTCAACGGTTATAACACTTTTTTAATAGTTATGTGTAAGAACAATTATTGTAAAATATGACTGATTAAAAAAAACTGATGGAATCCATGCATTTGTGGCAGCAATGTGAAAAACTTAAGATTTTACAGTCAAAATAATTTATTAAATTAATAGGCTTTTTTTGGACTTTGGTACCAATAACTTCCTAGTAACTCTAGATTTGATAAAAACATTTACCATTCTGCAATCCCCTTTGGACGCGCATATTTTTAAAAAAGTTGGCCACCGACGTTCCTATGGATTTTTTTTATACCACAGGTGTTTGAAAATTTTCATAAAATATTTTTTTTTACATTTTGCATCGAAAAACAAATTTCAAAATTTTTTTAAAGAAAAGATGCAACAGTTTTAAAAACTTTTAACTTCTTATGTAGTGAGCCAACTATTGTATTGTAATGTTTTATTCCGGGTTCACAATAAAACTTATTTCGTTTATTTTAACTTCCACTTATCTTTCCGTTCAAATAAGAACACACTTTATTTCAAATCAATTTACTTTTATTATTCGCTCAAACAAACACACTTTTCAATCACTTTATTTACTACTAACAATTTCCAACACTTTATTTCACTTTGTACTGTACTCTTTCACATTCAAGATTAAACTGTATCCGGTCGGTGTCCACGCTGCCCTTTCATACCTGAAATTCGGAATTCGAGAATGTCTTCGAAGGTTCTCGTCTTTGCTTCTCGAAGCTTCCTTTCCAAGAGGGGGCGCTTCATACTTCCAGTCCAGTGGGATATTTTGGGATATTCAGCAGTCGAGGGAATTTCTTTGGATGCGTTCAGAGGGTAGTTTCTTAATTACTAAAGGTCCGTTCACATTTCTACCTTTACTGTAGCAGGTAGTGTGTTCAGACTTTTATCTTAAAAGTAGTTCGGTAATTCATCGTTACATTGCCCCCCTCTTAGGATTGTTCGTCCCGAACAACTCCATTGCTTCTTTCACCATTATAACGATGTAAACGGTCACAATGAACTACCTTTAATTTGCCTCTTACCCCTCTCTGTATACGGTAAACCACGTCGTTGATTCTGGTTATTACTGTGTAAGGGCCTTCCCAGTTTTGTTGTAGCTTCGGTGATAGTCCCTTTTGTCGGTGGGGATTGTAAAACCACACAAGTTCTCCTTCTTGAAACCCTGTTGCTGTCGCTCGCGCGTCATATCTTGTTTTCATCCTGTCACTAGACGCTTTTATATTTGTCCTTGTCCGTTGGTGAATGTCAGCCAGTGTTTCTTTCAGGTTATCAACATACTCATCTATTTCCTGTGGCTCATTTGGAACACATCCGAATTTTATCTCACTTGGCAGCCGTATTGTAGAACCAAAAAGGACTTCCGATGGTGTATGTCCAGTGGAACTATGTGTTGCACTTCTATAAGCCATCAAGAATAATGGAATATGTCGATCCCAGTCTCGTTGATTATCGTTGACTACTTTTGACAGGTGTTCTTTAAGTGTCCTGTTAAATCGCTCAACCATCCCATCAGATTGTGGATGAAGCGGTGTTGTTCGCGTCTTCTTGATGCCAAGGAGTGAGCAAACCTCTTGAAAAATCTTAGATTCGAAGTTCCTTCCTTGGTCGGAATGAAGTTCCATGGGTACTCCGAACCTGCTCACCCAATGAAAGACAATCTTATCCACAACTGTTTTGGTTTCCTGGTTTGGGATGGCAAATGCCTCAGGCCACTTGCTGAAGTAATCCATCACTACGAGGATATACCGGTTTCCTTTGTTGGTTTCGGGAAAAGGACCTGCCACGTCTATTGCAATCCTCTCAAAAGGTGTGCCCACATTGTACTGATGCATCGTGCTTTGCATTTTTCTAGCTGGTCCTTTGCTAGCGGCACAAGTATCACATTTTCGGCACCACTTTTCAACGTCTTCTCTCATACGTAACCAGTAGAATTGCTGGCGTACCTTTTCCAGCGTCTTGTTGATGCCTAAATGGCCTCCAGAAGTTCCCTCGTGCATCTCTCGGAGAACATCATTAACCTTTGACTGAGGTACGATTAGTTGCATTACATAAGATTTACCATCTGCGGATTCCCACTTACGCCTGAGTAACCCTTCTTGCACATGAAGTGAGTCCCATTGTGCCCAATATGCTTTGAGATTGGGGCTTCGGTCGGAGATGTCGGCCCATTCTGGTTTCTCTTCATGTTCCTTCCATGCAAGGATGGGTTCGATGTCCGAATCTTCCTGTTGGGCCATCCTGAGTTCTTCATTACTCCAGCCGCAAATGGGATCAGCTCTCGTTCTTCTTACAGCGACAACTTCCTTTTCCTCTAGCCGTGTGCAATGCTTGCAGTCTTGCTTGCACGGGCGCCGAGATAATGCGTCTGCATTTGAATGTAGCTTTCCTCTTCGATGTTGAATCTGACATTGATACGTCTGGAGTATCTCGATCCATCTTGCTACTTGACCCTCTGGATTTTTGAAGTTCAAAAGCCAATTTAGTGCACCATGATCTGTGCGAAGAAGGAACTTCTGTCCATAGATGTACTTATGGAAGTGCTTTGTTGCCAATACCAGAGCTAGAAGTTCCCTTCTGGTCACGCAATAGTTTCTTTCTTGTTTCGAGAGTACCTTGCTGAAATAGGCAACGACCTTTTCTTCTCCGTCATGAACTTGCGATAAAACAGCACCAACTCCAACATTACTTGCATCTGCGTCAATGATGAATTGTTTGCCTGGAGTCGGATAGGCCAACACAGGAGCTTCACATAACCGTAGCTTCAGTTCCTGAAAGCTTTTCTCACACTCACCTGACCATTTAAAGGGTTTACCCTTCTCCGTAAGCTGGTGCAAGCTTTTGGCGATTCTCGCAAAATCCTTCACGAACCGTCGATAGTACGTTGCCAGACCGAGGAAACTCCGAAGTTGATGCTTGTCCTGAGGGGTTGGCCAATTCTTCACAGTGTCAACTTTTTCTGGATCAGTCATTACTCCTTGGGATGAGATGATATGCCCCAAATATTTAACCTCGGTCTTGAAAAGTGCACATTTCTTTGGATTTAACTTAAGATGTGCTTCTCGTAGCCTCTGGAATACAGCCTTTAGGTTTTCACAATGGTCATCAAATGTTTTTCCGTAAACGATGACATCATCCAAATAGACTAGGCAAGATTTCCAGGTTAATCCATTTAAAACGCACTCCATTAAGCGCTCAAAAGTAGCTGGGGCATTGCATAGCCCAAACGGCATGACATTAAACTGCCACAGACCATTCCCTGTGGAGAAAGCCGTCTTCTCCCGATCCTCTGGATGGATTTCTACCTGCCAGTAGCCACTCTTCAAATCCAAAGTCGAAAACCATTGTGCTCCTTCCATTGCATCTAGAGTATCGCTGATTCTTGGCAGTGGGTAGCTGTCTTTCTTCGTCACATCATTCAGCCTGCGGTAGTCGACACAAAATCGAGTGCTTCCATCCTTCTTTTTGACGAGAACTACCGGTGATGCCCAAGGGCTTTTGGAATTTTCGATTAGCCCGTCTTTCTTCATTGTTGTTATCATTTCTTCAACTTCACCTTGTTTGGCCAAGGGGAGACGTCTTGCTGGTTGACGAATCGGCCTAGCATCTCCTGTATCGATTCGATGCTGCACCAGTTGTGTTCGGCCGTATTGCCCGCTGGGTGAAGAGAAGATATCAGCATATTCATGAAGAAGCCTTCCCGCAACATTAAGCTGATGTTGACTCAGGTTGTCTGAATTGAGAATTTGTTTCTTTAGTTTCTCCGAGTTTACAGTCATCTGTGTATCCACCTCGTTGATCTTAGTTATTGCGGCCACAGATTCACATTGCCCAACAACTTCTCCTTTCTTAAGCTTGATTGGGTACGGTTTGATGTTAAGTATCCGTACAGGTACCATGTTGTTCTTTGGTGCCACAAGAGTCTTCCCGATGATGATGTTTTCGGAAATTTGCTCAACTTCTGGTTCAACCATGAGGTATCGATGGCTTCCAAAGTTCCCCTTTAACTTAGTCCACACAAAAACTTCTGAAGAAGGAGGCAGGCACATTTCTTCTTTGATGACAGTTCTAATTGTTGTCGAGTTTTCGTTGCCATAGACCATTGGAATCTCTACATTTCTGTATTTCAGGACTTGATTACCTATATCCAAAATGATTCCATGCTCCTTCATGAAGTCGATTCCAATGATGCACTCGTCACATATATCTGCCACCAAAAACACATGTGAAAACTCTAGTTCAGCTATACGGATCGTAAGACGAACTTCTCCGTACACTCTTGCTGCTTCTCCTGTGGCGGTCTTCAGACGGTAGCTGTTGGTGTTATGTAGCCATGTCATCTTCACCAAGTCTCTTCGTACAATAGAGGCGGTGGCACCGGTGTCAATTGTAGCCACGTGTTGTTTGTTGTTTATGGTCGCTTCCACTGTCAGACTTTTGTTGTCTCGTTTAGTCTGTGAGACTTGAATTGTGGTTCTGGAGCCATTGATACCAGAAACCAGCTTCTGCCCCTCGAAGTTGGTTCTTACTCGTTTTCCCGAATGGGAATCAAGATGAGCATGAAGGTTAGTTGTATCGCTTACCTGTTGTTGGGCAATATTCCTGTTTCCACAGTGTTCGCAAGCAGTTCTTCTTGGTGGCAATCTGCACTGCCGCTGGAGATGTCCTGTCTTGTTACAGTTCCAGCATCGAGCAGCTCCGTCTCGCTGGTTTCTTTGGAATGCGAGTTTTTGACAAGAGCATTCCTCCACTGTAACTTCTCTTACCCGATGAACGCCTTGAGAAGCCTGTTCTGCTGCTTCCATAGTGAGTGCAAACGCTAATGCTTCAGGAAGGGAACGTTTTCCAGCTGTTCGTATCGCTCGCTGAAGATTTATATCAGATACAGCACGTACAAAGGCTTCTGTCGCAAACTGATTGATAATGTCGTCTCCTGCTGTCGGATATGCCAGATGAGCTAACCTTTCAATATCTGCTTGGAGTTGTTGCAGAGTTTCTCCTCTTTTCTGGACTCTTGTATTGAGTTGGACGCGGAAGACTTCCTGCATATGGCCATCTCCAAAGCGTTTTTCAATGACCTGGACAAGAGCGTTAAAGTTACCATTCTTTTCTGGTGGTAAAGTTTGTAACAACTCAGCAGCAGGACCTCTAAGAGCAAGAGTCAGCGCTATACATTTGTCTTCGTCATCCCAGCCATTTGTTGTGGCAGCTGCCTCAAACTGTTTCTTGTAGATCGACCAAGAACTTTGTCCATCAAAGGTTGGTGGATGCATTTCCTTCTTCTTTGAATACTCACCAGAACTTTCTCGGGCCTTAATTTTTCGAACCTTGTCCAACTCTTTAGTAATGTCTTGGAATTTCTCTTCGAACTTTGTGTCCATTGCCAACAGCTTTTCTTTGTTTTCTTCAACACGCTCGTCAAGAGCAGTGAACTTCTTCTCGAAATCACCAAGCTTTCCCTCTAAAAGATTTTTCTGTTCTTCTAGAAGATTCTTTTGCTCATCGCGATGTTCTTCTAGATGTTTCTCCATTTTTTTCGAGAAGATTCTGTTGTTCACTCTTTTGCTCGGTACGTTGTTTCTCAATTTTTTCGAGAAGATTCTGTTGTTCACTCTTTTGCTCTGTTCGTTGTTGTTCCATTTGTTCTCTTTGTTCATTGCGTTGTGTCTCAATTTGTTCAAGAAGATTTTTCTGTTCATCCTTTTGTTCTTTATGTTGCTGTTCCATTTGATCTTTCTGTTCTTCAAATTTTGCAAGGAGAACAGCCATCATGGATGACATATCGGAACTAGTACTTACTCGTTCTTCTACCATTTCAACTTCGAATTGAAATGTATCCAAATCTTCGTTTTTCTGGGTTAAATAATCCTGCAGGCGAATAATGAGGTCATTTTTCGATCCAGCAGTAGGAAGACCTCGTTTAGTTAATTCCGCCTTCAGCTCAGTCAAACTTAACTGATTCAATGTCTTACCCATTTTAACTTTTCAAAACGCGAGCACTTTTACTTATTTCAAAATGTTTTACACTTTGTTTATTGTTAAAACACACGCGCACTTTTTATTTTATTCGCGAAAATATCTGATTCGCACAAATAAATAAGTTTTATTCCACTTTTCTGACACCAATGTAATGTTTTATTCCGGGTTCACAATAAAACTTGTTTCGTTTATTTTAACTTCCACTTATCTTTCCGTTCAAATAAGAACACACTTTATTTCAAATCAATTTACTTTTATTATTCGCTCAAACAAACACACTTTTCAATCACTTTATTTACTACTAACAATTTCCAACACTTTATTTCACTTTGTACTGTACTCTTTCACATTCAAGATTAAACTGTATCCGGTCGGTGTCCACGCTGCCCTTTTATACCTGAAATTCGGAATTCGAGAATGTCTTCGAAGGTTCTCGTCTTTGCTTCTCGAAGCTTCCTTTCCAAGAGGGGGCGCTTCATACTTCCAGTCCAGTGGGATATTTTGGGATATTCAGCAGTCGAGGGAATTTCTTTGGATGCGTTCAGAGGGTAGTTTCTTAATTACTAAAGGTCCGTTCACATTTCTACCTTTCTGTAGCAGGTAGTGTGTTCAGACTTTTATCTTAAAAGTAGTTCGGTAATTCATCGTTACAGTATAAAATTATAAAAATAAGAAATTTATAAAATTCATTCATTCGTGGTTGTGGTTAAAGAAAACGTAAGGTGATGAAATTTAAAGTACACTGGACGAAAAAAAGCTATTATTTTCTAAACTGGTTGCGATAGAAACTTTTTCTATTTGGTTTCAGAACATTCAAAAGTCCACCTATCAGCCATTTCCGGATTATCCATTTTCTACCGGACACCCTGTATGAGATCACAGTGAACAGGCCTATGCATTCAGCAAAAAAAAAATACAAAAATATTTTTTAAGATTTTCGAAAATTTTCCAAGGGTCTAAAAAAACGGAATTTTCAAAATTTTTTCTCAAAATCTATAAAATGAGACATCTTAAGAAATGAATCTTTATACTATTGAAAAATAAGTTTGTAGGAGTTCGGGTTGCTGAATTATTTGCAATCGAAATATATATATTTTTTTTTATTCTTTCGGAAGCAGATATTTTCATATCAAAGTCTCGAAACAAGTTTTAGTTTACAGATATGAGATCACAGTGAATAGGCCTGCATTAAGCTCAAAAATTACAAATTTATTTTTTTAAGATTTTCGAAAATTTATCAAAACAGAATTTTCAAAAATTTTCTCCAAATCTATTAAATGAGACATCAAAAGAAAGGACTCTTAAGACCCTATTCATAACTGAAATCCAAAAGTTTTTAGGGGTTCGGGTTGCTGAATTATTTGCAATCGAAATATTTTTTTTTTTCTTCATTCGGAAGCGGATATGCACGATTAACGCAGACTGAAAGATTAAAAGCGGAATTCAGAGTCGATACTCAAGTAAAAATTTTCTCAAGTAAACATTTTTTGCTCTTGCGTTTGGCCACTACAGCTTCTCGTCCGTAAAGATAATTTAAGCGTTTATTTAATTTTACCCTATGAATAGCAACTGAGGAAATCCTGAGGTAAATGCTTGACCAAAGACTCAGAAAATTTTTGTCAAACTTTAGCTTGAGAATATTTTTTACTTGAGTAACGACTCTGAATTCCACCCTAAATCCCATAGCAGACCTTACTCAGTCATCTCAAGCAATGAGATCCTGTTGCCAGTATCATATCTTTTAAAACATCTGATATCTAACCAGCACTAATGTATTGTATGTATGTATGTTACCAACATATATGAAAAAGTGTTAGAAAAAGTTGTCCATATCCAAATTTTAGAACATATTGAAAACCAAAACATTATAACAACATACCAATCTGGATTCAGAGCAAATCATTCGTGTGAAACTAGTATTAATTATGTGATAAGTGACTGGAAACAAGAAATAGAGCAAAATAAAATAGTCATAGCGGTTTTTATTGATCTTAAAAGAGCATTCAAAACTGTCAATCATACTATTTTAATTGATAAATTGAACAAATATGGTATAAAGTCTACTGAACTTAGCTGGTTTAAATCTTTTTTAACAAATCGAACCCAGTGCACGAAAGTTAATGAAAGTATCTCCCAAAATGTGTCTGTCGATGTTGGTCTCCCACAAGGAGCAATACTCAGTGTACCCCTATTTCAAATATATATCAATGACCTAGTTAAAGTGATAAAATATTCTAAAATCAAAATCTTTGCAGATGACGGTTTAATTTATATTTCGGGACACGATTTAAATGAGTGAAAACGACTTATTAACCATGATTTAGGCAGCCTTGCTACATGGCTTAAAATGAATAGGCTGATCTTAAACACAGACAAAACAAAAGTTATGGTTCTGAACAATAGACTTGCACAGAGTGAAATTACAATCTCAGTTGATAGTGTACAACTAGAATATGTTGATAATAATAAATATCTCGGTGTTATTATTGACAACAAGTTAACTTTTAAAGAACATACAGACTATTTGTGTAAAAAGATATCGAAGAAAATTGGAGTTCTCCGTAAAATTAGACAAAACATAACAATGAATTGTGCGGTAAGAGTGTATAATGTTGTTCTGAAACCACATTTTGAATATTGTGGGAGCCTCCTTTTTTTATGCCATCAATATCAAAAAAATAGACTTCAAGTGCTCCAAAATAAAGCAATGCGAATTATCTTAAAGTGCGATAGATATACCCCAATATCATTTATGGTTGAGTCCTTGAACTGGCTCAACGTTAACCAAAGACTATTTATGTGCGCTATGCTATTTGTTTATAAAATCAAAAATGGTATATGCCCAATATATTTGCGGGAAAATGTTAGCACCAACGAAATCTCTGAACACAATCTAAGAAACAACAATGATTTAAGAATTCAACGCGTACGAACAGCAAGAGGACAAAGAACAATACAGTACATGGGATTTCAAATATTCAACAGCCTACCTAACTCTGTTAAAACTTCAGAAAATATTTTTGAATTTAAAAGAAAAATTTTGAATTATATCCGTTTAAATATTCATTAATATTATGTAAAAGTGTTAAAAAGAGCAAAAATGTAATTTACTTTAAGAAAATTTGTAAAATTGTAAATATTTTCCATTAATGGAACAAGTTGCTAAATAAAACTCAACAAACAAACAAACTACAAATATAGCATTCACACTTTTATTTAAACTAAACACAAATTAGTTTCACCTTTCACAAATATATTTCACCTTTTAGCAAATATATTTCACCTTTTAGCAAATATAATTAAACTAAAAGCAATTATAATTAAACTAAAGCAAACTATTTAAACTTTTCGCAATTCTATTAAACCTAAACGCAAAATGATTTAACCTTTTTTAGAAAAGGCTTTTGATATCGTGCTATGAAGAAGGGATAAGAATTTAGAAGGTGAAATAAGTTTGTGTTTTTGGTTAAATAGAATTGCTAAAAGTTTAAATAGTTTGCTTTAGTTTAATTATAATTGCTTTTAGTTTAATTATATTTGCTAAAAGGTGAAATATATTTGCTAAAAGGTGAAATATATTTGTTAAAAGGTTAAATAATTTGTGTTTAGTTTAAATAAAAGTGCGAATGCTATATATCGAATCCTTTACCATTGAATTGTGGAATTTAAGCTGATAAGCTGATTTAATTGAATGGCTCTTATTGTTCCAACACAACAGAGGCTACATTAAATAAAAAAATAGAATAAAATCAAGTTGACGATGCAAGGAATGAGAAAAATATATATATAAAAATACTAAAAAACCAATAAGTTATTTTTCATAAAGATTTTGTTGTGAATTAATATTTATTTACATTTAAATAATTATAAAAAAAAAAATTATCTCTTATTAAACATTCGCTGGACTATACTCTTGTAGTGATCTTCATCTCGTTTCCAATTTTCCTTAGTGCGATTATACAATGCCATAAATTCCTTTTTATCCCGAATATTATCGACTTTGTCTAATGTTGCCAGAACTTTATCATACGCTTTAACATTAGAATAAGCTAGAGCTCGCCGATAAAGAGCCTTTTCAACATCTTTAATCTCATCTGGAGACATGGAATTTACAAATTCCGTCAAACACAAAACATCTTCAAAGCGTTGCTCTTGTAACAAGCACGCAGCTATATTCGTTTGTAAGGTTTGCAACAAGACTTTCATATCAGTTCCATCCAATTCATTTGATTCCTTTGCCAACACATCAAATGGCTTGAATGATATCAAGCATTTTGCAGCTCGACAAAAGTATTCATGTGCAAATTTTGGATAAGTCTTAAACATTTCAACTCCATTGGCACGGTATTTTTGTGCCAAATCATATATTTCCTTGACATTGAGTTGAAATAGATATTTCGTGGGTGAAATAGCAATGAGAGAGATTTCAAAGTTAATTGGTTCGCCAGATTTGGATTTAATCTGACATTGACTGGCCTCTCCAAGCAACATGTTTTGTACGAGGATTTCAATGTAGCAATCAACGGGAGTTACTGCAGATCCCATTTCCAAATCGAATTCATCAATTTGTCGCAAATAGGAACTTTGTCGATCTTCGAGACTAGAAATGTTTGATATTTTTACCCGGCAAATAGATAAAGTTGTGGGTTTATGTAATTTCACAAATTTTATTGCAAGGATTTTTTTGTATAGTCCTCTTTTAGAATCTTTCCATTCATTTCCAATTGCCCAATCCATTGTGGAAATTTTTGTTTAATTAAAATTGAAATTGGTTAAAATTTTTAAAGGTTTTTGTTGTAAACAAAAATGTGACAGATTAAAATTATTTAACAGAGTAACTAGATGGGCCCGATTGTAATAGTATAAATTATGGAATATGGAAATGTAGAACTTGATTAATGCTGATAAGGTAGTTCGTAAACTTTAGTCAGGGTTTGCATTCGTCGATTTTTGAAGTTAAAGCCGTACGCAGGAAAAAATTTTATCTCTCATACAAAATTTTTAATGGGAAAGATTTTATTTTAAATATTTTTTTAAGTAGAACGCAGTTCTACACCGAAGGGTGGCGGTAGCGGTACGGGTAGTTGTATGAAAAAAATTCCAAACTGGAACAACAAAATTCAGCAGTGGAAATTTTTTCTTACAATTACCTGTACATCTACCGCATATACCTTTCGATGTGGCCAAGCCTAGAAAGGCTTGGCCACACCGGAGGGTATGCGGTAGCGGTACGGGTAGATGTAACGGTACTTGTATGAAAAAAATTCCAAACTGACATATCAACGTTCAGATGTGGAATTTTTTTCATACAAATATCGTTACCGCTACCCGTACCTCTACCGCATACCCTCCGGTGTGGCCAAGCCTGAAGGGTGCAAGCGGTACGGGTAATTGTATGAAACAAATTCCAAACTGACACATCAACGTTCAGATGTGGAATTTTTTTTAATACAAATATAGTTACCGCTACCCGTACCGCTACCGCATACCCTCCGATGTGGCCAAGAATTTAATCTGGCGACAAAATTGTGACAAGAAAAAATAAATAATACAAAATTCAAACAAAATTAAAGGCTTGGCCACACTGGAGGGTATGTGGTAGCGGTACGGGTAGCGGTAACGATATTTGTATTAAAAAAAATTCCAAATCTGAACGTTGATATGTCAGTTTGGAATTTTTTTCATACAAATACCGTTACCTCTACCCGTACCGCTATCGCATACCCTCCGGTGTGGCCAAACCTTAAAGTGGACTGTTTGATAAAATACGTGGAAAGGAAAGACAAAATAAATAAAACTCAGAATCAAATCAAAAACAAAAAAAAAAATTGAATTTAATTTAATTTGAAAGATTAAAAAAATTATGTTAATTAATAGAACTTACTTTAATTTCTCAAGCCTAGTACGCAGGTCGCAGGTCTCATACAAATTTTTTCTCGGGACAAATTTTTTGATAATTACAAAAAATGTATTAATAATAGTTTTAAGCTATACGGAAAAAACTGCGAACTAAAGTTGGTGCAACATTCGCTTAAGGTGCCAATGATTGGGTACCCAACTAACATTTCAGCTTCGGTTAAGGTATTACAAAAGCTACATTTCAGCTTCTTTTAAACTTTAGTAAGGTTGTTGGGCATGGAAAAAGGAGAACGTTATACATGTTTGACCCTCTATAAGAAGTTTAAACGAAGCTCTACCAAAGCTCTGAGATTTGACAGATAGCTTCGGAAGAGCTTGTATACCTCTTTAATACATGTCTTATCGAAATTAAAAAAACAGCTACAAAATCAAAAAAGAATTATTTTTTAACAGGTTTTTATTTGATTTTAAATCATGAATTTTATCTTTTGATCTGAAATTATATATATTTTTCCATTAGTTTTTAGTATATCTATTGATAATAATTTTAAAAGTATACAATTTTTTACCACACCCAGGAATTGAACTTCATATCTGCTTGGTGGCAGTTCGCCACTCTACCCACTCGGCCATCCTAGTATATTCATTAATGAAGTCAAAAACTTAATCAGTTCAAATAGCGAAATGTCAAAACAAAAAAATGTCCGAGCTAAATTATTCAATGTCAAAACCATAGAGGAAGGAATACCTAGAGAGCCGACTCGTACCCCCCTTACCTAAAACACCCGCAAATTTAATTTCAGATAATCTCTCTTATTGTTCTCTTGTTTTCCTATCTGTGAATACGTGTGAAAGGTACAATTCGTTTAATACCTTCCTTTCACCAGTGGATGTCCTCACAAACTTTGAATTTAAACATGATTTTGGTTTGTACATGAACTTGAATAGCTCAAATAGCTCACTCCAGACACCCACCTTTCAATAAATATGTACAGAAATAAAAAAAAAGGTTCGTGTTTTGAATTTATTATATTATTTTTTTATGAATTAATTCCTCTACTGAGCACTTAAATTGTTTTTAATTGTTTTGAGCCCAACTCCACAGTTGAATGTGTTGGTGCCATTTAAAATGCACGGGAAAACTACCACATATAAGCACTGTGGAGTTTTTCCTCTCATTGCAGTTTGTAGGGTGGAAGAGAAAAACCAACCGAAGTCGCGTCTCTAGGTATTCCTTCCTCTATGGTCAAAACCAAAAAGTGTCATAGCTAGATTATTCAATATCAAAACCAAAAATCAAATACTAAACTTGGTAATTTCTGTAAAGCTTCTATAAATTCATTAAGCAGGCTTTTCCGAAAACAAGCTTTTTTCGTTTAAGTTTCTTTAACAGTATTTAAACAACTTATTAGAAGTTGTTAAACAAGTTCGAACTTTTATAAGCCATTAAATTCTGAAGCAAGCTCAATACAAGCTGTATAGAAAGTAGTAGGTACCTGTGAGATCTCAATTTATAGAAGCTGTTGTGCTAGTTGGGTAGTTTACCCTAGGTAATTTCTCCAACTTCAAAATTTTGCGCAGGATTAAAAAATGTTTTGTACCCATGTTACACTTTGGCTTGCATAAGGTCTAATCTAATCTAAGGCTTAATTACGCAAGTCAACCATTTTGGAAAGAATGGAGGTCTGCTGCTTGAGACTACCTAGAAGTGTTTAGAGGAAGCCTTTCAAATTTTAGTTAAAGAAAAGGCCTTCTTTTAAGACCTTTTTAAACCGTTCTAAGGAAGCCTCGTATTTTCAAGTGAAAGAAGGCCTCTATAAGCCCTGTTTCAAGAAGTTCTTTTAAGTATGCAATGCTTTTATCTTTTAAGTATGCTACATTTTTTTTTTTAAGTATGCAATGTTTTTTCTTAAAAGTATGCAATTTTTCTAGTACATTCGAAAAAAACATTGGATTTCAATGTGAAGTATCAAGTACCCAAGTAACAATTTTACTTGCATAAGGTCCATTTTCTTCGATTCGGCAAGCTATAGTTTGTATAAGTTTAGTTTAAGGCTTACTTACGCAAATCATCCATCTTGGAAACAAAGGAGGTCTCCTTAAGGCCATCTGGAAGTGTTAAGAAGAAGCCTTGTAAATATAAGTTAAAGAAGACCTTCATAAGACCTGTTTGAAAAGTTTTAAAGAAGCCTTCTATTTTCAAGTGACAGAAGGCTTTCATAAGACCTGTTCCAAGAGGTTCTTGTAAGTATGCAATGTTTTCATCTCTCAAGTATGCAATGTTTTTCACCAATAAGTATGCAAAGCTTTTATCCTGCAGATATGCAATGTTTATAACACTTTAGAAAAAAACATTGCATTTATATGTGAGGTTTTAATTAGCTCCCTTTTTGCCACTCATCTTTAATATTCGAGTATGGTCTACTGGTAAGGTGCTGGCTTGGTATACGTGCCAGCACGTGGGATCGATTCCTGGCGGGGCTATTTGTGAAATAAAAAAAATGTGTTCTTTTTCAATTAAAATAAATTCTTCCCATTTCAGAACGACAGGAAAAGCATTGACATGACCAAAAAAGAAGAAAAAAACAAAATAGAAAAAAATTAAAAGAAAAAAAAAATCAACAAAATCTTTTTTTTTTATTCATAAATTCAACATCTTATAACAACCTCCATAAGGCATTATAACATCCAATGCAAATGATAGTTTCCTTAGCGAAGCTATAGTTTCCCTAAAATGTTTCATTGTTTTGTAAAAAGGCCTGCATAAGGTCGTTTTACGCTGTTCGTCACAAGCTATTAGCTTGTGGATTGCCTGTGGAGGAAGGTCTTGGGGAAATTCGGTAATGTGCGCCAAAATGATTTGCATAAGACTTGTCCTTCTTCTTTAACAAGTCAAAAATAGTTTGCATTGAACATTACCCAACTAGCACAACGGCTTCTATAAATTGAAATCTCGCAGGTTCTACTTTGTATACAGCTTGTATTGAGCTTGCTTCAGAATTTAACTGCTTATAGAAATTCGGACTTGTTTAACAACTTCTAATAAGTTGTTTAAATACTATTAAAGAAACTTAAACGAAGAAAGCTTGTTTTTCTTATTAGCCTGTTTAATGAATTTATAGAAGCTTTACAGAAATTACCAAGTTTTGTATTTGATTTTTGGTTTTGATATTAAATAATCTAGCTCGGACACTTTTTGGTTTTGACATTGAATAATTTAGCTCGGACATTTTTTTGCTATTTGAACTGATTAAGTTTTTGATTTCATTAATGAATATACTAGGATAGCCGAGTGGGTAGAGTGGTGGACTACCACCAAGCAGATACGAAGTTCGATTCCTGGATGTGATAAAAAAAATTATATACTTTTATAATTATTATCAATAGATATACTAAAAACTAATGGAATGTTATATATAATATCAGATCAAAAGATAAAATTCATGATTTAAAACCAGTTAAAAAAGAATTCTTTTTTGTTTTTGTACTTTTTTTTTTTAATTTCGATAAGACATGTATTAAAGAGCTATACAAGCTCTTCCGAAGCTATCTGTCAAATCTCAAAGCTTCTGTAGAGCTTCGGTAAAGCTTCGTTTAAGATCCTTATAGAGGGTCAAATTTGTATAACGTTCTCCTTTTTCCATGCCCAACAACCTTACTAAAGTTTAAAAGAAGCTAAAATGTAGCTTTTGTAATACCTTAACCGAAGCTGAAATGTTAGTTGGGTATGCAAGTTAAATTGTTACTTGGAATGTTTTTGCTGACTTTGGAGACTTTAAAATTTTTCATTTTGCTCAAGGCTTAAGCCCAGTAAGCTGCTGATGCGAAACAAAAATTTCCATAGACTTTGAGAGATTTCAAAATTTTTCGTTTCGCTTCAGCAGCGTACTAGGCTTTAGAACAAAAAAAAATTCGTTCAAGATTCCGTTGTTCTATTTTTGTATGGCTGTGCGTGGCAACACAGTGTTATGCCAAATCATGTTCCATTTGACATTTTATAGGAAAACGTAAAAAAAAGAGGAAAATCATCAGCCCTTTTGCCTATACAAACTGACTAGTTAGGCAATTGAAAAATCACCGTGTAGTCAGGCACTATGGAAAATTTCGTTTCGCCTCAGCTGAGTACAAGAATACTTAAGTCCTGTTCCTATCGGAGGTGACAAAATACTACTAGTTGTTTACTAGCGATTTTCAATGGAACGCACTTTCAACGAATTCAATACAAATCGTGTCTACTTGGAAAGAAGAGCATGCGTATAGGTCAAGTAGTAAAAGAACTCATGAGTAAACTACCACTTCCAATGGAACGGAGCCTTAAACATTCGCTGACTATCTGCTTAAATTCTCAACAGTGTAACGTATGCCCAAACCAATTACAACTATTGTACTAGATTAAAAACAAGTTAAATTTTGTGTTTACACCTTAATATCGATTTTCCATTTTCAACCAATCAAATTCAAGAAAAGTAGGCGTCGTTGCCAAGTTCTAGATAGTATAAATAGAAGCGATAGAAAATTTTCTATTCATTCGAAATCAGTTTGGGAAGCTTCATAGCTGGCTGCTTGGACTGTGAAAAACTTAGAATTAATTTCTTTCTAATTTATACATATTTGTGTGAAAAAATCTAAAAAAAAACTTCAATCAAAATGGTAAGTTTCATTAATTATTTTAAAAATTTTTAATTATTTGTTTATTCAATTTTCTTTGAAAAATTCATGAATGGAAAACTTATTAAAAAAAAATGGCGACGTGTTTGAATTTAATTGGTGACGCCATCGTCGGCTTTTTATTGATTTTCTCAAATACTTTTATTCGAATTTAAAAACTTCCAAATGATCTTTTTCTTTACAATTTATGTGTTAGTTTGATTAATTAGTATTTGAAATTACTTTTTCATCAATTAATTGATTTATCCTCTAGAAATTTTCTTTCATGTATCACTAATTTTTTTATATTTTCAATTCAAAATGATTTTTTTACAATACATTTTTCATTAATTTAATGATTAATGTAAATTTTCTCGAATTTTTACTTAAAAAAAGATGAAAATTGCCGGCAGATGTTCTTCAGTCGGCCATTTTCTCTTCGTCACGCCGCACCCATTTTTTTTCTACTACTTTTTTCATTCTTGATGACTTCATTCATTTCCTGTTCACAATTTTGTTAATGTGACGTCATAAAACAACTTTTTTCTTTCTTTCCTTTTATTTCAACAGCGTGAATGTATCTCTATCCATGTTGGTCAAGCTGGTGTCCAAATCGGTAACGCCTGCTGGGAGTTGTACTGTTTGGAACATGGCATCCAACCTGACGGTCAAATGCCATCAGACAAGACCGTCGGCGGAGGTGATGACTCATTCAACACCTTCTTCAGCGAAACTGGTGCCGGCAAGCATGTTCCCCGTGCTGTTTTCGTCGATTTGGAACCCACTGTCGTCGATGAAGTCCGTACCGGAACCTACCGCCAATTGTTCCATCCCGAACAATTGATTACTGGCAAGGAAGACGCTGCCAACAACTATGCCCGTGGTCATTACACAATTGGCAAGGAAATTGTCGATTTGGTTTTGGACCGCATCCGTAAATTGGCTGATCAATGTACCGGACTTCAAGGTTTCCTCATCTTCCACTCGTTCGGTGGTGGTACTGGCTCCGGATTCACCTCCCTCTTGATGGAACGTTTGTCTGTCGATTATGGAAAGAAGTCTAAGTTGGAATTCGCCATCTATCCAGCCCCACAAGTATCGACTGCTGTTGTTGAACCCTACAACTCGATTTTGACTACCCACACTACATTGGAACATTCCGATTGCGCTTTCATGGTCGACAATGAAGCCATCTATGACATTTGCCGCAGGAACTTGGACATTGAACGACCAACCTACACCAACTTGAATCGTTTGATCGGCCAGATTGTGTCATCCATCACCGCTTCATTGCGTTTCGATGGTGCCTTGAATGTCGATTTGACTGAATTCCAAACTAACTTGGTGCCCTACCCACGTATCCATTTCCCACTGGTTACCTATGCTCCAGTCATCTCTGCCGAGAAGGCCTACCACGAGCAATTGTCTGTTGCCGAAATTACTAATGCCTGTTTCGAGCCAGCCAACCAGATGGTCAAGTGCGATCCTCGTCATGGTAAATACATGGCTTGTTGCATGTTGTACCGTGGTGATGTTGTCCCCAAGGATGTCAATGCTGCTATTGCTACCATTAAGACAAAGCGTACCATTCAATTTGTTGATTGGTGTCCAACTGGTTTCAAGGTTGGTATCAACTACCAGCCCCCAACTGTTGTACCTGGCGGTGATTTGGCCAAGGTTCAACGTGCCGTGTGCATGTTGTCCAACACAACAGCTATTGCTGAGGCATGGGCTCGTCTTGATCATAAGTTTGATTTGATGTATGCCAAGCGTGCTTTTGTGCACTGGTATGTGGGTGAGGGTATGGAAGAAGGTGAATTCTCTGAGGCTCGTGAGGATTTGGCTGCCCTCGAGAAGGATTACGAGGAAGTTGGTATGGATTCTGGAGATGGTGAGGGCGAGGGTGCTGAGGAATATTAAGTTATTTCA
Organism: Episyrphus balteatus; assembly: GCF_945859705.1. Taxonomy (NCBI): domain Eukaryota; kingdom Metazoa; phylum Arthropoda; class Insecta; order Diptera; family Syrphidae; genus Episyrphus; species Episyrphus balteatus. Next base: position 93,338,371 of record NC_079136.1, read on the forward strand.
TTGCAAACAAAATTACCTACGAAAATTCACTAGAAAAAAAAAAAGTGAAGAAGACACCCAAGAGTCTTTGTTTTTCGAATCACAGACATGAGATTGAAATTGAAATAAAAGATCAATAATTTCAACTTAAAAATATGTTTTTGTATTTATTAATTTTATAGGGAAAATGGTTTTGGATTGTTCTAGATTGGAATGGAATTTGGATTAGGGCCACATGAATCAACTTGGTACAATCGAGTTGAATCGATGCATCTAATTTGTTTTCAGTTGAAGGCTTTCAAAGGAAAAAGCGACTGCAACTGCATGACTATCGAGTCAACTCGATTGTTACAAGTTACGTAATGGCACCCTCTTGTTTCTTGAAATGTTTGTTCAATGTGCTTCAATAATCGTGGCTTCGCGTGGATCGTCTCGTATATTTCTTTAATTTATTTATTTACTAAAAATGCATTTCCCAAAATGTCAAGAGCAATGCTTTGAAACCGTTAAATGGGTATTGATATTTTTCGAAGGAAAAGGGTTTTGGGTTAACAAAGTTCTTAATTAGTTTGCTAACTATGTGGCAGACGGTACTGGCTTATTTGTTTAGATATTTGATAGACCAGCAAGGCACGCGAATATTGTTGGTACTCATTTTTACTGCCGGGATAATGGGGACATTGATAAATCTTCTATTAATCCAAATCAATTCTCTATTATCGATTATATTCGACCTCCAGAAGAGTCGCCGCAAATAGAGTTGATAGTAAAATTAGGATGGTATAATAAAATTAGCATAATGTATGTTTGTCTCAAAGTCTAACAAAAATTGCTGTGGAATCTAAAAAGCATTTATGATTAATTGTTTAATCAATTTAAGTAAAATGAGTAAAAAGAAAAATTTCTTTCCAACGGTTGCGGTCGCATTGTTTCTTGAAAGAAAATGAGTACATACATATCTCGAGTCGCTTTCTAATTTTGTTTGTTGTTGTTTCGATTGTGCATTGTACTAGTTAATTATAGAACTTTCTATAGGGTCGATGAACGGCGGAAAATCGTCACAGCTGTGGTGGTATTAAATGTGCTATGGGTTAAAATATGAATGCATAATGCATTATACCAACTGTAGGGGGTGGGAATTTCTATATTTGAATATATAATTGGGAATTACATAGCTATGTATAATACACATGCTACATTTATATTGATTTTGATGTATGTATAACTAGGGCGTTTACTCGATGATATTGATAAAAAGAATCCATAACTTTAACTAAAGTTTTGATTTTGTTTAAATGAAGAAGAGGAAGACAATACAAATTAATGAATGTAGTACCTATCGCTGTAAAGATTTGATCATTACAGATATAATTTTGATCCAAGTTTTAGAATTTTGTTGGATTTGGTTCTCATTGCTCATTCAATTTTATCATCAGAACATTTTGTTTTTTTTTTCACATGAATCGATTAAAATTATCATTAACCAGTTTGTAGAAAAGGCGAATACCTAAGTACCTTCATTTTTTCGCCTTATTCAACATGTTATTTGTAAAAAAAACATCCAGAGTTTGCAGTGGAAACTACATGGATACATTGTTTTTTCTTGAGCCGACTATAGTAAAAAATAAAACAATCGTATCAAGAGAAATACCTATGAGTTTAACCTAAAATTTTATTATGGTTTATTAGTATGACTTGATAGATATTTTGAGTTAATTATTTAATAGCTGAAACACATGAACAAGAACATGTTCCAAATATACATACATACATATTGATGTAGGTACATACAGAATTCAAACGCCTTCTTTTTTTTTTTTTAATATAGTGTAGGTTAACGGCCAACGCTTGAATGTGACTTGGCTGACACTGGTTTATATTTTTATGTATAAGTATACATAGCCAAGTCAAAAATGGAACTCAGGCCATCTGTTAATTTAAAAGCTAATAAAATTTAAGACAAAAATGCAATTTCTATCTTAATACAAATTTTCAGTTTGGACAACAAATGAAATTTTATTTTATTGCATTTTCATTTAGAATTTAGCTCTTGAACCATTTTTATATCTCTATCGGTCTGTTAGGTATACTGTTGACATAGATATAACTAAAATTGTCTATGTATTGCTTCCATCTGATTTTGGTTTGCTACCTTAAATAATTCTGCTTGATGATTTAATCAATTTTTTTTTTGTATGTCTACAACTATACTGCATCCTACAATACGCAAGACAGCTCAAACCGCAAGGAAATGGAAACTGTAGGCTATATGCGGCAAAATTATCGACCAGAAAGCTATATATATTTTTTCATGACCAAACAAGGGGCGTTTCATTCCATGTAGTCATAGTGATGTTGATGACTAATAAAATGATGCAGTGTAGGCTTTAATATAATTCAAGATTCAACCCATTACATCATAATAAAGACATTTGTTTTACATACAAATAAAAAAAAATTGAGGACTAGAGTGAAAGTGGTAGGTATTTCAAAGTTTTAATTTAGATGCCTATACAATTTTCAAACTCAAATAAATATCAAAATACTGTTGATGGGTATGACTTGAAAACGAATTTGAATTAGCTATTTTAATATAAACGCAACACGGTTATAACACAATACATGTAAAATTTAGGAACTTGGGTACAACTTAATAAATTTTATAGAAATGATGACTTAGGTACACATTACTAAAATTTAAAAAAAATTCGAATTCCAGGAATTAAGGCGCCCTTTATTTATTATTTTAGTATGTAAGTATTTTCTAAAGCATCAGTAGGTATCTAAAAGAGCCTTAATTCTTCGACATAAAGGGTACCTAAAAAATTTTAAGGTTAATAATTTTTGCTCTCACATTTTTTCCCAATCATCAATTGAAAGCAGAAAACGGGAAGAAGAGCGAGGAGGGGGGGGGGGGGGTAGACTTGAAGGAACAATAAAATGTAAAGAAGACATTTTGATGTTATTAATTTTTGTGCTGCACAATATTTTTTTTTTGTGATGCTTAATAAAATGTTAAAAAGACATTTTGATTTTATTCATTTTTGTGATGCACCCTCGAATTTTTGTCTAATGTCGTTTTCTTTCACTCCAATATGAGAGTACCCTTTCAGTACTTATTTTTGAAGGGTTTCTGTTCTTTGACGCCACAAAAGTGTAAAAAAAAATTACTCCGGAGTAATTTTAGTAGGCAAATTCTCTCATGTCAATCCGAAAGACCTCCGACCTATCAGCTTATCATCATTCCTTCTTAAAACCTTAGAACGAATGATTGATATCCACTTGCGTAATGTCATAGATCCCAATCTTATATCTACAGCACAACACGCTTATTGTAAAGGGAAATCGGTTGAAACAGCACTACATACTGTAGTGCGCACTATTGAATATTCCCTCCATCACAAAGAGTTCACCTTAGTTGCATTTCTTGATATTGAAGGCGCGTTCAACAACGTCAGCAACATAGCAATCACAAATGCACTGAAGAACCTTAAAGTAGATAGCTCACTGAGCGAGCTAATAGACCTTATGCTGAAAAGCAGAATTATTAACTCAACTCTAGGAGATTCCTCAGCAAGAAGATCTGTTAGTAGAGGTACACCACAAGGAGGGGTACTCCTGTGGAACTTAGTGGTTAACAAACTACTAGTCAATCTAGAAGTAGATGGTTTCAAAGTGATTGCATACGCTGACGACGTCGCCATTGCTGTATCAGGAAAACATCTCCATACTATAATAGAACTAATGCAAACTGCTCTCAATAAGCTACTAAAATGGGCAACAAACTGTGGATTGGGGGTAAATCCTAAAAAAACAGAACTGGTCCTCTTTACAAAGAAATATAAAATTCCACAACTAGACCCCCCCTCTTAATGGAGTTCCACTTAATTTTGCCAGCGAAGCCAAATACCTGGGTCTTATTTTAGATAGCAAATTAAACTGGAAAACCAACATATAGGGAATAAATGGGGATAAATGGGGACTATCTCCTAAAATAACTCATTGGCTATACACTGCGGTCATCAGACCTATTCTCACTTACGGGATAGCAGTTTGGTGGACTGCTCTGGAAAAAGTAACATACCGCGACAAGTTAAGCAAAGTCCAACGTTCAGCCTGCATGTGCATCAGCGGAGCTCTCCGTTCGACACCTTCCGCCGCTCTTGATATATTACTCAATCTTCCACCCATAGATATATTCAGCAAGCAGGTGGCCGCGAGCACTGCTATAAGACTCCAAGCCATCTCTCAATGGACCAATAACTCCATTGGTCACACAAATATTCTGAATTCATTCGGATCAATCCATAGTCACTCCGACTACACCACCCCACAATTGGTTTTTGGCAATAATTATGAAGTCACCATCCCAAATAGATCAGAATGGGACAATGCCGATTTTCTGAGAGATGATTCAATTCATTTCTACACAGATGGTTCTAAAACCAATGACGGAGTGGGTGGCGGGGTTTACTCCGATAGACTTAATGTTAGTCTCTCCTTCCGTCTCCCTAATCACTGCAGCGTGTTCTAAGCGGAAATAATGGCGATTAAAGAAGTACTGACTTGGCTCAAAGAAAACGTGATATCTACATCGGATATCCGCATCTTCTCTGATAGCCAGGCCGCCCTTAAATCGTTAGCTTCGGTTTCCACAAATTCCGTAACTGCCCGCGACTGTCGATCATTTTGGCAGTCTTTCGTAGTTTTATTTCCTACTGAGAGAATTCTCTCCCAACTCTCATTAATTTGACAGACTGCCTAATTTAGTGCACAAAAAGTCTGGAACAGACCTACATATTATGTTCTATCACTCCAGAAAAAGGAGTAAAAATTTATAGTACCTACTCCTTAATAGAGTGAAAGAAAACGACATAAATTTGACAAATTTGAAGGGTCTTTAATTTATAAAATCATAACTTTTGTATCTACATAATGTATGTTTATTCCAAATAACACAGATATATTATGTACATATGGTGTCCCATTGGGAGTCAACACAAATTTAGAGAAAGGGAAGGATTTTTTGTTCTAAGTATTGTTAATCTTCAGGTGATAGTGTATTTAAATAGCTGGCTCATCGATGATTTAACTTTGGTATATTTTGACCTTTAATTGCTCCGATATTAATTTTTCAAGTTTTTTTCAATTTTCCTGTTCCATTCTAATTTTTGATGTTCAGTTTTCGAATTTTTATCAGTAAAATAAATACATATGTACATAAATTAAAATTTTTAATTTTTTTTTTGTGAGAAAAAATATTTTAATTAATTTTCCATGGATTGGTATTATTTTCATGCTTCAAATATATCGTCGGCACAACGCCAAAACCGCGAATCTGCATTTTTGGACATTTTGACTTTAATGTGTCATTTTACTTGTTATCGGTCCCTCTATTCACTGCGTCAATCTCAATCCTCCATCTGTTGCCTAGAAGCCTAAAATATCATTTTTTGTTGCACGACGAGTTTCCATAAGATTGCATGTGTTTCCAAAACTTTGAAGCCGTTTTTCTCAAAACTACAATTTTGCAGATTCGTGGTTTTGGCTTTGTGCCCACGATATTTAATAATAAATACTGACAAGCTATGATAGTTCTAACTGGACCCTTATGTGTTATACCATTGTTTATTAAGGAGAACATTTGCCCCCTACTCTATTTCATATGGGAAAAAAAATAAAATTTACATGTTATTCACGGTTAGCTGAACATTTTTGCTTCGAAAAACAATTCAATGTGTTGCAAGGAAAGCATTAATATGCTTTGTAGTTTTTCTATTTTTTTTTTTTTCGAAAAAAAAAGCCAAATTTTTTCGCACGCAAATAAATTTTTAGGAACAAACAATAATTCAATTACATTTTTATTTTTAGCCCTTTGCTTTTTAGTTCGGTTTTATTTTTTCACTTTTGTTTTCTTCAATTTATCGTCCATGCAAGAATTTCTCTGTTGCATTAAAGACCATTTTTTCAAAAGAGAAAACTTTACTCAATGGATTCTTTGAGGGTTGGAAATACATATTTGAAACCATCAATAGAATATCTAACCAAACACGCGTTGTTCAGATTTCCTTGATTTATGCCTGTCCCAAACAAACGACGACAGAACGACACATTTCTGTAATGTGGGTGAATAAATATTTATTTTTTTTTTTTTTCAATAAACTAATTCAACAGAACTTTTTTGGTTTACGTAATTCGCGTATGAACCAAAAAACTACAGCACTTTTACCTTTTTTAATAAATTTTTCAAAAATTACATTTATGTAGGTACGTATAGTCACTGTGGTGTATGCGTGTTTTTTTTTTTAATTTTTAGGAAGTGTATTGCTGACTACAATGCCGACAGACGGTTTTTTCTTTTTGTTAAACTGTAACTGAAATTGATTTTCATTGGATTAATAAAGAAGTTAATAATTATAATAATAATGATAAACAAAAAAGGTCATTTAATTTTGGTTTTATTTTCGCGAAAAAAAAACCAAATTTTTTCGCACGCAAATAAATTTATAGGAAAAAACAACAATTCAATAATATTTTTAGCCCTTTGCTTTTCGATTATTAAATTTTTTCATTTTACTTTTCCTTCAATTTATCATCCATGTAAGAAATAATTTGTTACATTAAAGACCATTTAAAGAGAAAACTTTACTCAATGGATTCTTTGAGGGTTGGAAATATTTCAAACCATCAATAGACCATCTAACCAAACACGCGTTGTTCAGATTTTATTATGATTTAAGGTTGCCCAAACAAACGACGGCATAACGACACATTTTTGTAATGTGCGTGAATAAATATTAATTTTTTTATTTCAAAAATAAATTAATTAAACAGAACTTTATTGGTTTACGTAATTCGCGTATGAACCAAAATCTACAGCACTTAACAAATTTTTGAAAAATAACGTGTAGGTCACTGTGGCGTATGCGTGTTTTTTTTATGAAGTGTATCGCTGAACAGACAACAACAACGCCAGACGTTTTTTTTATGTTATGTAACTTTAACTTAAATAATTATTGATTTTCATTGATTTAATAAAGAAGTTAATAATTATAATAATAATTTTTTTTTGTCCGTGGGTAGGTGTTGAAATCTTCAAAAGATTCTATGAGGACCGGAAAACGCGTGCTCATAGATATGTGGGACTCTAAACCACTAAAACCACCTCCTCCTCCCGATTGCAACTATATTCAGATGGAACTTATCTAGCAATTTATCTTTCTCGAAGTTAAGTTACGTGTTGTAGGTAACTTTCCGGTGAAAGTTCCTACTGATGATATTTATAAGTAGCTAAATAACATTTTTTTTTAATTAAATAATTAAAGTGATGGTTCAAATTTTTGTTATCAAAAAAAGTACTTTATAGGAAATTAAACAAATAAAATCTATAAACATTTAAATTTGTATTAATCAATGCCGATATTTTGAAATAAAGGAATTAAATTGAATATTTTCAATGTACCAAATCGGAAGGTTTAGTCCTTCGCAAACGTCAAAAGTTTGTAATCTATCTAAATTTGTATCGCGCGTACAACCCCAGAGTTGAATATTATAATAATAATGATAAACATTTTAATAGTCATATTGTATGCCTAGGACTAGAGTGTCCTAAGTTATTACAGTTTACAGAAATTACACAGTTTTCGCAGATGTGTGATTGATTTATAAGTAGGTGTATAGTAGGTATATTGTCCATGAATGAGATAAACCCTAGCTTCTTTCAGAAAAGACAAAGTCCACTTTGAATAGGGCTCCAAGTTCTGAAAAGTTGAAATATGAAATTAGTGTACCAACTAATAATAAATTAAAACATATTATTCCACATTTAAAAATATTTAATTTTACACTTAACACTAATCACAACACAGTTTTGATAAATATGATATAAAATATTTAGGAAAAATACAGCGCTTGTTTTAAATCGATTTAATGCATTGAATACATATTTCTGCTCGATGTTCGCTGCACATATTTCTTCGACAGCAACTGCACTGATGCTTCGTTTTTCTGTCCTTATTCCATGAACACAGTTGGCAACGTTTTTGTTTTTTCAAAACCTGATCAGCCACAGGGCGCACAACTTTGTTCGTATCTTCAGTTCTTCTGCTTAAAATACATTTAATAAGTTCTTTCATTAAAAAATCACTCGTTACTTGCAACAAATAATCTAAGTGGGGGGTCACAAGAGCTAAACCTACTTGTTTATAAAATCTTTGTATGTTCATCACATTCTTGGGGAATTTGTATTGAAAAATAGCTGACCCTTTTAAAACAGCCACATCAAGCATCCTACAAAATACGCGAATTGATTGATTACTTGTTTTCCGAGCCGTCGTGTACAGATGCTTACAAGCTTCATCTTCTTCATTAGCTTTAGTTTTTGTTTCTATAGGCAATCTATACAACTTGCAATTGTTGTAATATTGCTCCAGGGGATCTCCAATCAATAATACATTTTTTTTGTTAGAGTTATTTGCAGATGTTATATTTCCAATACAAAATTTTTGTAGTAGAAAATAAAATCGTGACTCTTTAAGAGTTGCTCTGTAAATGCTTGCCCCAAAACATTCAGACCACAGTTCGGCCCCAATAGTCTTGTTTTGTTTTAACGCTGCGGATATTAAAAGTAAACCTATAAAGGCTTCTAGTTCAGTTTTGCCTGTAAGTTGTGCATTCTTTTCTTCTAATATCTTTTCGTTTGTATATTCTACTATACGCATAATCATACTATTGTTGATGAATAAGTTAAATGCGTCTAAAGGAGTTTTAATTTTACTAGAATAATAACGTGTCGATATTTTCTGTGGAGTTTGTATTTCTTTGTCAGCATATTCATTTCTATTTTCATCTTTATTTGTTTGTTTATTAGCTCCATTTGGAGTTGGGGTATTAAAATTATTTTCAAACAATGAAGATGAAAATTCAAGATAGCTACCGGCAGTTTTTGATGTTTGATGGTTGGAAGATGTAGTTTCATAATTTGTTCTTTTATCTTCGGTCTGTTCTTTGTATTCTCTAAGTCTTGGTTCCAGAGGCAACTTTTTAGTTAAGAGTTTTTGTGGAAATTTCAAATTACTTGCTACGTTTCCTGTTTGCATTTCACTAGAAATTACCGAAGTATTTGATAATTCTGTGATTTGTTGAATGTTACCATCCTTTTGTTCCTGGTTGCTAATGTTTTGACTCAATGAGTGAGTTGAACTGTGTATATGAAATAGAATATTGAAATTCATAGATATAATTAAATAAGTCTTATTTTAATACCTTTTAGATGTATAATCATTCTCTCTTCGTTGTGTTGTTTCACATTCCTTTGAAATTTTGAATGATGCATCAGTAAAAACGGTAATGTGGGTTTGACCATCAGGAATTTGACTTTGTTCAGGATTCCTATATAGAAATAAATATTTTATTTTTATTTATAATAATAGCCGTGTTTTATTAGTACTCAGTACCTATTTTACTGAAGAAATATTTCATGCTGTAAACAACAACAAATAATTTCTTTTATTTATTATTATTTAATCTAATAATCCTATATTGTTGAATGGTTTTTCTTATGAAAGGTCAAAATTTCAATTTTAGTAATGTAAGGTTTCTCCTCTAAAATTTGTTTGGCAGTGTATTTCACAGTTTAATAAAATAATAAAAGATTATATGAAAATAATATTTCCTTTTTTGTATTGCTGTTTTTTTTTATTTATTCTAAATTATTATTTTAGCTTTTTGTTTTTCTTCTTTTAATCCATTAAAAAACACATTTTTTTTTGTAATAGTGTAAATTTATTAATGTATTTTAAGTTTTAATGCATGTTTTTACTTGCGATATACGAACATAGGTAGGTGTAGGTACTATGGGGTAATTTGAGGATTCGAAAAAAAAAAAATCGGACTCGTGATAACAATCAGACATGACATAACGATGATGGAGAGTGCCAAAAAAGTGGTTCCCGCAATTCTGTCTGTTTAGTGTTTGTCCGTCTGTATGTACCTCGAGCTACAGCCTTTAACTACTGGATCGATTTTTTGGAGCGATATTGAGACAACAACTGATATTATGTATATAAACTAATACATAGCAACTCACAACTAAAAACAAGCAAATTTTTGAACGACGAGAATTTGAAAAAAATAAATAGGCATTTATTTTTTTCCCCTATATATTTTTTCTCACACATTGTTATAAATGGGTTTTATTTGTCATAAAACCATTTTCAAATTTTAAGGGTGTTCTTTGGAGAGGAATGAAAAGTTTTAGGTATTTTATAACTTAAATTTGATTTCGGAGTAATCTAAAAAATTAAAAATTATGCACAGCATATTTTTTTTTTAAAGCTCTAAAATCTTACTTTTCATTCAAAATCATTTCTTATGAAATCACCCTTAAAACTTCCTTTACTATGGTCTCATTTGCAACTGAAGGATACATAGACCGATAGCTATGGAAAATACGAACTTTTTTCTGTTTCATGCAATTCTTAAAGGAGCACCGTTTTTTTTTTTAACTATTACTTCTTACACATTTTACTTCTAATTTCACTTCTCCCTACTCAATAAAATATTAATCTTCCATTCAGCATTATAAAATGTGTCACATCGCCAGATTGCATTAATTTAAATTTTCTAGCTTGATCAACTGTCTTTTCCTCCTCTCTCTTGTTTTAAAATTGTCAATACAAAAGGCAAGTATACGCCACAGTGAACGTGGACAAAGTACAAATAATGTGAATTATAAACTTCATGAGCGTAGAAAATATCAATAATAGAGATTAAAATATTGGATCTTTTTTGTAGGAAATTAAAGTGCTTTATACAACTTTGTCATATCGTCCCGTTTCTGCGTGAACCACGTATCTACACAGCAAATTTTGTTCAGTTCTTAAAAGAAATATACAATTTTCTTGAAATTAAAAATATGAATTGAACAAAAGGAAATCAAGTTGTTTCTAAACTAAAACCCTTGTATCTTTCTTTCTGTTAGTTTTAGAACAATGAAGAGAGAAAAAACAAATCTTAAAAAAATGTTCTTACGAGGTTTAAGCAGAAACGGGATTACGAGATGATATACTATTCGGTTGTCGAATTAGCCATTTCTGAAATAAGACCGAAAAAAAATCATAAAAAATGGATTTCGTGACCTATCCACTGTACAGTACGTTCAATTCTGAGTTATTTGCTTTGTAACTCGTTGAAATAACATTAAATTCAGATGAACTGTATATATTTAAAAAAAAAATTCTTTCAAACTTTTGTACATGTATATTTTGTATAGGAAATCTTCAAACGCGTAGTGCGAGTGCTAAATCTTAGTTTTAAGTGCCCAAATTTTTAGGGAATTTTTCGTTGGGTAATTTTGAAGAGGGAGTGACAAAAATCGATGGTCGTGTAAAAAAAAAACACCCTTATATGGTATGGTTAAAAATTTAACCTAGTATGAATGATCCGAAAAATTATATACTATTTTGATCCTTACAACATTACATTTAAAGTTTGATGTTTTGATTACATTTTTAATGGTAAACTTCGAAAACAATTATTTTGTGAATTTTGCCGTACTCTAAACGTAAACGAGAGAAAACCTTGTTACGCTACTGTCCGATAACCGAAATCAATCATATCATATAAATATGCAATTTATTCACATTTTACCTGAAGTCATTTCTTTTAGTTCCTAGCTCTTGCTCTGGTTCGGCTAAGACACTCTTATGCAATGGAACTTTTGTGCAAGTAATAGAAAGTTGTGCTAATGTACTTGGAGTGATGTTTTCCTCAATTTGTATTTGATTTTGTTTCCCATATGAACTGCTAAAAAATCTTGTCTTAGAATTTTTACAAAATTTACAAAAATATTTTACCTAAACTTTTTTCCACCATTTTTAAAAAACTCATTAGCACTATGATAAATTGTTTCAAAAGGAATTTTGGCACCCGTAGAGCAGTCTGTTATTTCCAGAGTCGAATCAAAAATTAGTTCCTGTTTCATTTCTGAACTAGTGCAGCTGAAAGTAAAAGATTCTGTAGTAATAAAGTTATAACAAATAATAAGGGCTTACTAAGCTGAAGGTAATATTTCTATTGGATTGTTTGCAGTAATTGAATTTGGCAGTGATGCTACTTCTAATGATTTATTACCATAACCTTCATCAATAGTCAGAGTATTTGAATTAATTTGAGAAAGTTCTGGATCACAATTATTTCTTCGATTATTTCTTAGCAGATTTAGCGCTTCAACTGCCATATTAAAATCCTTTTCATCATCTGATACATTTGGAAATTGGGCTTCCTTGTTTTTCATTGTGTTTTTTATTTTTTCAGGATTTGCGATTGGTGTAGTAGGTTTAGTCTCAACCTCAATTGTTTGTTTAGATTGATCGTTAACATCAACCACAACTTGACAATTCCTCTTTTGCTTTCGATATGATCTCAAAGAATTATTTGAATTTTTTGAATTTTTTTTATGCTTTCGATATGATCTCAAGGAATTGTTTGAATTTTTTGAATTAGAATAGACTTGTGATGAAGAACACGGGTTTCTTGGCAAACAGATTGAATTCGTTTCTATGATTTTTATTGTATCAAACACATTATTATCGCTTTTAAAAACATTTGATTCCGTTTGATTTACATTTGGCAAGACTTGAATTTCTGAAAGCGTTTGCAATGCCTCTGTCATTTTCAAAAACGATTTTGAAACCATAACATCATTTATTTGATTATCAGAAGTTATCGTAACATTTTCCATAAGATTGTCTTGATGTTGATTCAAAATAGTACTTTGAATTGTGTTATTATTAAGCAAGTTCGAAAAGTCTGGGATAATTTGAAACTGCTGAGTTATTTTTCGTTTCTTAGGATCATCACACTCGCTTTCAGAGCTAAAAATAAATTACAATTATATAGTTATGGATTATATTTTTTAACTTAAATGTATTTATTAATTTTCTTAAAATTTAATTTGTGTCCACTTAGTTGCTTTACGTTTAGTAAAAGATAAAAACGAGTAAAGCAGAGGCTTACGTTGAGCTTACGCGGCTCAGGTCAAAAATTCAATTCAAGAGTTAGTCAAAAGAAAGGTCTTTTTAATTACTGAAAACCAACCTGTTATTGGCGATCTGGTTATTGCTGAGTTATTTGCATCGAAACAAGTTTTGGTTTATAAATATGTGTCGACAGTGAACAGACCTATACATTTAGATCATTTTTATTAAAAATTTTCAAAAACAATATGATTTTTAGAAATTTCATCCAAAGTCATCGAGTGAGATATCAAAAGAAAGGTCTTTTAAAACTTTATTCATAAATGAAAACCAAAAGTTTCTCTGGTTGCTGAGTTATTTGCATCAAAACATTTTTTTCTTACAGTCGGAGGCAGATACAAATCTGCGGGAATAAGTCGCGAATAAACAGTTATCTTTTCTACATAATTTCTCCCGTGGGGGCCCCAGGGCACTACCTCGGCTGCCCCTATAGTATGGTACGCCCCTGGGGATAAGCCTCTGCGAAATTATGAATTTCCATTTGAATTTGATAATAATAAAGGAGAATGGGCATATTGGACGTTTGGCGGCCAGTAATGAAATTGGTATCAAATGAAAGAACTATAACGTAGGAAAATTTTTTACTATGGCCGTTTCGTTGTATTGCATTTGGAATGGAAGATATTACAAAATTAGTGTTGTTAATGCATCGAGCAATATGCGAAGGGTAAATTGAATTACTATTTAATTAAATTATGAAATATAATTTTATGTCATTTTTTCTATGATTTAAAACCTCAATCTTGAATATCCGACCAATGGAACTCAAAATATAAGCTTTTTAAGCCAGCCACTTCAAGATTTTGTTTTTGAGTTTTCAAAAGGAAAAAAACAAATAAAAAATTGAGAAAAAAGTCTTAAAATAGACTCGAAATTGATGTTTTAAAAAGCCAATATTTTGGGTTCTATTGGTTGGATATCCAAGATAAAGGTCTTCAGGCTCAGGGAAAATGACAGATTATCATATCTTGCACTTAAAATACACGTTCAATTTTAAACATTGAGACAATTTGCATTAACTTTTAAATGCAAAAATGCATTTTATCGGTTTGTGAAGAACGTTAGAGGAATAAAACTTCTGCACAATGTATGTAAGACTTAACTACATCAAAAAATAACAAAATCGTTCTTGGCCGCGAAACTTCCAAGTTCCATACAAAATTGCCCATTCTCCTTGTATAATGCATACCATTTGAAAAGGGAAGAATATATTTTTACTTCACATATCCCACCCGTGACGATGAAATATCCTAAAGATTTAATTTGCATCATAATAGGTACATCTTTTATATTATAAATATCTTAAATGAATGGTTTTATATAGAGAACTTCGCACCTGAACTCAATTCTTTTCAACATTCCTTTCTTATTAAAATCTTTCCAATATCCATTTATTTGGCAGGTATTATCTTCTTCACAGCTATTTTCACTTTGACTTTGTTCTGTATCGCTCTCAGCCTCAGCATCCAAACAATAATCATCCTTATCTATACTCTCAAAAACAATACGACAAACTCCTTTTTCTGGTATCAGTTCGGACATTTTCAAAAAATCAATATTTCTTTATCAAGAAATGTGTGGATCAGAATCAAAACCCATTTTATCCACTTTTTTTGATTTCGAGTAAATCGAGAAAAACTTGTATCTCGTAAACGAAACATTTTTTAGTACTTTTTTAAATGCAGGATTGATTCAATTAGGATTCCCTACAATTCAAGTCCAGAAATCGTGATCTGAGGGTTTTAGTTTTAGAGCTATACCCAAAACAAATATGGATATAATGGATTTTGAAAATCACCTCTGAATTTCAGGCCAAAATAAGAAAATATGGCATTCAAAAAAACTCAATTAAAAACGAGAAAACTTTATTTCCTTTTTTTTAACTACGCCTACTTTCTTGAACAAATAAATTCAAACCTAAATGCCGAAATTTTTTTTTCAAAAATCCGTATAAATTTTCGGATATTCCCATCTAATCTCATCCCATGGATAAAATGGTTTTTGAATTTCAAATTTATTTTAGAAATAATATTTTGAATGGATATAATGGATTTTGATGCGAATAAAATTGTTTGGATATAATGGGTTTTGAAACAAAAACTCAAGTGGATAAAATGGGTTTTGAAATTAATCTCTAACTTTGTGGTCTGATTTCTACGCCAAAAAATGTAGTTAGAGACTCAAACTTGGGCGCAACGTATGTATTTGAATACTAGAAACAAAACCTCATACCTAAGTCATTTTTTTTGAAAAGTGGATATAATGGGTTTTGATTCTGATCCACACAAATGTAGAATTTTTTTTGCAACAACAGACGACATGGGTAATTCGAACCCAGAGTAACAAAATGCGATTTTGGTGCATTAAACTATTACTGTTTATATTTGAAGGAGTTTGAGGAGCCGTGCACTTATTATCACTTTAAAAATAAATATTCGTCTGGGTAATAAAAATCCAATACAAATTATATGAAATTGAAAGAACACAAAATTAAGAGATTTATAAACTAACTACTACGCTTTTTTCCTTTGTATCCCAGGATTCTGTTCATCCCGTATTTTTGATAGCTTCTGGAGGTTAAGAGGAAGTGAAACATGCGTATTTGCATACATACATGTGTACAATAAAATTTGCAGTGTAAAGCAACAGTTCGATTTATTATTGCGCAGATGCTAAATAATAAAGGATGCAAACTAATACAGCTGTATTGGTTTAGCTAAATTGCTGATATTTAAATGAACATAGACATTCGAAGTAATTTTGACCTACCTTATTCTTAAAAGGTTTACTGTAGCTTCAAAATTAAGCTTTCTTCAATGCAGTAATAAAATGAAAGATATATTGTAATATGTATTTTCTTAAGCTTTTGCAGGAAATTAACAGGGAGGATAAGATCATAATCTTTTTTTTTTTTATGGTTATTTTTGAAGAGCTTGCTTTTTGAGTTCAAAAGTAAAAACTAATGACTAATTAATAAGACTACGTTTTAGAAATTAATTTATTCAATTTCCATTAAATTTAATATGGCCATTTAAAATGGGAAATTTTAAAATTCGTAAGTGATTTGACAGATTTACCATTTTTCCATTTTTAATGACGATTTTAAATATAGTGGAGGATGAATAAATGGGACCTAAATGATTTATTCGAAAATTCAAATTTGGAATTAATTTTTCGGACATATTGGCCTGTATCAGGTATCTCGCTAATAAAACTTGTAGGTTATGATGTCTACTAATAGATGCGTTCCATTGGGAATATTAATCTACTGCTAACGCTAAGTAGGTACTTAAAGCTGATTTGAACTTTTTCAATACAGCAAAAGTAGTTTTAAGTAGTTCTAAGTAGCTTTACTAAGCAGTAGAAGTTCCCAAAGGAACCCAGCTAATATCGATTTTCATATGAAACAGAGAAAAGAGATTTATTTTTGTTGGCAGGTAACTAGCTATGCTTTGCAAGAATGCAGAAAATTATGTCTGGTTAAACATCGACGAGGGTGAGATGAAGGTCATCAAAAACTCATTATTGATGTGGCCATGGATGAATATTTAGTTTACGAGTAATAAAGATAAATTTACGTAGGTATTTGTTTGGACAGGTAGGTATATAACACTGGTTTACAAGGGTTTTGTTGCCGAAACAAATATATACTTTTCTGTTTTTCGGTGTGCTGAACTCGAATCCGAAGTCAGAAACAACTGATCAGGTCCCGTTTTTGAGATATTACCGTTAGAAAATGCAAAAAAAAAAACGTTTTTTTGAGTTCTTCGGACCTTATTCTTTTGTATAAGGAAAATTCTTTGATCATATTTAGTAACGGTTTCTATAAGAACTATTTTCCATCTTTCGATACCTGTTTAAATCTTTTCAATATCTTTTGTATTGCCCGAGATATTTTAAAATGAACTAAGTGGGTTTGGCTTCAAATATCATAAAGGAGATAATGACGTTTTAAAGTTTATAAAAATACCAAACAACTGAGGATATCTCGGGCAGTAGAAAAGATATTGGAAAGATTTAAACAGATTTAATAAGGTGGAAAATAGTTCTTATAAAAACCGTTACTAAATATGATTAAACAATTTTCCTTACATAAAAGAATAAGGTTCGAAGTACCTACTGCACTTTCTAACCGTAATATTTCAAAAACGTCAAAAACGGGAGCTGATTAATTAATTAATTAATTAATTTTTGACTTCGGATTCGAGTTCAGCACACCGAAAACCTTGAGAAAAGTATATTTTTGTTTCGGCAACAAAAAAAAAGTTTAATTTTGTGAACCAGTGTAATTGATTGATGCAATCCCGAAATAAAGGCTTGGCCACACCGGAGGGTACGCGGTAGAGGTACAGGTAACGGTACGGGTATTTGTATGGAAAAAATTCCAAACTGACACATTAACGTTCGGGTGTGGAATTTTTTTAATACAAATATCGTTGCCGCTACCCGTACCGCTACCGCGTACCCTCCGGTGTGGCCAAGCCTTAAGGCTTGGCCACACCGGAGGGTACGCGGTAGAGGTACAGGTAACGGTACGGGTATTTGTATGGAAAAAATTCCAAACTGACACATCAACGTTCGGGTGTGGAATTTTTTTAATACAAATATCGTTGCCGCTACCCTTACCGCTACCGCGTACCCTCCGGTGTGGCCAAGCCTTTAATGTTTTACAATCTCAGGATTTTGGGAAAATTTGAATCTCGGGATATTAATAAATCTATAAGTATACCGGAATAAGATTAGGAAAATTCAAGGGGTAATTCTTGGGAATTGGGATGTATTCTGAGAAAAATAAAATGCACGACTGGGTCGCACGAACTTTGCTCTTAGAGTTCAAGTTGCTTAAATTTTAAGACTTTATATACAGGGTGTCCCACAGTCACCGCCCCAAACGAAAACCATGGATTCCTGAGGTCATTTTAAGTCGAAAAACTTATGAGGTAATTTTCTCGTTTTCGTTCCGTTTTTAAGTTACCACGGTTTTTATGATTTTTGTTCTCTTTTCCCTTATCTGGCTTTATCTTTGCCAAACTACGTTTGATTTGAAAGATTTTTTTTACAACCAATCAAGAATTTATTACAGTTTTAGTTTGTCTCAAAACTTTTTTTTCTGCGGACAACCGTTTCTCCACAATTTTGCATCAAACACAATTTTCTTCGTTTCTTAAGTTGTTTTTTACACTTTCATATCATTTAAGTCAAAAAAACACGTTAATGAGTAATTTTTTGTGCTTTTTATTAAAGCCCAAATCAAACGTAGTTTGTCAAAGATAAGGCCAGTTAAAGGACAAGAGAGCAAAAATCATAAAAACCGTGGTAACTCGAAAACGGGACGAAAACGAGAAAATTATCTCATAAGTTTTTCGACTTAAAATGACCTCAGGAATCCATGGTTTTCGTTTGGGGCGGTGACTGTGGGACACCCTGTATAGAAACTTGGGAAATGTAGGTATATAAAAACAAAAAAAAAAAAATAAAAAAAAATAAAATTCATTTTTCAAAAAAATAAAACAATGTCTGAAATCAAATCGCCCCACAAAACAAGTATGCAGTTTTATTTGATATATTAAGGTGCATTTTTAGAAAAAAAAAATTTTTAAATCGTTAGAGCCGTTTTTTAAAAACACTAATTTTTTATAAATAATTTTTTGAAAAAAAAGTTTTAAAATAAAATTGGTATGCCATTTTGTAGAAATCACTAATCAACATCCAAAAACAAAATTTCAAAAAAAATTCAATGTCTCGTTTTCGAAAATTTGATTTTTCAGAAAAAAATTTTCAAAATTTTTTTAAAAATCCAAAAATTATTTTTTTTCAAAATTTTATTTTTGGCTTATATTCAAAGTATATAAATGCTTTTGTGCAAAAAATTTCGTTGAAATACAAAAAGCAGTTTTGCAGAAAATCCGATTTGAAAAAAGCGGGTTTATGGCAGGTACCGTTAATAATGATTTTCAAAAAAAAATTTTTTCTTCAAAAGATAGACCTTGTTTAAAAACTAACATTTGAATTTTTTAAACAAAATCGTTGGAGCCGTTTTCGTGAAATTAAACTTTTCCGAAATTTTTGTATGACAGGTACCGTTATTTTTGGTCCAAAAAAATTAATTCCAAAAACCCCTCTGGAGAGTCGCCAAATAACGCTACATACCAAGTTTGACATCAATCGGTCCATCCGTTTAGGCTGTAGCTTCGTTTACAGACAGACAGACTGACAGACAGGACTTCCGGGACCCACTTTTTTGGCATTCTCTACCATCGTAATGTCATGGAAAAATGTTATCTCAACTTTTTTTTTTGTACGAATTCATAACTTGATATATAGTACCTATATCGCACGTAAAAATGTAATGTCTACAGTAATTCTCTATCTCCAAAGCTCGGGCAATGGAAAATATGAATAGACTTTAAAGAATATATCTTAGCAACCAAAAAAGATATCAACATTGTTAAAACGTTACAAAGGATAACATTTCCATTCTGCTAAAAATTAAAACCTTAAAAACGTTGCTAACATTAATTTTAATAATTAACCGAGTGTTAACGAGCCTTAAGGTATATTATGTATCTAAGTATACATGTTTTTTTTTTGTTAAATCTATAAAAAATGATACCAACTTTGAAGATAGACTTACTGTAGAACATTTTTTTTCTTAAAATATACTTTTACTTATAATAATAACAAATGAACGATAAATCCAATCGACTTTATTCTTTGTACATGCTTTTTGTTAAGAAAGGTTAATGTAAAAAAATCAAAAATGTTTCCATATAAAAATAGCACAACAAAATCTTGAACGAAAAATATCGATATTCTTTTCGTTTTTCAGTACGCAGCTGTAGAGAAAAATCCCAGACCTAAAACATTTTTCGTTCGCTTTCTGACCAAACCTATTGTAGGAAGAGTCATAAAATAGCTGACGTATCCACCACTATCGTATCCACTCTAATCTATGTACAACGTGGCTGAGAGCCTCATCCTCCCCCTTTTCAACCAAAACCGTTTCATATTCGTTGCGGAACTTTGATACGAGAGACTTTGTGATAAGTGTGATTAATAAATGAGTCCTAAACAGATTAGCCTTTAAAGTAAATTGCACAAAATTTTAAACGATTAAGAAAATTGCAAAATCCATTTTAATAAGATACTTTACTCTGTCCAACAAAAATTGTCTGTACAGGTTAGATAGGACGTTTGCATCTCACTCTGCATCATGTTTAAAGCATAAGTTTATCACAACAAAAAGCTCACACAGCGATGTCGCATTATGCATAAAAATGTTTCAAGTTTAATCGAAAAAGTACCAGCGTTACCCCTTTGTTGGGTAGAATTTCACAATAACAAATTTTTAAATGAAAGAAAAATAGATTTATCCTTTTCCACATCACCAATATGAATCAAGGAACTTTTTGCAATTTACTTATTCAAGAAACATCCCGACGCGACACGCCCGCCAAATGATTTTAACTGAAAGTCCATTGCGGCGCATGTTCAAATGCTAGCATTAGATAATTGTTTTCCAAACAAAAAA
The DNA here is from genome assembly GCF_945859705.1 of Episyrphus balteatus. Lineage (NCBI taxonomy): Eukaryota > Metazoa > Arthropoda > Insecta > Diptera > Syrphidae > Episyrphus > Episyrphus balteatus. Next base: position 93,358,918 of record NC_079136.1, read on the forward strand.
TAGATAGCCACCAACCACGCAACTACACTCATGTTTTTTTTCGTTTTAAAAGTTTAAAAGAGCATTAATCCTGAAAGTTCTTTCACAAAACAATAGAAAAAGGGAGTATTTTATGAAGGAAGTTTACCAGTGGTAACTCTTATGAATTGTGAAAAGGAGGGGAACAGCCGAACAGCGCTCGCAACCGCACTCGACGGATGAAAACTCATCGAAAAGTCTAAGAAAACAACAATTAACAATATCTTCCGACTCCATCCGCCAATTATAGTTCCTGCTTCAGTCTGTCACCGATCGTGTGGCAGATATGTCGTAGGGGTTGGTAGGAGGATGTACGCCGCTTGATAAAGAAATTACAACAACAGTGCCATGGCACTTCTCTGGTTTTCTTATGTATATCAGGGGCATTTGTACTTTTGTGAAATCGTTTGGTCCCACTGATTTGAAAAAAAGCTTTCCCATAAGGCCTGTACTGACAATTTTTGTTGCACAGAGTATAAGCTTAAAAGCGGACTGATTTTTATGTTAGTAACTTACTAAATGGCTTTAGCAATTCACTAAATCGTTTAAAATTTTGCGCTAATCTAAATTTGGAATTTTGTCGTTCAATTTTCTAAGTGTTCAATACACTTTCGTTAAATGACTCTTCTTTTGATTTCAAAGCTAATTTTGATATGTTGCCTGATTAATATAAATAAAAACACGACAAAAATATGCTTCTCTTAATTATCCATAATATATTTATATTTACTTATTAATTAATATACATCAGTTCAAATAATTTAACTTTTCAAAGTTTTAATGAGAAGTCAGTACAAAAGTAATCATCATTATATCTCTACTGTAACAAATTGTAATAAAAATTAGATTAATTAAATTCCATCAAGTTCTTAGAGTGAACTAAAATTTCAGTTATTACTTATGTGAAAATAATATACAAATCGAGATAAGTTACTTAAAAAACTTAGCTTAATTATATAAAACAGCTAAACACATTTTCGAAACTAAAAATCTTCTTTGGATTCCTTATTTCTGATTTGAAGAGAGTTCTTACAATAATTTCATCATTTAGGTAAATAATCCATCGGAGGATTTTGTGCTCGACATGTATTGATCGAGTTCCTTGTCCAAGTCTTCTTTTTTAACGTCTGGCTTATCGTTACCTGAGGGAAAACAAAAAACTAATTAGTTCAAAAAGTCCATTTACCAACCTTGTCAAGAGGAATTAAAGCTCTATCTCATTTGTTTTAAAAGTCTGCTGCGAAGCACTCACGAATAGTCTTCTAGAGACTTTGGTCCGTGTTTACCTAGTTGGCGTCCACCACGAGCACTTCCTCGTCCTCGGCTGCGGCTACGGCCGCGTCGCTGTTGTTGACCATTGCCATTTCGTTGGGCTCCACCGGCTGTTGCTCCTCCTCTTTGCTGGCTGCGACCTCTACGTCCTCCAATGTTGCGGACTGCAGTACGACCACGTTTAGCTCCTCCACCCCTTTGCCTATTTGCTACGGCGGCGCCGCCTCTGGCTGCGGAATTACTTCTCTGTAAAGGTCTGTTGTCAGCACGACTCCTTGAACGAGCACGTCCACGTGCTGCGTTGCCTCTCTTAGAAGCTGACCTATTCAACCTCTGATTAGTGGCAGCTGCTGCTAATCTCCCTTTAGGGCGACTTAATCTGCTTTGCACGCCACTACGGGTGGCCAAGGTAGCACCACCGTTGGCCCTTACAGCCTTTACAGAGTTGCGTCTCTTTTGAATACGCCCGGAGGCGACACCCCCTCTTAATGGCCGTCTTGCGACGCTTGTGCCCGCACGGCTAGCGGATCGAGTTCGTGCACCCGCAGCTCCTTGTCGCCTGCCCAAACGGCTGGTAATCGGAAGTGCATTTGCACCGCGGACTTCGGTCATTCTGTTCATACGATCATTTCTAGATCGTGAACGACTGCGGACCATTGGGCGAGAGCGACTATTAGAACGACCTCGTGCCAATCGACCCGATACCCCTGGCTGGGATAATCGTGGGGATAGCAAAACGGGTTGCCTAGTTCTAGAGCGACTCCTGGATCGCATGCGTGCTGGCGGTAGTGGTTCGCGATTAGAATTCAATACAGAAGCCGTACCCCAAACAGGGCGAGCACCAGCTCGGCGAGGAAATCTAGCCCCTTGAGGGCGTTTTCCTCCAATACGGTCTGCTATTCTTGTGACTGAGTTCGATCGCCTCAAAGTCGTCGGCCGTCCCATCAAGTCAGCTTCCATTCTGTCAGAGGGGGAAATACACAATATGAGGATTTGTTTTGATTCTTAGGGAGAATGTTAGATTAAAAAATTGATTCTTCGTGTGATGGCGGTTAAGCCTCTGTCATCAGATGGAGACAGAGACTCAATCCAAAAACTCGGAGTACAACAGAGAGCGATCTTGGATTAGTGTTAGATCGGTTTTTGATGTTTTCTCTCTGTGGCTATGTGTCTGGTTATTTTTATTGCAAAATTAAAAGAGTTCATCCTTACGTTGCGACATTTGAAATGCTGTTTGCCTTAAGTGGCCTTCCATTAGGTCCTAGACGCAGGGCTTTTATGGTTCCACGTTTAAGTGGCTGACCGTTATTAACCCGTTTGAATGCAGCGGTTGGTGCTGATCTAGTCTTCATGCTTCTCTGCAAGTTGGCAAAGAAAAAAATGTTGGTATCAGTTAGGTTATTGTGACTGTGTGTCTAAATTTCTCATCACAGTAGCTTAATTATTATCCTCTGTGTGTGTATCTAACATAGTTTTATTTATATTTATTTATTTTTTAAATTATTTTTTTCAAAAACCACTACTGGTGGAGGATGTTGTTTTTTTTCAAATAAAGGTTATTTTTTCTTGGATGCGTACTCTTTTAAGTTTTAATGCTGCTTCCATTGTGTGCTTCTGGGCCAATTGTTTGAGTAGTCTTCGATTTGCTATGGAAGCCACACGACTCACTGGACTGTCAATGCCCCGGCGTGTAGTTCTCGGATTGATTTTGGGCTGTGCGGAGAACGCTGTAAAGCGATCACTTAGTGTCATTTTTGTTGAACTGTTGATGTGAATCTTATTGATTGCATTTAAAGATGATGGATTCGACATTTTGTTAATGTTTTTTTTTTTGTTTTGTTGATGTTTAGTTTTGAGTTCGTGTCTGATATATGGTGATATTTTGTTTCCTCTTGAATTTATAAGTCAATATGTCCGCAGTATTTTGTTTAATTCCTTGTTTGTTTTTTATTTAATTGTTAGGTTAGTTTGTTGTTGATTTCTTATATTTGCGTTTAATAACAAGTGATAGAAGCGATTGTCAAGAATAATATTAAACCTGAAACGAAAATCAAAAATTAAAATACTTTAAATATTTTTTTTATAGAATGAATATCAGTTATCTTAGCTTTTTTTTAAGATGATTTATTAACCGACTAGGATTTCTGAATTAAAAAAAAAATTAAAGTTTAAAGCACTCAAAGACGAATTCAAAAATGATTTTGCGGAATTCCACCAGTCAGAGTCTGTAGTGGAATCGACTATTGTGATTTTTGATCGGTGATAGTCACAAGCTCCAAATTTGTACTGCGAAAATCATATTTCTCAGAGCAAATTGTTCTTTTGTGATTATCACCGATCACAAATCACAATAGCCGTTTCCACCCCTGTAAATAACGCTAAATGATCGTAATCTTTCATTTTTAAGGTGGTAAGAAATTTCCAATATCTTCAAAGAACTTCAAAGTGATGCGACTTCAAGGAAATTAAATTCTTTGATGTAAGAAAGCAAAAACAATCTAATAGGGTGTGTCATGTTACATTATTTTCCAAACGTGATTCAAATTCGGTAGTTCTGAAGTTGTTTAGCTTAGACTAGATATAAGATTTGAATACCTTGAAAACTAATGGTGCTATATTTTTAATTAGATATATAACACCTAAACAAATTAATAGGCTGATTTTGTTCATAAAATATTGTATTAAGGAGTCAAAAGTATGATATTAAATGATTGAATCTCTAATTTGAACATATCATTGGGAAAGTCAAAGTAAAATCTTTTTCTTTTTGACTAAATAACCAAATTTCAAAAACTGAATTTTGGGAATTTGAAAAAATAACATAGCTTTTTAGATCTTAACTGTTAAGCAGCTATTCAAAAATAATTTCCAAACATGATTCATAAAAAAACAATAACTGAAGGTCGATTGTGACAAATAAAACTAAACAACAAAGGTAAATACGACAGCAAAATGTGAATTTAAGAAAACACAAGTGTTTTGTAGTAAAAAAAAAAAATAAATAAAAAACAGTAAACAAAAAGTAATGATTTAGGAGATATACATTATGTACAATTGCGTCATGGAAAATAACGATTTCAGTCTAAGAGCATCGGGTGTTTTCATAAACGTCGGAAATCTGCGTTGGTACAACCACCTTTCTGCTTTGCTGCATTAATGAACACACCAACTGCGCAGAATGTTTGCAGGCCTGCGTAAGTACAATTTTCTGCAGTCACTGAGTGTTCATAAACGTCAGAAAAAAATATAAAAATTGACCATAGAAGAAGTTTTGATGCAAAAAAAAAATATTTAAATTTTCAGTTCCCGAAATGTTTTTAATAACACAGAAAATTTGTTAACCGTGTACATTAGGGTGGCGCAAAAAAAATACATATTTTCTTCTAAAAAAATAATAAAAACAACGAGCAGTTCGCATTTGAAACAAATTATCCATGGAAAAAAAATTTTTAATTAGGGTGTTCAAAAAAAATTTTTTCACGTCTAAAAAATATTTTGCTTTAGTGCACAGAAAATTCGTTAAGTGCGTTTTTTGTTATAATAAAATGAAATTCATATCAAACTAATTAAATCGAATTTAGTTGAATTCCAAGCGTAAGTGAGAAATATACCATTTTCCTGAGCCCCCTAAATTCGAAAATATGTACCCAACTTTACATTATATTTCATAAACCATATTTCTCTGCAGTGAAATTTATTATTTTTTTTTTAAATAATTAAAAAAAAATTTGGACCACCCTAATGAAAATTTTGTTTTCATCGATAATTTGGTCAAAATAATATCCACGTAGAATTTTTTGGAATTCCACAAGAAACTGTAGAATATAACATTTTTTAGAGCCACCCTAACACGAAAAAAGTCAATTTAAACTCATTATCTCAAAAAACACGATTTAGAAATTTTCTGTGTCATTAAAATTTAAATTTTTGGAAAAATGAAAAAAGAATCATTTTTTGCACCACCCTTATTAATAATTAATATTTTTTTTTTCAAAATTTACATTAATTAACAATAAAATCATCGAATCAAGAGCCAAATAAATTTCTTCGTGAGTTCTGCAGCAATAAAATTTTGGCTGCGCAATCTGCCCGACGTTGACGACATAATGACGTTTATGAACAGCAGTACTGCAGTTGGACTAAGTTAGTCCGATCGCAGATCTGACTTTATGAACACGACTAACGCAGGCCTAAGTTAGGCAGACGTTTATGAAAACACCCATCGTCTTCTTGGTCATCTGTATTGAAAAATATAACGAGATTTTAAGGTGGCGCTCACGGTCCAGAGTGGATTAGGTCTTTGACAAAAAAGGTCTCCTGCCAGCTTTGTTCCTAGCTAGGTTTCTGCAGTTGAGCACATCAAATTGATTATGGTTGTTCTCCACTTAAACGTGCTATTTAAAATGAGAGTTCCTTTGCCGTTTTATTCATGATAGTTGGATACGTAGTCGTAACCATGGCAGTTGGGCTAATTCGTCGATTTATCTTGAACAAAAGATTTTTATCTGATCTTATCATACAAAACCGCCGATAATTTGGCGGAAAAGTCTGGAGATATAACTTAAACGGTCTCAAATAAGTGTGTAATACAACATTTCCTGCACAAGATACAGACTTATGCTTGTACAAAAAATTACTATGTTCATCGAAACCGTTTTAGTGATAGAAGTTACAAGGTGTTTCATTGATGGGACGCAACTCATAAAAAAGTACCTCTTCTCCATTCTCTTTTTTTTTTTTTTTTATTTTTTGTCTTCTTAGAACGAATTCCTCCCAAACACTTTCTAGGTATTGCAATTTAGTTAAAAACGGCTATAAAAATTTCGATTAAATTTGATATAAGGAATGCTGTAAGTACCTAAACTAAAATACGTTTTTAGTTTTTCTAAAAAAAAATCGGATAACGGAAATATAGTCTTGTTTTTGTTTTTTTTTTTTTTTTTTTTTTTATTGACTATCGCCCATGTTGCGCAATTCGATCGAAAGTGAATTGAAATCACTTTTAAATTTCACGTGAAATGAACATTACATATTCTACATTTCAATCGATTTCGAAATTGCTTCGTAAATGAAGAAAAGATGACAAGATAAAAATAAGATAACAAAATAAACTGCCACCGTCCACAAACTTAATGAGTTGGCCAAGTGGTTAGCATTTTATTGCTAATTCAATGTGCTCTGCACACATGCGTTCGAATGAGAATTACGATCATACGTTAACGTTTTAACTGTTGCTGTCTATTTACTCACTAGACATATCTTCCTGCCAAATTATCGTAAGCGACATGGCACTTATGATGGTTTAATTTACATAAAAAAATCCTATCCTATGCTATGCTGTACTGTAATTCAACCCCTCCAAACCAAATTTATGACAACAAATATGATCAACCTCGGAACTCTGATTTCTCTCAAATAAATAGTTTTCAACAACCGGTAGAGAAAGCAGAGTCTTCAATTCCCAAGTTCAATATCTGACAAAAAAAAACAACTTTGAGATTTAAGACCAAAATAAGACTACTAAGACCGCTCAAATGTAGAATCCCAACTACTATACGAATGCAGAAATTGGAATCTAAAATAAATTGTGATAAGGAAGCTGCAAAAGTTAGTACATAGATGTCTCTGGCTCAGCCGAATATCAAACGAAGAACTTCTTAGGAGAACGGTTCAGGAATCTATTGAATCTATTATACGAAGACTTTAATGGCAGTAGATTGGACACACGGCAGCGGAAAAGGCAACGATAGCATTGCAAGCCAAGCAGTGCAGTGGGACCCTCTCACTCAAGAAAGGAAAAAAGTCGGAAGACTCGGCTCTTGGTGGGGAACAGTCAAGGAGGAGTCACCTTTACTTGGGAAGAGATAACCCTAAGGCGCAATAGGTTTGAGGGCCTAAGTAAAGCAACACAATCGTCAAATAAGTTTGGATGTTGGTGATGATGTCATGCCTCATCAGCCCAATGATGAAACAGTCCACAACACAACTAAAATAGCAATTACGGATTCCAACTTCCAATAATTATCTATATCTTTATACCAAAGAACATAAAAACCCCCAGGATATATTACATCGAAATGTAAGAACATTGTAATTTCAATGAATATAGAAATGCAACATTTACAAAGACTAAAGAAAAAAAGTGAAGAAAAATGAGTCTCAAATTTTTTGTCTTCATCATCAAATAATGAATCAAAATTTTCAATTAACCTTGAGCTATTTCGTCACAGCTAACGGTGGTGTATACACACTTTATAGGTATCAATCATAAATACAAATTATCTCGGAATCACAAATAATATTTTTGGGACTAAAATTTTATCTAAAAATAGATTTTTTCTAGTCTCACAATTAATTCCAATTATTTAATATTTAAGAAAAAATTGTTTCTTTGTTTTAATTTTAGCATTAATTTATTAAAATTATGTATTTCTCAACTTAAATTTATACCATGAAAAAAAAAATGATACATACCTTGAAACTCTTCTTCGATTTGTGAAAGAAAAAACTCTTACTTTTTTTATGTCCTCGCCTGTGGATATTTTGCTTTATAGATTAATAAATAAATCTACAGCTCAATTATTTCTGTATTATTTTATTTGTTAAGATATTTGTTTTCTTTAAACTAAAGTAGTTTTTTCACATTTATTTAATTTCAATGTTGGATAATAAATTGTAGCGACCTGAAGCGGCCGATTTTCTTGAAGAAAAAATTAAATGCAAAAATGGCCGATTGAAGAAGATGAACAAAAATGATTAGAGAAAAAAATTCATTTTAAATTACATAAAAAAGCATTGCCAGATTAAAAAGACAAATGTACATTAGGAAACAACATTTTGATATTTATTTGGTTTGGTACTTTTTAATTAATTGTTGACGTGAGCTCAAACGTCTCTTCAACCACTTTGTAAACTTGGATATAGTTGAAATGTGCGAATTGCGTTAAAATGTTGGTTAAATTTTGACACTAGCGTGGTGAATAAAATGGGTTAAAATTTACCCAGCTGCGGAGCAGGGTAAAATTTGACACTAGTAGTTAAAATTTGACGTTTCTCAAGATAGAAAGATCAAGATAGATTTGAAATTATTTTTGTTATAATGCGTCGATTTTTTAAGAAATATAAAAGTATTAATACAAAGTACTTCCTCAAATTATTATTCATCTTGAAAAATTGAAAATATACGAATTGGTTGTTTGTTTTTTATTTTTAAAATTTCTATTTTGTTGGAAGTTGGTGAACTATAAATTAGTGTTCGAAGATTGAATAAAAAATGTCTTTTTGATCGTAATGAAGTGGAAAATTATCGATAAAAATTAAAAAAAGTAGGTATGTGAAATTGAGATTTTCTTACATTTTCATACTAGAATATTTTTAACTTTATACATATATCTTCAGCTGGGTTTTGATAAAAAAAATAATTAATTGAATATAAGAAAAAAACATTTTTGAGGGTAATTTTGTTTAATCTTGAGGGGATTTCAATCAAAGTTATGCCAAAAAAAGTCCCATTGAACACATTAGCTGCGTTCCTTTGGAAATATTTATCTACTTTTTAGTACTTAAAACTACTTTGAACTACTTTTGCTATATTGAAAAAGTAGTTCAAAGCAGCTTTAAGTACTAAAAAGTAGATAAATATTTCCAAAGGAACGCAGCTATTTTAACCCAATTCGCACATCAAAAAATAAGTTTGACCTCTTTTTTAACCAAACGATAGAATTTAATCGTGGTAAGAAATTTAACCAACATCTTAACGCAATTCGCACTAGTCCTTAGATTAGGTGTGACCCATACTAACTTTATGCATTCATGATTCATCAAAACAAAGTTTTTGTTATAAATGTACTTCAAATTCACCCTAATTCACCACACATAAAAACAAAAATCCACCACATTTTTTTGTGTCAAATGTCAGGTGAATGACATTTGCTGTCATCCATCAGCAAAAAATAAAAAAAAATACCAAAAACAAAATTTTGCTCTTTGCTTGTTCTACGCGCGATATAGCCTACGGCTGTTTTGCGGGTATAAATTATACAAATTTCAATAAAAAAAACTATATTAACAATCAAACATACTTATACAAATGAATATAATTTCCAAGAGAATAACAAAAATATGTTATATGATACAAACCATCTTTCGGCATAGCTAAATGCCTTGAGGCTATTTGCACAGATCGAAAAAAAACTTCAGCTTTTAAAGAATAGAAGATTTTTGTTATTCGCAGAATATTACGTGTCAATCGACATTAGGACAAGAATAGAGAAGATAAAAATTAGAATTCAAAAGTGCCGGAGTTTGGAAGTAACCGTGGCCGAAGGCAGTCGTGGCCGAAGGCAGTCGCAGCTCTTGGAGCTAGTAAAAGTTTAACGTAAAGTTATATTATCTGGACGAGTTACTAATGGGTCTGTGGGATTGCCCCAACCCATTCGTATGTCCAACAAACACGTGTGACTTATAAGTCAACACCAGCAATAGATAATTAGCCACAGCTAATTAATTCAAATAGTGATGGAGATCCGGACGAGTCACTTACGGGTCTGCGGGATGCCCCAACCCGTTCGTGTGTCCTGCAAAGAACGTGCGACTCTGAAGTCGACATAAATCATCAACAGCAACAGACAATTAGCCACAGCTAATAATAACACAAAAAGTGACTAGGATGGATAATTACATCGCCATAAAACAGGGAAACTAGTATGTACAAAAAGTTAAACTGTGCTAACAGTACAACATAACACACCACAACAGTAAATAGCGGCATTTCATCGCACGCTATATCCATACAAGTAAGCGGTACGAATCATAACGGCGCATCGAAACACCTGATGCTAAAACTGAAAGCATATTCCCTAGTACATCTAAAATACTTTAAAACATATTCGCCAGTTAATTGATTTAATTTCATCTAAATTGAATGTTTTATTGTTTGCTACAATGTGATTTTACTTGTATGTTTAATGTATATATGGCGCTCTCGCTTCATAAACTCAAAAGAAACAAAAAAGAAAAGAAACGAAAAAAAAATAAAAATCTCAAGCAATATGTTAGATATTAAGCATATCACTGCACTGGCCAGTTTTCGTATATATGTAGTTTTAAGATAGGTTAAGTTTATTGTATATATGTATTCGTGACTACCGTCACAAACAAATTCAACTAAATGCTTATGAGCAAAAGCAGTCCAACCATATATTTAGTTTTATATAAATACTGACAGCCACGAGGCTTTACAAAAAAAATACTCGAAAAAGAAGGCAATACTTTATAGCCACTTTAGTACAATAAAAGCTATTGTTAGAATAAGATATAAAATGTAACCTAACTTTGAAGACTCAATAAAATTCAATTCAATTCAATTCAAGAATAGAGAAGATTCGCACAAGTTAAATTCTTCCTTATCCATCGCAAACATAAATTATCACCACAATGGGCAACATAGTTCCTGATTTGATTATCTGGTTTGTTTGATAAGATATTGCTTTTGTTCTTTCATTTAATCAATTTTTTTTTCTACTTTCCAAAGTTGTTTAATCCTAGTCTCTTTGCTAGTGATACATTTCTTTTCGGATTTGATGCGTGTCAGCTTAGGTGGATATTATACACAGAAAACATTGTCACAGCTGGTAGAATCTCAAGCTAAAGAATATTCCTGGTTTCTGAAGCTCACAGTCAATTGCTTTGGTTATAGCTGTGTTTTTGTACCTGGTTACCTAATCTATAAATATGTCAATCGTACAAGTTATTTGGAAAAAACAAGTAAGTGATAAGGAACTTTTTTTTTTATCAGCGATTAAGTTTAATTTAGGTTTGGCAAAATGAATAATCCAATGTTTTTTTGGTATCGATAAGATGTGACATGCCTATTTTCTAAAAGTGAAGAAAGACATTCATTATTTGGAGAATAACTAATGAATAAGTGGTGTTAATTGACATTGAAGGCACTCTTTCATTTAAAATAAATTGCAAAATTATGTGGTGAATTATTTTTTTTTAATGTTAGAGGTGGCCCATTTCTATAACATACCAACTCAAAGTCTCAGAACCTCTTACCAGGTCTGTAAGGTTTATCCAAGAAAGAGGGTTCTCTAAGGGGTAATACCATTGGAGAGCCAGGTGCAGAAATATCAACTAAGGGCTCTGTTATAGCTATCAGTAAAATCCATCAGTAAAAATTTTGTTTAGCTATTTTGATTACTTTAAACTTTTATTTTGAGCAAAATATTGATGAAATAAGTTGAAAGCTTATTTTAACTAATTTTTTCAAAAAGAAGCAATGCATTTGGTGTTAAATTTTATTCACAAATCCATTTTGTAAATTTTACTGTTCAGTAAAATCAAATTTCATCAGTAAAATTTATAAAATGAATTTGTGACTAAAATAGATCATTGGACTTCCTTCTTGATTTTTAGTTTGGCTGAAGTCGTACCTATGTTCAAGAACACAAAATGTTAATTTTTAAAATAAAACATCAAAAAAGATAATTGTGCATTCCGGTGTTCCCCAAGGAAGCCATATTGGACCATTCCTTTTTGTATTGTTTATAAACTACTTACATAACACTGTAAAATTTTCGCATCTTCTTTTGTTCGCCGATAATGGTAAGCTTCGACTATCGTACAAAAATAACAACGAATGTGAACTGTTACAAAGAGATTTGAATAATGTTTCCAATTGGTGTAGTGTTAATGATATGGAACTAAATGTACCTAAATGTAAGTGCATGACTTTTATTCGTAAACGGTTACCCTTCTTAAATGTTTATATGTTGTGTAATCAACCACTTGAAAGAGTTGATAGCTTCTGTGATTTTGGCGTTGTAATGGACCAAAAACTAGACTTTAATAAACATATTGATCACATCATAAATAAAGCGAAATGCAGGTTAGGGTTTGTCTGCCGTTTTTCAAAAGAATTTCGAGACCCATACATCTTAAAGACTTTATACTGTTCTCTTGTGCGGTCAAGTATAGAATATTGCAGCTGTGTTTAGAGCCCCTGTTACCAATGTATTAACCAACTAGAGTCCGTACAAAAACAATTCTTACTTTATGCCCTTCGACATCTACCATGGAATAAGAACACAAATTTACCACCTCATAACCAACGCCTAGCCTTAATTAATTTGCCATCACTAGCTGACAGAAGAACATTTACAAAAATTTTATTTGTCTATGATGTTTTAATTGGAACGATCGACTCACAGTATCTTTTGTCACAACTGAACATAAATATTTATCCAAGATCATTAAGATCAATTGATTTCCTAAATCAAAAATTTAACAGAACAAATTATTGAATTAATGAACCTTTGTTTCCTGCGTGTACAGCTTTTAATAATTATTTTAATGTAATTGATTTTAATATATCAAAAAATTGTGTAAAACAAGAACTATATAGAATTTTGCAACATAAAAGCTAATTAATTTGTAAATAATAAATGCATTGCTTCTTTTTAAAAAAGTTAGTGAAAATGTGTTTTTAATTTATTTCATCAATATTTTGCATAAATTAGAATCTTAAAGTATTCAAAATAGCAAAACAGAATTTTTACTGATGGATTTTACTGATAGTTACAATTGAGCCCTTAGTTTCCAAATTCGACAAAAACATTAATTAGGTGTGAAAAGAGGGGTGTACGTTTTCCTTTTTGGTATTTTGTAAATATGTAACTATGTACCTTGAAAACTAACTTGTTACGGAAAAATTGGACTACATAAAATTTGGTTTCATTTCACTTATTAAACACAATTAAATCTTAATATCGAAAAAGTGGAGAAGATCAAAATCTTGTTTTCCTTTGGCTTTTTTGGTCGCAATGCAATGGTTGTAGCAATGAAACAATAGGTCTGTTTAATGAATCTGATCCGCACAGAAAAGATCCGAAAAGTACAGGTTTGTGTGTTTCATAAGGAAACACCTTGCCCTAAACTGTTCTACAAACTGTCATTTTGTGTTCCATGAAGTTTTCCAGAACAAATTAGTTCAAGTTTTTCTGCTCCTACTTTTGAGGTAGAGCAAACGAGTGAGAAGTGTCAAACAGCAACTGATTTGTTTTATTTTTACAAGAATATATTTAAATAAATTCAAAATAATGAAAATTTGTTTAGAATACTCTTAATATGAAGAAAAATTCAAAATGTGAAAAAAATATTGTGATTAATTATAATTTATTTGAATGAAAAGTCATAACAAAAAAAATTATTTTAATTTTAAGTTTCAAAACTGATAGGCAAAAGTCAAACCTATAAATAGGAAGGTGTACTTTTCTGATCTTTTTTGTTTTGACAGTTTTCAAGAATTTGTGCTGTTCTGATCTTTTCTGTTCAAGTTTTTCTTCATTAAACAGACCTAATTAAGTAAACATTAAACAAAAAGCCAGAGGAAAACAAGATTTTAATCTTCTCCACTTTTTCGATTATAAACTCTAAATTAGTCAATAAATCATCTTTAATTAAATCTTAGTTGAATTTTTTCTCAATGAAGACCATAGTATGGTCGGGAGATATCGGGACATTTCTTTATTTTATTTTATTTTATTTTATTTTATTTTATTTTATTTTATTTTATTTTATTTTATTTTATTTTATTTTATTTTATTTTATTTTATTTTAGGCTTTTGTTTGGCATTAAAAAATTTTTTGTATCATGCTACTACAAGATATGACATCATTAGTTATTTAAAAAATAGGGTTGCCTTGCCACATAGAATTTCCCATCTATAACTTTTTTTCCCCCAGCTAATTGAGTCTTGTCGCCACACAAACAATTAATTTAAAATTTTGTTAATTTCATATTATTTTGTTAATTATATATCATCTCTCTTTTTTTATTATATAAAATCAATATAAAGATTTAAAATTTTGAATTTTCTAAGATAATATAATATCATTAAGATTGTTGTTGTATCTAATTTGGAAAAATAAAATACATTACTTTTTTTCTGACTCATCCTATCCTAACTCTTTGAGATCTTTTTGTAGTCAAGGCTTATTAATATAAATCATGACTTGAGGAACTAATTGTTCTAGGATGTCTAATAAACTCAATGGTTATTGGACAAAATCATGAAGTTTAACACTCCAACCAAATGTTGACGGTCACTTTTGTTGCTGTGCCATTAATACAAAAAAAATCACAATCTTACATAGTTACGTAAGATAATCTTTTTACAAATGGAAATGAAATACACGACTGGGTGGCTCTTAGAGTTCAAGGCGCTTAGGTTTTTAAATCTTTTTATATACAAATTATACTTCTCACTCACAGAAATTCACTTAGAAGGTTCATACCATAACAAAACTACTTTACAATTATGAGGATTATTTCTTTTTAAAAAGTAATTTTTAATACCCCAACTCCGCGAAAGAAATTTTAAGATGAGTATTTTTAAATATTTAATTACTTTATACGATTCAAAACCATATAGCGCTAACAATAAATATTGAACCTTAGCATTAAAATTACTTCTTAATACTATTATGCTTTACTTATTAGTTTAATAGCTTTTGATTTTCATGAATACAATCGTTTCTTTTTTCCAGATCCAACAATAATCCATTCAGCTGTACGAATGTGCATCACTGGAACCGTTCACAATGACAGCGAACGCACTGATACTTCACAAACAAAGACTCCTTCGGGGCTGTCATCGCCAGCAACTGGCAGCACCATTAAACGCACAAGTTCTCAAGAAGCCGTATTGCTCACATATTGTTTTGCTGGCCTCATGTGTTCCTACCTAACATGGGGTGTACTTCAAGAGAAAATCATGACTCAGGAGTACGTAAACTTCGAAGGCAAAACCTCTCATTTTAAAGATTCACAATTTCTTGTGTTTGCAAATCGTTTATTGGCCTTCAGCATAGCTGGCATATGCATTCGAATGAGACAAGAGCCACGCCACCGAACTCCACTGTATAAATATTCCTTTGCTTCATTTTCGAATATCATGAGTGCTTGGTTTCAATACGAAGCATTGAAATTTGTCAATTTTCCAACTCAGGTTCTGGCAAAATCGTGTAAAATCATTCCGGTGATGTTGATGGGAAAGATCATGTCACGCACAAAATACGAATGCTATGAGTACCTGACGGCAGTAATGATATCAGTAGGAATGATATTCTTTATGACTGGCAGTGCAGAAGATAATCGAGTTTCATCAGTAACAACAATTACGGGAGTATTTCTTTTGGCAATGTACATGGTGTTTGATAGTTTTACAACGAATTGGCAAGGAGCTTTATTCAAAGCGTATTCCATGTCACCAATTCAAATGATGTGCGGAGTGAATTTATCGAGTACGATATTTACAGCAGCATCTCTTTCAATGCAAGGAGGATTTATGGATTCATTGACTTTTGCCACAGAAGTGAGTTTATCAAGATTCCTTTAACTTAAAAGTATTTATTTGTTTGTTTTGTTTTACAGCATCCAAAGTTTATATTTGATTGCATAGTCCTCTCGATAAGTTCAACAATTGGACAGCTGTTTATCTTTTACACAATTTCTGTGTTTGGACCTGTTGTGTTCACCATCATCATGACTTTACGACAGGTAAGCTTAAAGGAATTATAAAATGAAACTTGTTTCAATTAAGTTTATAATTGACGACCATTGAAACCTGGCTGTAATTTAATGGAGATAACTTATGAAATAGTCAATTCTTCTAGACTGAAGTTAGAATAGATACCAAAAAAGAAAGATGTGCAAAAAAACGCATACATGACAGTACCAGCTTACTGCGTTCTCCTGCATTTTATGCAAGACTGTGTTTTTGACGTTAAGCCTTCTTCTGATTTTCTAAGCATAATTCCTATTTCACAATAGAAGAAAACATCATCAAAAATATGTAATAATATGGAATTCCCAACTGATTCGGTCTTGTTCAATTTTTAGATAATTCATTCATTCAAAAACTAAAATTTGAGGCCAAGTTCGTTCCATTTGTTGATATAAAATTATCATCTGACATCCTATGTCAATCCACTAGTTTGTACTGATTAACTAATGTGTATATTAGGTATGTTCAGGAAATAACAAAACATTTAGGGTGGTATGCAGAAAGCTTTGTCTCAGTCTCTTGAGATTTCAATTTCAATTTATTTTTCAAAATGGTGTACAAATAAGACTGAGTCTTTTATAGTACCTTAAGTTGGACTTGAAAATTTAATAAATTTAGCTTAATTTTTACTTATACATACATAATAACATAAGATACAATTTTAAATTAAAAGAAAAAAGATTTAATATATTCTTTCTACTGTTTGTGTGCTAAGATGAATTAAGATGGTTGATCAATGCTTTTTTAAATTCTAAAATTCCTATTACTTGTTTTAAAGGCAATGGTAAGGAGTTCCATAACCTGGTGGCATAAACATAAAATAATCTCGATGAATTTAGATATGTACATAAAGGGGTAATAATATTCAAGGTTCGAGCAGACTGGGCAAAGTTTAACTTATCATATAAATATGAAGGTGTTTTTTTGTTTATTATTTTATGCAAGAAAATGCAGCATCTAGCATCAAGAAAATGCTGAAAGCTGCTTCCTAGGACCAATTGATGGTATTGCGAAACATGGTCAAACCTTTGCAAACCAAAAATGAAGCGAATTATGCTATTAAAAGCAACAAGCAGTTTATGCAAAGCGAGGGAATCAAGCTTGGCGTAAACTACTGAGCTTTGAAAATGAGCTCCAGATAGTGAGATAGAGCAATTGCAATGAGACAACGCTCAATTTGATATGCAAGAGGTTTGTCTCATCTCACTATCTCAGTCTCAAAAAATCGTTTCATTGTAAAAATGGGCGCATTCACGAATCAAGTGACTACGTAGTCGACTTGTTCGGATTGGGTGAAAACAACTAAAAAATTAGTTAAAATTTCCCCTCCGACGTAGTGTAAAAATTTCGACTTCAAAGTTAGTTGACATTTCTCAGTCATTTGTTTGATGGAAACAATTGTATTTTATTTAATTTTTCGTGGAATTATTAAAAAAGCATTCAAAATCTGATATGAAATTGAAAAATTATGAAAGGAAAAAAAGCTTTTTAAACCGCTCAAAACACATTTTTTTTATTTCATGTTTTTATGTATCAAATATGATAGTTCACGTTTGACTAGCTTGTTGTGCAATTCGCATTCCAAAAGCTAGTTGAAATTCGACATAGTGACTACATTCGTGAATGCGCCCAATGTCTTCTTCCAGTGAAAGCAATTTTTGTGATAACACTAAAATGATAAATGATGATACCAATATTTTTTTTGTGAGTATTATTAAAAAATACAGTTCTTTTGACAAAAAGTCAAACTCCTGTCCTAAAAAAAAGAAAAAAAAACGCTTTAAGGCTTGGCCACATCGGTAGGGTGTAGCGGTACGGGTAACTGTATGAAAACAATTCCAAACTGGAACCCGTTCCGTTACCCGAGCAGCTACCGCATACCTTCCGGTATGTTCAAACCTTAAATAGCATTCAAATCGGAGTTTGAAAAAAAGTTTGGAAAAAATATTGAAATTAATCAAATTTCAAAAAGAATTAGGTACTAAAATAAGAATAAAGGAAAAATGTGACCGCAATAAAACGGGAAACAAAAAAATAAAACTGAATTCATGGGAAAAAGATTTATGGGATTTATTTAATGGTGGGTCTGAAAATCCGAATCCAGTGCTATACGCTCCAAGGCAGAATACAATTGTTTTTTATAATAATAATAACAATAATGTTTTGCTTTTTCATTATGAATACTTTATAACAGGAGCAGAAAGTCAGCCAAATTATTTGTTCGGCATAAACAGCAAACGAATCGTAAAAAAACATCATTCTTTTTTTATTAGTTAAACGAACACCCGAAAAGTATCGATGTTTTGAGAAAAATAATTTGTTAAGACCTCAATCGGAGTCTCAAAATTTAACGAGCTGTAGCTCATTTGAATGAGATAAAGTTTTTTTCTGCATACGGAAACATCTCAAATGAGATAGATCTCTAAAATGAGATGGATCTCATTTTTGTGAGATTCGTCTCAAAACAATTTTGCTCGAATAATACACTTAGGTCCATTTTCTTCACTCGGAGTTGAACATAACTTGAGAATTTTTAATATAAAAATTCTCAAGTTTTGTTCAACTCCGAGTGAAGAAAATGGACCTTAACGTTTTCAAAGTAGACGAAAATTTAATACAAGAGTTCTATTTGCCCGATGTCGTATTAATTTTTAATGATTATTATTAAAATAATTGAACTACATACTTGAACATCCATAAAAGCTTTTGGTGAACATCGACATTTCCTTAAAAATATTATACGATTCGAACTTGGTGGTCAACTTAACTCACTTGAGAAAACTTATTAAAGTAAAAAATAAATTCGTATGTGTACATACATAATTAAATTCGTTACTACAAAAATAAATAACTTTCTTGAAGTTAACATAATGAACTACGGCATGTGGTGATCTTGCTTTAAAATATTTAATTCCTAACCTTAAAGCTATATTCTGAACTTCAGGTTTGAACTTCAAATATATATAAATAGTTTAGTTTAACTTAATAAAGTACATAGTTAGTTTAACTAAGAATATTATAAGAAAAAAAAGCAGTACCAACAAAACATATCTTCACTTTTTTTTTCAGGCCGCTGCTATATTGCTTTCCTGCGTCATCTACAACCATAGCATATCAGTTTTAGGCGTTTTTGGAGTATTGATAGTTTTCCTTGCTATATTTCTCCGAGTGTATTGTAACCAAAGAATAAAAGCAATTCGTAGTCGAGCTGAGGCTTTACGTCCTAAATTATCTGTCTAGTATGTCTTGCATGATATGATAACGATATGATTCAAAACACTTGAATTGTATGTTTCTCGAGTTTGTTATAATATATCTGTATAATGTAACTATATGTATAAGTAATCGTAGTGCTTCTGTAGATAGACTGTTGTTTATATTTTATATTTAACGTATAAATAAGTGTCAACGAAATACCGAACGAAAATATTGTAAAATGTTTAATGCTTAATTTATTTACTTAACACACACAGAGTCTCTCGGTAATAACTTAATTCAAATTAATTCAATTTAATTCATTATGTCATAATAAGTTTATTATTCTTTTTTATAAAGAAATTTCTATTTAAATTATCAGAACAAATTAAAGTAATAATTATAAAAAGTAATTATATATTTTTTTATATTATTATATAACTAACATAACTATGAGTATGTATGTATGAATTTAAAAAAAAAGTTCAAAAGATTATTGTTTAATATTTTATATTGTGTGATTCAATTTTATTGAAAAATTAAAGAGAAAAGTATAAACCGATGTTTTATTTGTTTGTCATTTTTAGCTTTGAGGAAAAATAGAATATATTACCTCAATCTAGACGATCCTGACCGTTTTTACTTGACGTAGCTTTTCGAAATAGCAATTTACATGAATTTAGAATATTTTGTGTGAATTTCCAGGCCACTACTACTGCTACTACGTCGGGAATTTGCAAGTTAAAAGGAATACAGTAACCGTTGGATAGGAATAAATCAATCACGTCATTGGCTTACAATGTCTCGCGACCTCACTTTATTTTTAGCCACTACAGGGCAAGTCTAGGATTCAGTAAAAAAATCGAACTTGAAATAACTACCACCAAAAAAGTGGGTCTTGCAATTCTGTCTGTCTCTACAATAGTCGGAAAAATTATTTCGACAAAATGAACATTTTTCTTACTGATGCGAATAATCTGTAATGGTTAAATATAAAATAAGGAAGTTGACGGTTATTTAATAAGTATATTATGGTGAATCTCATAATGGTCAATGTCAGTCATATAGTTGGGTATTATGCTTCGAGGCTGCATTTTTTGTATAAAAAGTGCTAATTTCTGAGGGAAAAAAGTATTTTTACAAACGTTATTTTTCAAAGTTGGTAAGGTAAGGTAATGCATTTAACGTGTTTCAAGCATGTATAAAACTGACAGGCTCCGATTTGTAAAAAAAGGGCAAAACGGCGGAACTTAACATTGAAATTAGTGGTGCATCTTCTGTTGCAAGTCATAATTTCGGTGTGTCTATTAAAAAATCTGTGGAGAACTGAATTTATCGCGAGAAACTAAAAATTACCAAATATGAAAACACAAAAATACTTTTTCCGACTATTGCATCTCGAGCTATAGTCTAAACCACTGAAGGGAATAGCATCAAACTTCATAGTGTTTTGTGATTCTTTAGATGCGAAATTGATTTTTTTTCACGACCAAAATGAACGGTAGGTACTTGACATAATTTTTAAAAATAAAAAATAACATTTATTGGATGTTAAACTTTTTCGTAAATGAAACACCATGACGTATTTTAAACAAAATTTTTGTACAAAAACGTTTTAATAACATTAATGTTAAAAAAAATATTTTTTTGATTTTTTTTTAGTTCATTTTTTTTGGAAAATTATTTTTTTTTTAAACAAATCAATGATTTTCAATAAAAAAAATCTACAAATTATTTTTAATGTAAAAAAGTTTATGGCATAGGTTATTCGTTTGAATGTCAAAACTAACTTATAAGATGTTTTTGTAATTTTAAAAACAAATTTTATATTATTTTCAAGTTTTAAATAAATTTCTTATACAACTAAATTCTAAAAATATTATTTTATGAAATTAAAATTTTTTTTTTTAGTATTTTAAGCAACATAAAAGCAAGTATTACGTGGGACCCAGTCGTGCAGTTTATTCAATACTGTTGTAAATTTTGTACTTCAATAGGTGATTTCGTTCAACTTTTTGTACATGTTGTTTTTATATTGACTTATGAAAACTGCAATTTTTCGACATTGAGAGAGAGTTGGATAAATCATTTCCATCACCGATCGAAGATGCCAGGTTACCAGGTTACAGTGAACCTCGAAAAGTTCTTCACCGATGGCTTTCAAAAAAAAATTAAAACAAAAAACATTAAAATCCTCGTTTAAAACGTATTTTTTTCTTTCAATTTGGGCCTTTTTTGTTTAGAATTAATATAAAATTTAGAATTAATATTAAAAAAAAATAGACAAAAAAAATACCTACTGGTGTTTTTTTATTTTATTATTTGAAAAAAAAAAAAAAATAAATAAAACATTCTTATAAGCAGATATTAATTAATCAATAACAAAATTTACAAATAATTAACAACGAAAGTCATTTTATTTTTCCCTTAATCTAAATCAACCATAGACTGGTGCACTAGCCAAGGTCTGAATCACACTGTTAACTGTGTTAGCAACACCACCAACTAGCTGGCCAGGTGTTAAGTTCGCCTGAAAGAATATAAACATTTAAATAGAACCGTCAAATCAAACATTTTTAATCATCTTACCATTCCACCACTATCAGGCGTAAGATTATTATTGTTTCCACCAGTCGTGCCATCGGCGTTAACTGCACCAGTTGTAGAACTATCACCACCAGAGCCTGTCCCACCCAAACTTGCATCATAATCGACTGAATCTGTTTGGGGACTACTCTGTTGAGACTGCGAAGGTGATGCCTGATATGGTCTATTGACTCCACTCAATGCACCACCAGGAAGAAAGAGGCCGAGCCAGTTTTGAAAAAAGCCACGAACTGGTCGGCCACCGTAAATAGGGTCAGCCAAGCCTCCGCCAAAGCCTCCAGGTCCACCAAACCCTCCGGGATATCCACCTCCAAATCCTCCAGGATAGCCTCCTCCAAAACCTCCTCCCCCGCAACCTCCATTTGGGTAAACATTGTAAATATTGAAATCCCAAAATACTCGTCCTTCGCCCTCGTCCTTTGGTTGGTTGGCATTTCGGTAATAACATCCATTACCGACTCCTGCTCCATAACCAGCTCCGTACCCAGCTCCATAGCCCGCTCCAAATAGCTTTTTCGCCTTTTTCCTGAATGTTTTTCCCGATCCCACTGACTCTTGATTTTGTGTGCCAAGGAATTTGGCATTTTCCGTATCAGCTCTATTCACTTTATATGGTCTTGGGGTGGTAGTGGTAGTTTTGTAAGATTGCTGATAGTATCGATTTTGGGCTGCAATTCGTTGAGCTTGAAGACGTTGAGCTTGAATACGTTGATCTTGAATACGTTGATTTTGGATGCGTTGATTTTGAATGCGTTGAGCTTCGATACGTTGAGCTTGTGCTGCTCTTTGAGCGTAGTAGTTTCTTTGTTGATTCGCGTAATAATTGTATCCTTGGGGAATGCTTAAAACAAGTTCAGCGAATAATATAATAAACACTACAAACCACGAACTTAAAAAAGATTCTGTCAACATTTTTATAAACTGAAAAGAAATTAAATTTTAATAGATAATTTTTAATTGTTTTTAAGCTTAATTAAGTTTAACAAACTTTTCTTTTGATCACGTTACATTTACGTTGATTTAACGTTAGATCCACTTTCGAGGGGTTTTAGATTACAACTAAACATTTAAAACAATCTTGAGGTCCACTCATCAGTTTTAACGGTGGGAATATGATCCATGAAATGGAACTAACAAGTCTTTTAGTGGTGGCATTGGGTGTTTTTTCCGATACCTTTGTATTGTAGTATAGAGAAGTTTTCCCAAAATGGTTTTATTTTTCTCAACTTAATCTTATGTAATAAATACGATTTGGCCTACTTTTGTGTATTTTTGCATACGAATTCTGCAAATGAAGAGGTGGGCTACCTACACTTTTTTTTTCGATTAGTATTTCGATGTTTATATAGGTATTCCATTTTAGGAAAAAAATGTGTTGGGCCGGCAAAGTGACGATAGATGCTAGACTAATTTAATGGTGTAAAGTTTTAGCCATTAGTCTCATTTTATGTTTATATTTTTGTTTTGCAAACGGTTTTCTTGGTAAGCTAGTTTTGATCTTCAACCCAGGAGTCATAAAGTGTGAAGAAAGTTCAAACCTTATTTCCGCATAATTTATTCGAGAAATTAAAAATTTAACAAAGTGACTTCTACCTATTACAACAAATCAAAAATACATAAAATATACCCCAAAACTAGGTCGCAGAAACTTACTCATTTTAAATTTGAGAATCTTAAAGCCATCCCTACATTAAAATAAAAATTATTTAATGGTTTTCACATCCCCGCAACACTATCTTAAAGTTATATAAATAGGTAGTTTAAGAAAACGTTCATGTCAAAATTGCCTCCAAACATTTGAAAAACAAAACATAAGGATTTTTCTGTAACCTGAAGCATCGTAAGCGTCATGTTGCTTACAACAATTTGGCGATATAACAAAGAATTTTCGGATTTTTTTTTTTGAAAATCTGGTGCCGTTTTTATAAAAAAAAATATTTTTTTGTAGACATGTTAAACAAATTTTCAAAAATTAAAAAAAAAGTTTTTCATGTCGTTTCGAAAAAAACTATTTTTCAACATTTTTAAACAAAATGTCAAGCAAAGGATTTTTCAAATAAGGAAAAAACTAAATATTTTCATAAGAATCCCAAATGGATTTTTTTTGAATTTTTTTTCTTAA
This sequence comes from Episyrphus balteatus, assembly GCF_945859705.1. Classification (NCBI taxonomy): domain Eukaryota; kingdom Metazoa; phylum Arthropoda; class Insecta; order Diptera; family Syrphidae; genus Episyrphus; species Episyrphus balteatus. Next base: position 93,382,702 of record NC_079136.1, read on the forward strand.
TCTTTGAATTGAAACTACTAAAACATGTTTGTACAAAAATTTTCGTTCAAGTCGGTCAAATCGGTTATGTAGTTTACGAGAAAGTCAGAAATCAAGTTATTACTGTTAATAACGGTAAGGAAAAAGATACCAACTGAGGCATAATTATGCCGTTTAGGCATAATTTTATTAGCTAAGGAATTGAGGCTTATTTTTTGCCAAAAAGGCATAATTTTTTTCATTCAATTCTTGATTTGAATTTTAAAAGTTTCTTATAATTTTTTAGAAATATATTGATAAAAAAAAACTAAAAATTAGTAAATTACATATATTAAATTTTATATCTTTTAAATAAAGGTTGTTCGAAATTTTCTTAACAGAATTACAGAATATGTTTCTACCATTTAGCTCTTGGTAGGTAGTGCTTAATTTTTCGAAGAATTTTGCCTACACTTATCTTACAATATAAAAAAATCTGCAAAAAGCTATTTTGTTGTTATAAAAAGGTCTTAAACGCTTGCAAATAGACGATTATTTATTGGACTAGAGATCAAAACAAAATATAAAATTGAAATTATTTCTCAATGGTGAAAACTGGTCGTTAATTTCTTCCAATTATGTAAAGCAATTTCTTAGTATTTTTTTTAAATCAAAATCGCTAGAGTTGTTTTGTTATTTCGCCTCTAGGGAATTTTACAAAACTCATATATCTACCAAGTTTGAAGGAAATCGCTGCATTCGTTTAGGCTGTAGAGATATATACAGACAGACAGAATTGAGAAACCCATTTTTTTCACATTCTCTATCATCGTAATGTCATGTCTGATTGTTATCTCGAGTTCGATTTTTTTTACGAATCTTCTACCCCAAACAAAAAAGCTCAAGTAACGAAAAATAATTTTGTCTATTTCCAAAAATTATCATAAATTAAGTTTGCATACTTTTTGCAAAGTTTAATTTGTTTAACCCTTTCAAACCCAAGCTATGAAAATCAATATTAAAAAAAGGTTTTTTTCAGTATTATCGTATCAAAAACATCACAACTAAGAAATATGAATAGCAAAAAGTTATTTTCCAAAATAATAAATACCAAAACTAATGTGTTACTCTCATGTTGCATGTAAGAAACATGCATGACCACCAAAAAAAGTCGGACAACAGCGAAAATAACACCGGCACACAAAAAAAAAAAAAAAGTGTCATGAACCAGAAACCAGACCTATCTTTCTATATGTTTTTGGGACCGCTGAATCCGAATTTCAAGTCCGTTTTGTCCGGTCACCCTCCAGTTTTGAGAAAAGTGTAAAAAAGACCCCAAAAACTACCTTTTTTTGAGTTTTTTGCATATTACTCAAAACTGGAGGGTGACAGGACCAAACGGACTTGAAATTCGGATTCAGCGGTCCCAAAAACATATAGAAAGATAGGTCTGGTTTCTGGTTCATGACACTTTTTTTTTTTTGTGTGCCGGTGTAATTTTTTATAGAATAATATAATATATGCTACTTCTTTTAAGACAAAAAGCAAAACACTTTCTGGATTATATCTTTTTTCAAAATTATGACTATAAATAAAAAAATTTTTTTTTGCAAAAAAAAAAAAGAACAAATGTGGAATTCAGTTCCTTTTTCGATAAAAAAAATTAAAGATATGATATTTGACTAAATTTTTGTAATAATCCAGTAACTAGGCATCATTATCTTTCAATTGAGCCATCGAAACCTAAAAAAATATTTAATGGAATATTTTTTACGAATTTTTAAAAATATGTTACATGAGAGTAACGCTGGGTCCGAAAGGGTTAAAAATTCTACTGTTCGTATTATTATAGTCTATTTATATTTTTTCTTATTATGGGTAGCATTTGAAATGGAAACAATAAAAACATTGTACAAATGTCCCACCCGTGACAGTGAAATATTCCCCAAAAATTGGATAATTTGTATGCATATCACCCAATACAAACGCATGTTCTAAAAAGTCTTTTAGTGCAACAAGTTGTCAAACTTTTTAAAAAATTGCAGAAGAAGTTAACCCTCTACTGCATGAATTAATATTAGCGGACTAAAAAATTAAAAAATGCTTTACATGGGTTCTTTTTTTTTTTAATTAATTTGTTTAAAAAATTTGTTTATAAGCCAAATTTGGCTTCGTATGCATTAAGGGGTAAGAAATTTTACTAATTTTATTTATTCAGATTATGTAAAGAATACAATTAAAAATATCAAAAGATAAATATTTATCATTTAAAAACAAAATAATTTAAAATAAATACATTGCATTACAAAAAGTGAAGAATTAATTCAAATTTGGCTCATTTTAAGCCATGGAACCGAGAAAAGCAATTTGTTTTTTCCGTTGAATATATTTTTTTCTGGTTCACATTCTTTCCACTGTCGAAGTAGGTCTTGCTCCAACATTTTCACCCACTCCCAGATCTTACAAAAGCTAAGAAGTAATAAAATTATTGAAAAATATTATAGGTGAGCCCCCCTTTCCCTGAAATTTGTGTGGTTACGCCGCCGGAAATGGGGTTAACATGTGAAAAATGTCTCTAAAAGCGAAGGGACTCCATTTCTGAATAAAACATAGCTTCCAAGCAAAATAACAATGTAAAGGAACAAAATTTACCAAAAAAAAAGTTTTACATATTGTGTAGATTTACAACCCCTGAATGCATACGAAGCCAAATATGGCTTCCTTACTTTTTGCCCTCCCAAGACCAGGCCAATGACTTTTTTTCAATAAAAATTGGTTCATAGCATACACAATTAGACAATCGATCCTAAATAAATTTTTAATTCCACTTTACTTTCCAAAGAAACGCAGTAATTAACACTTAAAGTATGAATATATTCTGCACTTTCGATTTCAATGCACACGACTGATCGACTCACCTGTGATCATAAAATACACCTATATTTTGTGTCGGACACACGAAAAAACTATCTCTATGGGTTCTCAGAAACACAAAGAAGAGGATTGTATTGAATCTTTACCATTTTTTTGTGACAGAGAAGAGAAAAGTGCTTTCAAACTGACAAAACCATATTTGGCTTCGTATGCAGTAGAGGGTTAAGGTATACAATTTGGTTTTGTTTCGTTTTTTTTTTTATAATCATCATCTGATCACCTGTTGTTCTTATTTTCCTTCCACTGTCCATAATTGATTTTGTTTTTTTTTTGTAGTGATTTGAAACAAGATGAAATGAAAAAGCGACACGAAAAATCAATTGATCATAACTTTTTTGTTTTAATAGATAGATGAATAGGTAATTAAATAAGCTATGATTGTGCAAAATTTCAATTAATTTCATATTCAAAATTCTGAGATAACGGTGAAAAGATGTTCTTTTTCTAAACACGTTATATTTTATGATCTAGAACAAATTTATTTAACTTTAATATGCATGCTGATAATATTACCTTTCATCATACAAAACGGTACGTGCTCTACAAGTAATATAATCTTTAATTGAAAAACTTGAAAAATACCTCAAAACACCTGTGAAGATTTGCTGTCGATGACCAGCCAGCAGTAGAGGAAGTACCGTAATCTTAGTTTGAAATTTCGACATGGTTGGCTTTAACAAATTCTTACTTTTTTTGTAGGCATGGTAGAAATATGATTGAAGTTTGAAGCGTCATATAAAAGGTGAAATAATAATGATATAAAATTTATTATAGGTTGTCTTTTAAAAAATGGATTTAATGACGTTAGAAGAGAAAAGAGATTGATTGTTTTGCTTTTTTTGTGAAAACTAATTGGGTTAAAAAAATTCTAGCTCTTTTTGTAGATGTTGTATAGACATGGTCGATATAAATATTTTGAGCTGAAACAATAAGCTTTCAGATGGTATAAAATTTATTGTAGGTACATATATTCCGATTGGACCATTACTTTTGGGACACTCTGTATCTATACAAAAATGGTTCTCCATCTCCAGATTCCACTTGCAGTATTTTCTCTGATTTTATAATACACATTTAAAATAACTGGCAAAGATACAAGTAATTAACAGTGGGTCACTGGGGTGTATGTGTAATATATTTTTAAAAATTTCTATTGTAGTGTTAAAATTTAGAAATTTCTTTAATTTAAATTACTACTGCGAAATGCAATGTCTATCAATTTTCACCCTTTTGCGAATTTTGTCTTGGTTTTCACTTTTGTATGGCTATTTTGACTGGACTTTTGGATTATATTGTTTTGGCACATCGTAGCTGCTTCTTCTACGGTTGTTGAATTAAATTTTTAAATGGAGAAGAGCCGTAGATAAGCCGTTAACAATTCATATAACTTTAATGTATGGATTGTTAGTTCTCTTAACTTAATCAATCCAACATTGTTTGGCTCATTTATTCAGGAAAATAGGTAACGTTTGGGATTTCATAAATTACAAATATGTAAAACAACAAAAATACAATTTATCACTAATATTTTTATTATTAAATACATCAACAAAATTTTAAACACTTAGATAACAACGCCAGAATAATCTTGAATCATCAACCGTAATAAGGATAAGATAGTTGCTGAAACACATTGTTAAGTGTACTCGCTACACCGCTTACCAATTGGTTAGGCGTTATACCCATCTGAAAGAAGGATTTTTTTTAAATTTTAATTATAATATGTTCTTTTTTTTTTAATTTTTATTTTATTAACTTACCATTACATCTGAGTCAGATAAAAATTGAAAATTTGGTGGAGTTGGAGCAGAAGAGCTCGAACCAGAATTCGTTGAATCAGACTGAGAATTCGCTTGCGAGGGCGGTCTATTGACACCACTCAAAGCTCCACCAGGAAGAAAGAGTCCAAGCAAATTTCGAAAGGGTCGAAAGGGTTGGTAACCATAATAAGGATCGGCCCAACCTCCTCCATAACCACCAGGATATCCTCCACCAAAATCTCCTGGATATGGATCGCTAAGTCCACCTCCTCCCACACCTCCAACACCTCCACCACCACAACCTCCATCAGGATAAACATTATAAACGTTAAGATCCCAAAACACTCGTCCTTCACCTTTCTTTTCGTCCATTTTCTTTAATCCACAACCATTGCCATAGCCTGGTCCATAGCCTGGTCCGTAACCTGGGCCAAATAACTGTTTTGCTTTTTTCTTAAATGTCTTACTTGATTCTTCAGATTCCTGATTTTGTAAACCAAGAAATTTCGCATTCTCCGAATCAGCTTTATTAATTTTGTTTTCAGGTTTTCGTGTTGTAGTGGATTTCAAAGATTCCTGGTAATAACGATTTTGTGCTGCAATTCTTTGTGCCTGAATACGTTGAATTTGTGCTGCTCTTTGGGCATAGTAATTTCTTTGTTGATTTGCATAATAGTCGTATCCTTGAGGTGCACTAAAAACTATTTCAACTAATAGTATAATAACTACTACACACCACAAGCTTGAACAAATTTCTTTACACATTTTCAATAACATTGAAATAAAATTCTAATAAATATTAAAATATTTTATATTTGATAAAATTAAATTTATCACAAATATTTTCTTATGATCACTATTTAACTTGTGTTTGGTTTGATGGTAGTTTCTTAGATAACTGAAACTCCGATTCCGCATTAAGTATCACTCATCACTTTTGACTATGGTGAGAACTTCCACCCATGAAATATAATTTTGCACTAAAATAAAATACCTACTTAATACCATTTGGCATTGAGAGATTATGCATAGACAAATTTTGCAAACAAAAAAGTAGTGGGCATCCCACGCTCCTATTAAGTTTGTCTTGTTGTGTTTATAGTAAAACCCTTATAGGGAAATTATGGAAATATTGTTTGGAGCCACCAATTCCAGTATGGATTTATTTAATCTTATATTTACCGTCTAGTTCCAGTCAATTAATATCAACAGGAAATACATAAAAGTGTGAGGAAAGAAACGTAAAAATTGGTCCAATGTTAGAAAGCAGTGATGCAAAATAAAATAAAGGTCACAGCAGTGCCGGTGTTAGCACTTTTTGGCGCCCATAAGCAAGCTTTATTATATATTTATAACATAAAGAGCTATAAGTTCTACCATTGAATAAAGTGTAGTTTCTCAAGTGCCAGAATTTTTTCGGAAATCGGATAACCATTCAAGAATTTATTACAGTTTTTGTTTGTCTCAAAGCTTTTTTTCTGCGGACAACCGTTTCTCCTCATTTTTGCATCAAACCCAATTTTCTTCGTTTTTTAAGTTTTTTTTTTTCACTTTCATATCATTTAATTAAAAAAAAACACGTGAATGAGTACTAGTTTTTTTCGTTTATTATACATCATTGATATCTTCTTAACAAGTAATAACACTAAAATCGGTTGACGCTGGAAGTTTTGCAGTAGCTGAATTTCGAATAAAATAATTTTTAGGACAAATTTGAAAAAAAAAAAAACAAAAAAGCGTACAAAGTTCCAAGAAAATTATTTTTTTAAAGTTGGCTGTAGTCATAGTCACTCATAAAACCGTTTTTTTTGCTCTCTATTCTCGTAAATGACTTCACCGATTGAAAATAAAAACAGTTTTTTTATAATGTATCTCAGCATAAAAAATTGAACCGTCTTCTCATCCTCTCAATCTTTCACATATTATGTACCTACATTTAAAAAAAAAAAAAAAAAAAAAAAAAAAAAAAAAACAATAAATAAATACAAAAAAATAGCACGTATACGCCACAGTGCATGTTGGCAATGTGCAAATATTTTGAATTACAAATTTGACCTAGGAGCTAACACACCCAAATCGATATTGAATAACACTTGCACTTATTAAATGAATAAAATCTTCCTCCCTGTCCCCTTTGTAGTCAGCGTTAGTAACTTAAACCGAAACCCCGAAATCCTTTCAAATAAAAATTAAAATTTTTTAATTTCTTCAGTTTACTTATACAGAATGTAACTTTAACTTAGTTTTATAAATCTTTATCATCTGATGAAAATATTCACTGCACTAGTTTCTAACGAAAATTGAAGGTACTTGTAGTGCTTTTTTATATCTTAAATATTAGACCAGTGCCAATAGTTTTTGAAAATAAAAAAAATTATTAGCAGCATATGGGTGGTTGGAAAATTTAGGATAAATGGTATATGAAAGGGGAAAAATAAATTGCCCACAAAAAAATTGGGGGAAAGAAAATTTTGTGTCTAGATTTAGGGAAAATGATAGAGCATCAGCTTTTTTATTTATAATTTCAAATAGTAAACATTTAGCCCATTCACATTAACTGGAAAACGTACTTTATTTAACCCCCCGAAAACCGTACAAAGCACAAAATTGGAGTTGTCAGACCTTTGAAATCGATATTAAGACGCGTATGGCTGCAAAACTGCTTACTTATATTTTTGTTATACCTCTACTCCCAAAATTTGCTCGGCCTATTAGGAAAAAAACTAGCTTTTTTCTTACTTTTGACTAGTACATGGGAGAGTTTCGAAGTTAGATTACTTCTACAATACGATGGTTACAATAACGTTTGTGGGATCATTTTATAGATAAATATAAGTACTATAATTCATTCTTGAAGAATTATCCAAACAAATCAAAAGTTTGTCAGATATGAACAAATATCATTTTTCCCCAACCTTGCGATACAAACCCGCCCTTTGACCAACTATAAAATTTTATTTAATCAACTCACGGAATTGTTTTGTACATCATTTTTTAGATAATTTTATTGTTAAAAGTCTTACCTTTGTTAATTTTTGTTTAAATGAATAACAATGGAGCTATTCAATAAAAACGATACCAATCTCTTTTCCAAGATGGCGGCTGTTCCCAACCTCCAATTATCCCAACAAATTGACTTTTATGATAAGGACAACCACCCGAACACATTCCATGAAAAAAAATTTGTCCCGCGAAAAATGCGATTTAATTTACTAATTTCCCTAAGCTATAAAGATTGTGTGGAAAAACTATACTTTTGTTTTAGAAAATATTGAGAAATATTGAAAAAAATAAAAAAACGATTTTTAAGATTGATTTTTCCGTAAATGTCCGGTCAAATTAGACTAAAATAAGGGGGTCAGGTTACATTAATTCCCAGCAAGCTGAAAATTGGTAGGATTGTTGTAAACACCATCATAAATTAAATCTAAAAAGTCCTCATCGATCCGAGGTCTGGAAAAAAATTTACGGGGGGTCAAAGGTCAAAAAAACGGGTTTTTCACGATTTTCAGCAAAACGGTAAGTCTTATCAAAAAATTTTCAACGCAAGAATTGTAAACCAGATTATTATATATAAAAAGTGTCATGACACTTTTTTTCCTAAGACCCACCGTTTCTTAGGTATAACGATTCAAAAAGTTGAAGTTGAGTTGTAAACGTCATAATTAGGCGTATTCTGAAAAAAAAACTCCTAACTGAAAAGTTCCTGACATTTCATTATTTTTTTAGCTTGAATTTCGTTCTTCAATGGTTAAGAATATGGGAAAGCAAAAAAAAAATGGAAATTTTCGCCATTTTTCCGATTGGGGCCCTTCTCCCGAAACCATTTTCCTAGGAATTTTTGTTTAGATTATGTCTGAATATATACAGGGTGTGCAATAGAGAATGGACAACCCTAAAACGGCTGATAGCTACACTTATGACTGTTCTAAAAACAGATAGAAAAAAGTTCTATCGCAACCAGTTCATAAAATATTGCCTTTTTTTCGTTCAGTGTATTTTAAATTTTATCATCTTATGTTTTCGTTCACTACAACCACGAATGTATGAATTTTACTTATTTCTTTTTTTTATCATTTTCTACAATAATTGTATGAGTACATAAAAGCTTTAAAAACTGCAAAGCTATTGCACATTTTTGTTAAAAAATTTTTGAAATCTGTTTTTTGATGCAAAATGTAAAAAAAGTATTTTATGAAAAATTTTAAACACCTGTGGTATAAAATAAATCTATAGAAACCTAAGTGGCCAACTTTCTTAAAAGTATTCCCTTTAGACGAGAATATTTGTAAGAAAGTTGGCCACTTAGGTTTCCATAGATTTATTTTATACCACAGGTGTTTAAAATTTTTCATAAAATACTTTTTTTACATTTTGCATCAAAAAACAGATTTCAAAAATTTTTTTACAAAAATGTGCAATAGCTTTGCAGTTTTTAAAGCTTTAATGTACTCATACAATTATTGTAGAAAATGATAAAAAAAGAAATAAGTAAAATTCATACATTCGTGGTTGTAGTGAACGAAAACATAATATGATAATATTTAAAATACACTGAACGAAAAAAAGGCAATATTTTATGAACTGGTTGCGATAGAACTTTTTTCTATCTGTTTTTAGAACAGTCATAAGTGTAGCTATCAGCCGTTTTAGGGTTGTCCATTCTCTATTGCACACCCTGTATCGGAAAAATGGCGAAAATTTCCATTTTTTTTTTGCTTTCCCATATTCTTAACCATTGAAGAACGAAATTCAAGCTAAAAAAATAATGAAATGTCAGGAACTTTTCAGTTAGGAGTTTTTTTTTCAGAATACGCCTAATTATGACGTTTACAACTCAACTCCCTTCAAGCAAACAGGTCCGACCTCGGTCCGAATCCGCTCCGCCGGAGGAGGAGCTGAGTCCGACTTCGGATCAGAAACTGGTCCGAAGGCGGCTCAAATTAGTATGGAAATTATAATCACCGCGAAGTCGATTGCATATGTATTAGTGTGGTGAAAATCTCCATTCCCAGAAAACGGAGCCGAAGTCGGACCCGAGTCGGAGCAGCGAAAACCTACTAGAAAGAGGAACAAAAAAGGGATGACGTTTCGCATTTGCGACCAAAAAAGAACAAGATTTATTTTTTTTTTCACTGAAACTGTTTTTTTTTATTTAATTTTGGCAAACGAAATTTTCACAATATATACAATATAAAATACAATACATTTTTTTCATTTTATTTTATTTGTTGTTGCTGCTGTTGTTGGTGTTTCTTTAGATGCCCAATCGCATGTTTCACCTTCTGCCTTTTTCTTCATTATTAGAGATTACATCTACAACACAAACAGAAACACATCACTTTAATCCAAACACTTTGAGCAATATATACAACATACCTTTTTTTGTTTCCATATTGTTAATAGTTTGATACCTATAATTGTTTATAATTATACTTATATTTTATTAACAACGACACGAGACACGACACGACTAAACACTTCAACAAAAAATAACAAAATGACGCTTTTGCTCTTGTTGGCTATGTCTGTCTACTTTTTTTTCCTTTTCTCAGTTTTCACCACGATTCTCTTAGACTTTGTGTTCATACACAAAAAGTTGCAAGTGTGTGAGTGAAACCCCGCTTTTCTCGGTCGGAGGTCGGACTGTCTTTTCTGGACTCCGTTTTCTTGCTTGAAGGGCTTCAACTTTTTGAATCGTTATACCTAAGAAACGGTGGGTCTTAGGAAAAAAAGTGTCATGACACTTTTTATATATAATAATCTGGTTTACAATTCTTGCGTTGAAAATTTTTTGATAAGACTTACCGTTTTTTTGACCTTTGACCCCCCGTAAATTTTTTTCCAGACTTCGGATCGATGAGGACTTTTTAGATTTAATTTATGATGGTGTTTACAACAATCCTACCAATTTTCAGCTTGCTGGGAATTAATGTAACCTCGAATGTCTAAATTGACCGGACTAAGTAATATTGGCGAGAAATAATTTTCCATAGAAACCAAATTATACTTTTATAATGGTCATTGACCTTTTTAATTTAAATCAAGCACTAGAATAGCTCTAAAGTGCAAAGTTTTTGAGATATTTGACATGATGAATATCTCAAAAACGTGATGCGATAGAATTTTTCTGACTTCGGAGTCGAGCTCAGCCTACAAAAAGCCATTAGAAAAATTATACTCTGATTTCTATAAAAAAAACTTTTTGACTAGTGAAATCGAACAGGCATTCGATTTTTTCTGCACTTTTCGATTTCACTTTTTTTCCATAATTTTGGGGTCATATAAAAAAATAGTATGAGTAAAAGTTGTACACATTTATACTATCTACAACTTTTGCTTTTACCTTTTTCGATAGGAGTTTTACTTTTGACAGAAATCGTAAAAAACACGATTTTTGACACCCACCTCACTTTTTCGCCCAACCACCCCCTTTCCCCCAATTTTTTTGTGGGCAATTTATTTTTCCGCTTTCATATACCATTTATCATAATTTTCCCACTACCCTTATGCTTCTAATAATTTTTTTAACTTTTGCCCTCTGAAAAACGGATTGGCACTGGTCTATCTCCCAAAATAAAAAATACCCTTTCACCCTTAAATACTTCCATGGAATCCTTAGATTCTAGGATCACAATCAGTGGCGTATTTAGGGGGGGGGGGGGGCTCAGTGGGCTCAAGCCCCCCCAAGCCTTCAAGATCATGTTATTACTTAGCTGATTTCATCATAATGTACATGATTAACTGAAACTTGTTCGTAAATCTTAAAGATGCTCGAGCCCCCTCCAAATTCTGAAACGACTGTTCTTTGTGTTTGTTTGAATAAGAGCCTTAGCTGACTTTGAGGGTTGGCGTACATTTTTTTCTGATTTAAGTCCAATTCGGAATTCTTCAGATAATTTTTTTAGTATTTTGACGTCGAATTACATCACCTTTAAATTTTGCAAAATTGCTTATGCAACCTCAAAATTCCGTATTTTGTCGTCTTGAGTACTTCACTTTTTTTTCAAAAATTAATTTTTCTCAAAGATAATAGAAATATGTTAGTGGTCAACATAATTAATGATTGCGTTTCTGATTTGTATATTAAAAAAGCAGCACATTTTTGCATTTTTTCACCCATTTAGATTTTCTGATGGAATTCAATTCACTTTGTTTCTGTTCGTTAATTTGGAACCTTTTTCAATGAATCTAAATTAATATAATTCATTTTTCTTTTAAAATTTGCAATAATATCGCCCCATGCTCTGCATTTCACTTACATTTTTGAATTGCCAATAAAATTGCATCCATGTTCAAAGCAGCAGTAATGTCACTTTAGAAACAAAATAAAAATGGATGATCTTTCAGTTTTGACAGTTCGAAGCAATTTTGAAGTTTTCGAAATGGATCGAAATGAAGAGTATGATATTGCATTTCACGTGAAATTGAAAAGTGATGGGTGTTTATTTCGAAAATAGTGAAGTGTATAGCTCAAAAACTAGACGTAAGCGTAATAGGAATAAAACTCTAAACACTTTTGAATTCATTTTAATAATGACTCAACTCCTTGTGGTAGCTGTTTGTGTTAAATGTTTGGGACACAAGAACTTTGAAAAAACACTACCTACTTTAAATGTAAAAGGAGGAGACAGTAGTACGAAGCTGTCGTGAACAGTAAAATGCTACTATATCAGTTTCAGTACCGCAGCACAGCGCTTCACTCTTGATCAAAGATGAATAAAAAAGACAGACAAATTTTACGTATAGGTAAATTTACCCTCTAAAAAGTGTTTGAAAAATTTTCCAGCCCCCTCCAAATTTTTTTCTGGACACGCCACAATGCAAATTAAATTTTCAACTCAAATCCTATAAATGTACCATAAATTGAAAGGGGATTCATATAACGATGTAACCTGAACTACTAAGTTAGAAGCTACTGCAAATAGGCAAATAGTGTCACTGTTATTGTATTATATCCTCCTATTGGAAAAAAATATGTACAAAAAATTCCACCATATGGAAGGTTTGTAAAAACTATTGCTAAGCAAACAAATATCTTCTGTTTTTACAACTGTCATAGATAAGAACATTCAGTAATCACAAACAATTGAAAAACCTTTTCAAATAAATTGTTTTATTCAATTTTTATAAAAATCTTCTTGATAAATGTGAATATAAGTTAAGGTGCAATTGTTAAGTTTTGCAGTCAATTTGTAATCGTGGATAAGTTAAGTTTAAACAAAACATGTTGGCATTTCAAATTGTAAAAATTTTTATTGCAGTTTTGCTAATGTTGTGCATTATTGCACAGAGTGCCACGGGTAAGTTTATGAATAAAATTGGATCTTGATATCTTCTTTAATGAATAAATACTATATAAGATGAAAAAGTTTTTGACCGTCCATGGTTTCGTCACAAGTGGAGAGGAAACAGAACAACGCCAATAATAGGTGATTTTATTAATTGGCTTAAACTAATGGACGGTCTTAAGAAATTTCAACTTAATTTAAAAAAAAACTTGAATATAAAACTATATATTCTAAGACCGTCCAATTCATGAAATAAATGATAAAATGTGAGTTATTTGTTTTGTAATTGAATAGAGGATACAACAGCAGCAGGCGAAACAACAACAACAACAGCATCAGGCGAAACAACTACAACAACAACAGCAGCATCCGCGAGTACAAATTCAACTACGGAAACACCATGCCTAACAGATTTGTGTAAAAGGGGGCTAAAAGCAAATAAGGGCTTGTTTGTAATTAATTTTTTTAAAAAATAACTTTTGTTATTCACAACTATCGTAAAAAAACTTTGAAAATAATTATTAATAAAACTAAGCGCAATCATGTATATTCATTTCAAATAAACTTTAAAACTTGATATACAAGCATTGAGAATGTTTACAAAAAAACAAATTTAACTGACCCTCCAGTTTAAATTGCGAGGAAAGTTCTTCCTTCCAATCCAAAAGCCTCTATCGTCTTGTAGCACTTGTGTGCAACTAAGTTGATTTTACAGTCAAAATATGGTAAGAAACGAATAAGGTTTGTTTAAAAAAATCGCTAATAACACTGTGTTACAAAATAAAAATTTTGTCAATTACTTTGGAAATGACCTAGTAGAGGTTGCAGGTATTACGGAGAACATCATATTTCGGCACTTGAAATTTTTCGTAGACCCTCAAAATTTCAAGTTATCGTCAAAAAACCATTTTTCAATGTTTTCAGATTTCAACGATTTTTTACTCAACCATGAAGCTTAAAACGATCTCCGAACTCTAAAAAACGGTGCAAAAATGTTTTACTTTGAGATTCAGCCTATAAAATCTACACCCAATTTGGTTTTTAAGCATAATAAAAAAATATTTTCAAAAAGAACAAGTACTCCTCTATTTAGAACTGTAAACAAATCTAAATAAAATGCACGACTGGGTCGCACGAACTTGCTCTTAGAGTTAAAGTTGCTTAAATTTTTAAGACTTTTTATATAGAAATTTGGTAAAAAAAAAAAAAAATTCGTTTTTAAAAAAACAATAAAATAAAATCTGAAATCAAATTGCCCTCCAAAGCAAGTATGCAGTTTAGATTGATATATTAACATGCATTTTTAGAAAAAAAAATTTCAAAATCGTTAGAGCTAATTAATTTTTTATAAATAATTTTTTGGAAAAAAAGTTTTAAAATAAAATTGGTATGCCATTTTGTAGAAATCACTAATCGGCATCTTAAAACAAAATTTCAAAAAAATTTTTATTTTGTAACACATCTTAAAACAAAATTTCAAAAAAATTCAATGTCCCGTTTTCGAAAATTTGATTTTTCAAAAAAAAAATTTTCATTAAAAGATAGACCTTAGTTTAAAACTATCATTTGAATTTTTTAAACAAAATCTTTGGAGCCGTTTTCGAGATATTTCAATTTTACTAAAATCGGTATATGACAAGTACCGTTATTTTTTGTCCAAAAAAATTAATTCCAAAAACCCCTCTGGAGAGTAGCCAAATAACGCTACATACCAAGTTTGACATAAATCGGTCCAACCGTTTAGGCTGTAGGTTCGTATACAGACAGACAGACAGACTGACAGACTGACAGACTGACAGACTGACAGACTGACAGACTGACAGACTGACAGACTGACAGACTGACAGACTGACAGACTGACAGACTGACAGACTGACAGACTGACAGACTGACAGACTGACAGACTGACAGACTGACAGACTGACAGACTGACAGACTGACAGACTGACAGACTGACAGACTGACAGACTGACAGACTGACAGACTGCCAGACTGACAGACTGACAGACTGACAGACTGACAGACTGACAGACTGACAGACTGACAGACTGACAGACTGACAGACTGACAGACTGACAGACTGACAGACTGACAGACTGACAGACTGACAGACTGACAGACTGACAGACTGACAGACTGACAGACTGACAGACTGACAGACTAACAGACTGACAGACTGACAGACTGACAGACTGACAGACTGACAGACTGACAGACTGACAGACTGACAGACTGACAGACTGACAGACTGACAGACTGACAGACTGACAGACTGACAGACTGACAGACTGACAGACTGACAGACTGACAGACTGACAGACTGACAGACTGACAGACTGACAGACTGACAGACTGACAGACTGACAGACTGACAGACTGACAGACTGACAGACTGACAGACTGACAGACTGACAGACTGACAGACTGACAGACTGACAGACTGACAGACTGACAGACTGACAGACTGACAGACTGACAGACTGACAGACTGACAGACGGACTTCCGGGACTCACTTTTTTGGCATTGTCTACCATCGTAATGTCATGGAAAAATGTTATCTCAACTTTTTTTTTTGTACGAATACATAACTTGATATATATGTAGTACCTATATCGCAAGTAAAAATGGCTGAGTAAAAAATCGTTGAAATCTGAAAACATCGAAAAACGGTTTTTTGACGATAACTTGAAATTTTGAGGGGCTACGAAAAATTTCAAGTGCCGAAATATGATGTACTCAGTAATGCCTACAACCTCTGCTAGGTCATTTCCAAAGTAATTGACATGATTTTTATTTTGTAACACAGTGTAATTTACCTAGTCAACGAAAGAAAATATGGATTATTATTTTAAGTATGGTTTAAAGTCTAAAAATTATTTAGTCCAGTCACGATGCACAAAAAATTAAGCTGAAATGGAAAAAATTAGATCGTACAATTTTTTTTCATAGGACGGTAGAGGGGATCACTGAGAGTTTAAAACCAGTTTTTCGGGAAAATCGATCTTGACAAAAATGATACTGGTAAGACATGTAGAAAATTGTAGGTATTTTCTATAACTTTTTACTTAATACATTTTTCTATATGACCCATATTTTTCGAGATTTGAAAAAAAAAAACTATTCCCTTACTCAGCTTAAACGTTATACCCGCTTTGAGTATAGATTTTTAGATCAACACAATATGGGAGTGTTTTTATATGTTGTTGGGGATGAGAAATCTAGCTGCAATGTTAGTTTTCGCATATTCCTGAAATTTTATAAACAAAAGGAACTATCTCAAAATGGGTAAGTGTCATTTTAAACAAAACGGGAAAATATTATAATTGAAGTCTAGCAAGACAATAAAGTCTTTAAATTTTTCAAATCGGTTCATAAATGCCTGAGATATGATCAATTGTTTATAACTCTCTATCTCTCTCTCTCTCTCTCTCTCTCTCTATCTCTTTTAATCTTTTATTATAAACAATTGGGTGTATGTTTTAACAGTAACCGTAACCTTTAACGTAAACGTAAGCCTTAACTAGTAACATTAGATACATTTTGCAAACATTACAAAAATTGATTTGCCGACAAAAAAAAACTTACAAAAAAGAGAAGGAGCTCAAAATGTATAGATCTATAATTATGATAGACCAGTGCCGATGTCTTCAAAAACATTAAAAAGTACAAAAAAATCATAGTAGGATGAAACCCATTGGAAAAGGAGGGGAATATGATAAGAATGAAAGTAAAAATATATTACGGGGGAGCCGAGTTCGGGAAGTGGGTGGGTTGAGTTTTTAATGGTAAAAAATGGTATATCTCGATTTCCGGCAAAACTACAAATCCTATAGAAAAAAGTTGTATGGCAAAGTTGTAGGTAATAAAAAGATCTACAACTTTTGTATCAACAATTTTTTCACATAACCTCAAAATTTATGTGAAAAATTCAACAAACCGAGTTTTTTGTTTTTTATTTTTATCTTTTTCAAAAACAAAAATTTTTCTACGAAATTTGGTGAAAACTTACCTTATTATGTCCCAAATACACTGTAATTTATTTGATTTTAAATATTAATTTGTTCACCTTATTTTGACTTAATACCAAAAAAACACCCTAATTTTCAATCGAAAATTCACATGTCAAAATATCAGCTTTTTTCAAAAAGTCGGTGGGCATTTCGTTCGTTAAAATGTCTATTTTCTGATGGTGTAAAAAAAAATTTTACATTAGTTTACTATAGAACATATTCTAGTAAAATTCAAAAAATGAAAAAAGCTTGAATTCGAAAAAAATTTTATCATTGTTTACAATTTTGGCCTATTTATTCAAATTTATACTTTAATTACTCAAAAAACGTAAGATTTCATGTAACATTGATTAATCTTACGTTTTTTTGAGTAATTAAAGTGTAAATTTGAATAAATAGGCCAAAATTGTAAACAATGATAAAAAAATTTTTTTTTTGAATTCAAGCTTTTTTCATTTTTTGAATTTTACTAGAACATGTTCTTTAGTATACTAATGTAAAATTTTTTTTACACCATCAGAAAATAGACATTTTAACGAACGAAATGCCCACCGACTTTTTGAAAAAAGCTGATATTTTGACACGTGAATTTTCGATTGAAAATTAGGGTGTTTTTTTTTATATTAAGCCAAAATAAGGTGAACAAATTAATATTTAAAATCATATATAATATTGAGACATAATAAGGTAAGTTTTCACCAAATTTCGTAGAAAAATTTTTGTTTTTGAAAAAGATAAAAATAAAAAACAAAAAACTCGGTTTGTTGAATTTTTCACATAAATTTTGAGGTTATGTGAAAAAATTGATGATACAAAAGTTGTACATCTTTTTATTACCTACAACTTTGCCATACAACTTTTTTCTATAGGATTTGTGGTTTTGCCGGAAATCGAGATATACCATTTTTTACCATTAAAAACTCAACCCACCCACTTCCCGAACTCGGCTCGCCCGTAATTTATTTTTCCTTTAATTTTCATCATATTCACCTCCTTTTCCAACGGGTTTAATTCTACTATGATTTTTTTTGGTTTCCAAAACTATCGACCCTGGTCTATGATACTTGTGACTGCTTAAAAAAGTATCAATAGTGAGTAGGTATAAATAATAATAATTACTGTAAGAAGCTATGAAAATAATTATTTTTGATTGCAAATATTAGGAAATATTTTTTTCTTAAATTAAAAATTCTTCCATATATTCATATGGTAACTTTGACACTGTATTTGCACATGGGGATGTAGCTCAGATGGTAGAGCGCTCGCTTAGCATGTGAGAGGTACGGGGATCGATGCCCCGCATCTCCAAATTGTATTATTTTTTTTAACTTATAGTCCAGTGCATTTATATATTATGTGATTTGACCTAGCAGTTTGTATTTGTACCACTCCCAAATATTTTTTGCTTATTCCATAGAGAATTGGCTGAATAACCTGGAATTTTCAGACTCGTGGAATTCACCTTTTAACAGCCTTCTTGGATTTAAGTTTTTATTAAATACATACATATACTTATGTGTATCGACTTCTATTCATTCTAGCGAAAAGTGTGTAATGCAAAAAACGTAGACAATTGAATTTCGCATTTTTTTTGTGGAGGTCACTTTTTCGATATTATGAATACAGTAAAACCTGTTTAATTGGACCACCCTTGGGACCGAAGAAAAGTGGTCCGATTAGGAGGTGGTCCACTTATAGAGGTTCCTTTTTAATCGGACCGGTCCATTTAGAAAAAATTTTCTCTCATTCATACACTACTGGAAAAAATAAGAGATCAAAAAAAAATTCCAAATTTTTGGGCAATTTTCAACAGGCCGTAACTTCGAAAGAAATGGTCGTACAAGAAATCGATAAAGAAGGAAATTTCCAAGTGTCTAGTTTTTGGATTAGAACTTTAAAATTTTTTAACCTCTGCGGTTTTTGAGTGATCGCAGAAAAACCAGCAACAAAAAAATTTTCAAAATTTTTTTAGTTTTTTTTTTTGGTCAACGAGCGTTTTTTAGCTTAGCCACTATAAGGATCGGATACTTTCTTCATTTAGCTTTAATTTGGTTTTTTGAAAACCTCGATACGTCCACTTCTCGCCGAGATATCGGTCTTCAAATGGAAAAGGATCCTTTTGTCTTTGATTATCGATATCTCAGCAACCAATGATCGCACAGAAAGTTAAAGGTGGATTTCAAGAACTTCAATGAATTTTACTTAACGACTAGCCATTGCTTTTCCGAAAAAATTTTTTTTTCTTATTGTCACATGAATTTGAAAATGCAACAAAAAAAGGGCTTTTGGTGGTTTTTTGGAAAATCGAGCGCTAGATCGAAAATATTGAGGGAACCACTAATGTGAAGTGTGCCTTTTACAGTTAGGTAAATATGGGCACAAAAATCCTACAAAAAATCAAATTAATCCAGCCAGCCGTTTTTTTGTTTCACTCGATCGAATTTTTGAAAAGATTAAAGGATCACGTTTTTTGCTCTGAAAAGCTCAATTTTTTTTCTCATTTTTTAATGAGGAAAAAAATTGTTTTTCCTAGCTTTTTCCACATTTTTGCTCCAGAAAAAGCTTAAATTTAAAACAAAAAATAAAATTAAAAAAAAAAAAAAAATCAAAAAATAAAATTTTTTTCTCTTAAACTTTTCAAGAGAAAAAAATTACAAAAAAATTTTTTTTTTAATTTTTTAAACATTTTTTTTTTTGAAATTTTCTAACCCACGTAAAAACGACAACAAATATAGGTACCAACAATTTTCAAAAAGCTTTTAACTTTAACATTCTTTTTCAAATCAATTTCACAAAACAATCAACTTCAAAAACTCTATTGCACTGTCAAATTGTTTCCTTTGCCAAGAAACGAAAAATAAAATTAAACATTTTGAGTAATCCCCGCCTATAACAAATGTAACTTTGCAAAATTGGCCAAGAAAAAAAAAATGGGATGCATATGTATAAGAACATTGAACACACATGTTTCATATTTTTGACTTTTGGTCCAATTAAACAGGTAAAACAATAAGCAAAGAATGTTATAAAGGTGGTCCATGGTCCGATTAGCAGTTGTCCCGATTGTAGAGGGATATTTGTATGACAAATAGCAGGGAAAGCATTAAGTGCGGTCCGAATAGGAGGTGGTCCGATTATAGAGTGTCCCAATTAGCAGGTTTTACTGTACTAAAAAGGTAACGAGCCAAAAAAGTAAACAAAAAGATAATACTTACTTAAACTGAAAATATTTTGGATAAATAAAAGAGATATCGGAAAGATTCAAACAGTTTTTTGGAAGAAGAAAAACAGTCTTATAGACACCGTTACAAATTACGTTGAAATAAATTACCCACATATTAAAGCATAATCCAAAAAACATTTAAAATAACGTTTTTTTTTTGCAATGTACAACCGTAAAATTTTAGAAACGAAGGCCAATAAAATAGACTTCGGGTTCGAGTTCAACTCCGTTAACACCTTCAGAAAAGTATATATTTAGGGTCTTGAGGCAAAAAAAGTTTGATTTTGTTGACTATGGAATGTACTTTGGATCATTTAACAAGGAACTTATGCACCCTCTTTTTTATTGGTTGGATTAAGTTTTTTAAAAGTTCAAGCTCAAATCGAATTCATTCCTCCCTCAGACCGTTTTTAAACCATCAAATTGACTCAAATATCTGCGGGTCTTATTTTCCACCAAAGCTCTCGTCACTACCAATAATAAATATTTTTACTGATATTTTTATCGAAATATACCTATTTGAATTGAAGTACCTATAATATTTAACTGTTTTAGCAGGCTTCGTATTGAGTAATTATCGCCCCACATAATCATTGAAACGTCACAATTAGTCAAAGGCGAAAGAGTATCAAAAATATGGATATCAATCTAAATTTATAATGAAGGTTTTAATGAACAAAAATATGAGTTTGAAATTTCGCAGAGATAAATTTATTAACTAACATTTGAATTTTGATAACAAAAATCGTCAGAGCTTTTTTAGTTCAGTTTTTTATCGGCTCAATGGTCTAGGGGTATGATTCTCGCTTTGGGTGCGAGAGGTCCCGGGTTCAAATCCCGGTTGAGCCCGCAGTTTTTTTGCTGTTCAACACGAAAATTAGATTTTAAGATGAAAGTGTTTTTAATTTTTTTTGTAGAAAATCATATTTTAAACTGTAAATGCATAACCAATTAATAAAATCAAAATATAAAACTTTTTTCAAAAATAAAAAAAAGCTTTTCTTTTTGTTTTGTTCAGACTTAATTTATATGAAATATTATAAATATAACAACTTAACTTTATTATTTAAAACTAATTCACATATAAACAAAAATTAAATATTTATCCAAAAAAAGACGGTCGGCCAAATCCATATCCACCGCCATATTGCGGATAACCGTATCCCGAACCATACCCTCCAAAAGGATATCCTCCTCCATAACCTCCATAAGGTCCACCGCCATAGCCACCCAGAGGACTTCCTCCAAATAATCCACCTCCTAGGCCATTTACAGGTCCTCCGCCACCTAACAATCCACTTCCTAGGCTATTTCCACCACCAAACAATCCACCTCCTAGACCATTTCCACCACCAAACAATCCACTTAAAGGACCACCTCCACCAAGTCCACTACCAATTCCTGGACTACCTCCTCCAAGTCCTAAAAGATTTGTAAACAGTCCAAGCGGTCCACCCCCACCTCCTCCACCTCCTAAAAGTCCACTTCCCAATCCACCACCTCCTAAAAGGCCGGGAAAGATTCTTGGTTGATTTTCGGAACTACCCGAAGACTCATTAGATTCTGAGTTATCTTGAGGCGCTGGAGCTGCTCTCACAGTTGCAATGACTAATACGACACATGTTAATAGGATTCTCTAAAAAATAAAAATAAACAGAAAAAAAAAAACAATAAACAATACATTTTTCAACAGCTTAAATCTTTAAATCCTTACCATAGCTTGCATCTTTGATGTTCTTTGATTATAACTTTGTAAATGTTAACTTTGAAGAGATTATATTAACTTAATTTCATTGCTTTATATACTCGTAGTCTCAAAGTACGCATCTACTCAACCAAAAAAAAACTATCTTAGCAAAGACTGGTTTCCATAACACACGGTACCGATCTTCGTTTGTGATCAATTTTGCGACACAACCTTCGTATTTTATTAAAAACCGGAAACATTCTGTGCATCTTTTTGGTCATTTATGGCACATTGACCATTGCCTATGACTTATTTGGTCAACGGAAGTTTTATTATTTCGCAATATAAATGAAAAACTTCTGAATGAATTCAACAGTATTTATTTAAATTTTAATATAAATTTCGAAAAATAACAACAATATGAATCAATTGGTAAGAAAATAAGTTTGTTCTGAGAATGTTTTGTAAATAATTTTTTATTTCAGAGGAAGGCTCTCGTGATCTTTACAGTGCTTTCTTGTATAGTAAAGTGCTATGCAGACTTTGAAGAGATTGGTGAAGGCGGTGTTAATAGTAACGTTGAAGAAGGAAGATTTTTGGGACTTTTGAAAAAAGGAAAAGGACATGTTGAAACTTATACTAATTATGTCCCATATCCTTATGCTGTTCCAGTTCCAGTTCCTGTATATCAAAACTATGGACATCACGTTGGAAAATTTGGATTAGGCAAAGGACTTGGTCACGGATTGGGAGACGGTTTGGCTCAAGGATATTATCCAGCTTATCCATATCAATACTCTAATATCGGTTATGGTTATGGGGGGTTAGGAGGTTTTGGTGGGGCTGGGTTTGGTCCTGGTTATGGTTATTTTAAGTAAAAAGTATTGTTGAAGTTGTTGTTTTAGTAAGGTAATAAAAAAATTTAGGAAAATTATGTTTTTTTTTTTTTTAACCGTAGGTATAGCTGATAGGATCAATGATTTATGTATTTGGTTTGTGGAATGATCGCTTGTAGATAACCAAGGATTTGACTTTAACGCCAAATTTTGGAACAAACATATTGACTTTACGTTCGGAGGCACATGAAATAAACATACGATAAAATACATAATTAGTAGAGCTTAAAAACAGATTAAATACAAAAATTGTTATCCTCATGAAAGTTTTATTTGAAATAAGGACCAAAGATCAACAAAGTCTTAAAAGGTGTTTTTTGGTTGGAAAGGTGTTTTTTTCCGCGGCAGAGAAAGGTAAAAACAACAGACAAAAATAGTTTGTGAAATATAGTGATATTTTACTTGTGTTTAAGTATGTGAGAAATGTATGATAACAGCTGACATAAATTTTGTTTATTTTTTATTTTGTTAAAAAAAATTTTTGTTTTTTAAGCGAAAAGAACTGCTTAAATTATTGGGGCTTTGAGATTTGTCTTATATCGAAAACGCCGACATTTACTCGCATTTTTTTAGTACCTACCTATGGTTTTTACTAAGAACGTAAATTTATCATATTTATAAGTATTAATTCGGCAATTATTATATTATTTAAAAATTCGAACGCACATCATAATTTATTTACAATTTAAAAATTTATCAAATTTTTATCTCTTAAGTCTCAACTGTTTTTTTTCGAAAACAAACACATTCATCAGGCAATACTGCAAAAATAGCACTTCTTAAAACTAAAAAAAAAAAAAAATCGAAATCGAACACGGCAGAAAAAATCTAATACATACCTTGTTCGATTTCATTAGTCAAAAAGTTTTTTTTTTTAAGAAATCAAAGTATATTTTTCTAATGGTTTACGCTGAGCTCGGATCCAAAGTCAGAAAAATTCTATCACATCACGTTTTTGACATATTACCATACCAAAACATCACAAAAATAGTGTTTTGGACTTTGAAAATTCTATTAGCTATAGCTATTCTAATGCTAGATTCAAATTAAGAAGGTCAAAGGCCATTAGAAAAGTATAATTTGGTTTCTGTGGAAAATTATTTCTCGCCAATATTACTGTCATTTACGGAAAAATCAATCTTAAAAATCGTTTTTTTGTTTTTTTTTTCAATTTTTCTCAATATTTTCTAAAAAAAAGTAAAGTTTTTCCACACAAACTTAAATAATAGGTTTTAATCTTAATAATTGCACTCGAAACTTTACAAAGATCAAAAATTTTTTAAAATTGATCAAATTTATATCTCTCAGTTTTCAACTGTCTTTTTGAAAAATAAAAAACACATCAGGCAATACCTACAGAAAGAATTTTTTTGCAAAAATAGCACTTCTTAAAACTAAAATTAGAAATAGAACTTTTCAAAAAACACAAATGCTTTGATTTTAAAAAATACTTTAGTAAACTATATAATTAACATAACAAATAACATATATAAAATATGTATAGCCAAAAATTCATAAAATATATTATCTATATTGTTCAGTGCCAAGTACATTTACGTAAACATAAAAACTGAAAGTACCTACAAATTAAAAAAAAATATTTTAAAAATTTTAAAATAAATAGCTATTATGTAAACGCGATCAAAATTTTGTTGTTGCATTATTTTCCCCAAAATTTGGCCAAATCATGTTTTTTTTCTCAAATCATAAATAAAAATCATGATTTCTTTTTTTTTCATTCAGCAAAACTGTTTGCCTGTCTGCACGTGACGTTCATTTGCTATTGTTAAGGTCTCTTAGAAAAAGTTAGTAGGGAATTCAATTTAAATACATAGGTACAAAAGTAATTTTCACTAGGTACTTGCTTTGCATTAACTACATAAATACTACATTGCAAAAGTAGATAGGTACCTATGTATAGTATAGTACAAAAAATATGTCACTACCGTTGTTTGTTTATCAAAGCGATCTTTTTTTTACCAACCAAAACCAAAATCTTAAATTTACTTTACTTTTTAGGCTTTCTAGTAAAAAAAAACTATCACAAAATAACTCTGAAAATGGCAAAAATAATTTTAAACAACTTTTGATATCTAATGGACATCAGTTTCCGTAGTGTAGTGGTTATCACGTGTGCTTCACACGCACAAGGTCCCCGGTTCGAACCCGGGCGGAAACATTGCGCTGGTATTCATTTTTTTCTCTTTTTTTTATTAGGAATAGAATGGATGAATGTACTGTACTGTACATTTTTCAATTTACTGTCGGCTTAGAGTGTAAATTTGCTAACTCTAACTACCACCTGTTAACTTGCTTAAAAAAAATTATTTTAAAAATTCATTAAAAATAGAAAAAGCTTTAAAACCTTATCAATTTTTTGTACACTAATTAGCATAGAATCCAAAGAAAACTTCGTAATATTTTGGATTTATTGAAACATTAAGAAGTATTGTAATAATTTTGTCAGGAGTTTAAAAGTTAAGCAGGTTAACACTCTTAGCCGACGATAAAAAAAAACTGACATGTGGTAAGTATTAGAGGTGTTAAAATATCAACGCAAAAAAAAATTAGAAGATAAAAAACATTTTTGCATTTAAATATAAATATTGTTATGATTCAAAGTTTATTTTTTGCATTGAAACAAAACATTTTGCAGTTAAAAAAATGCATTAAAAACTAACTTAAATGTTACTGAGTTTGGTGAATTTTGTTATTAATTGAAAAAAAAAGAAATCGTAAAAAAAAAACAAAAACAATTTTTTTACTGTAGAAAAAGGCCAGTTTTTAAAAAATTGGTTGAAAAAAAAAATCGTATTTTGTTTTCAAATTTTCTTTTTTTTTAAACTCATAAAATATAAAATATTTTGTATGCAAATTTTCCTTGAAGCTCCAAGCCGTTTCGGAGGAAGCCAGAAAAAATAAAAAAAAAACGGTTCTATTTTATTATTTAATATATTTTACTATTATTAAAGCTGTTTAAATCCTTTTGTGTAAAAAATTCCCATTTACTGCAACTTTACTTCCTGATATGGTTGTAGTGCATAGATACATCACCTCATTGACTTCAAAATGTCTTTATTGCTATTTGCTATGAATAATAAATTTTTTTAACCTTACCATCTCAATGATTGACAAGTATCTGACTCCGGCGTAAACCCAACTGATTCAAACAAAACATTAAGATGAATCACAGTTAATACCCAGTTGATAATAAAGTCAACAAAATTAAATATTTACGTTAAACCAAAAAAGTTGTCGTAGTTTCTGTCTGCCCGTTGCTAAATGAATGGCCTTCCTCAAAAAAATTAAAAAAAAAAATAAGTCAAAAATAGTGAGTCTTTGTGGTAGACATCACACATAACACCTCGAGGTCATTACTCTTGTAACCAATCAATTTGTATTTATCCCACATACCTACTCACCAAGATTTTGGTTTAAAGACCAGTGAAACAAAAAAAAAAAAATAAATAACAAAACAACTAGGGCTATAGTCTGGGAGGTAGCGTTCCGCTCTGTGTAC
This sequence comes from Episyrphus balteatus, assembly GCF_945859705.1. Taxonomy (NCBI): domain Eukaryota; kingdom Metazoa; phylum Arthropoda; class Insecta; order Diptera; family Syrphidae; genus Episyrphus; species Episyrphus balteatus. The sequence goes on from NC_079136.1 coordinate 93,408,982, forward strand.
ATAGTGAATTATTATTATTTGTCGATTTTTGCTTTACTTAAATTTTGAGACCCCTTTGATATTTGGGGCCTCTTTGATATAGAAAGTAAGACAAAATAAAAATTATTACGTACACGCCATACGCCTATTTTTTTTAGCCCAGATGTATCTACCAACAAAATTCGCAAAGATTATACAAGTATAATACTTTTTAGGGTCCTAAGATAATAATACATGTACATATAATTAATAATACATGTACATTTGTACATATAATTTTTCTTTCAAAAAAGTTATTTATTTTTTGAGGCCACTGCGGTAATACCTATCTAGTTTTTTTTATCTTTTTGCTTCGTTACATTTTCTATAATAAGTTTCCTTCCCCAGCCGGGGCCCAGGCTGGGGAAGGCCCCGGGCACCCACCGGGGCAACCCTCTGCTTGCCCAATGATGTATCGCCCGTGGTGGGATACAAAATACATACAAAAAACAGTAAACTTGTCTCCCCCCGTTTAAGACTGTAAATGATAACACATCTTCTCAGACTATAAGTATCATTGAAAGAAGGGAAATTCCAAAAAGAAATTCGTAAAAAAAAGAAGACAAAATTAAAGACCACTCATGGACCAGGTCAACCAATGTTTGTTATATAATAACTATATAACCCTCACATCTCTCAGATACACCAATTGCAAAACATCAACATATAAGCCAAATTTGGACTTTTGTATCCAGTAAAGTAATTTACGTGAATCTATCGAGTCGCAGATTGATTTTATTTATCGATTATGAATTTTATCGTGAGTTTGCCAACACTTTAAACTTGAAATGTGATACTTAATTTAGTTTTTGTTTTAACGTTCTTATAGAAATATACCATTGTTATCCTGATGTTGGTGAGCTATGTTTTAGCTGGAAAGATCTTACATCGACGGGCAAGAGGACTTTTGTTCAAAAAAGGAAAATTAGGAGGCTTCGGTGGCGGTGTTAAAGGTTTTGGTGGAAAATTTGGACACCATCATGAGGAACATCATAGTTACAGTAGTTATGGTGGAGGTGGTTTTGGAGGAGGTGGATTTGGTGGAATCGGTGGAATTGGTGGAATCGGAGGATTCCTTGGAAAATAATTTTTTTTTTAATATAAAGTTAAGTTAAGTGAAGATACAAAATTTGTATGCGATTTGTGATAGTGCGCATTTTTTGAAGTTCAAATTGTAGTCATTAATATACGAAATACCTGAGTTACATTTTTTTCATTTTCATTATAATCAACTCAGTGCAGTGTGAATTGAAAATGTTTTACATTAATGTTAAATAAAATAAAAATATTATAATACATATTGTGTTTGTTTCATATTAATGCTCATAATTTTAATAATTTAATTTATAATTTATTGCTTTTTTTTATAATCAAGAAGTTAGTTTGGGAAATACACACCTATTTTGTCATGTCTAAATAGAAATAATTTTCTTTGAAGTAGGTACATAAAGAGGATCGGTTTTAAATAAACTTTATTTGCGGCTTCTTAATTATGATAGATTAAAATACGACAAAAAATGTGTGAGTTAATTTATGCTCAGATGTTCTTTTTTATTTTGTTCACTATGGCGTATGAGTGTTTTTAATGTGTTTTTTCACTAATGTTTTTTTTGTGAGTTTATTTACTCTTACATATTTTTTTTATTCCGTTCACTATGGCGTATGGGTGTTCTTTAAGGCTTTGGCTGCCATGTCGTACATTTTCGTGCTACAATCAACATAAAATATCATGGCACTTAAAAGCTTGGCAGTCAAAGGGTTAATGTGCTTTTTTTTTAAACATTTAACGATTTTTTTATGATTCGATGGTTTTTCTAATTCTGTTCCTAAAAATAAACAGTTTTTAAAGCGCCTCTAGTTAATACATTTGTTGTACAATCTTGAGTAAGGCAAATACTGGCCTGACACTAGCAATTCCTTACAACTTGGTACCGATGAAATTTGAAAATATTTTTGTTCATATCGAAATCAAGCCAAAATTAATTGTTTTGTTTTTTAAGTTATTTCAATTTAAGTATTTTAACATTTACCTCAGCAAGTTCAGGTTTTCTTAAAGTAAAAAAAAAATCATGTGTGCAATTCACAAGTGGTTGAAGTGAAACCTTAAAAATCATTTAAAAAAAATCGAAAAAATATAACTTTTTTTTATTCCATCACTTTTTTTATATGACAACCTACAATAAATTTTATATCATCTGAAAGCTTATTGGTTTCAGCTCAAAATATTTATATCGACCATGTCTATACAACATCTACAAAAAGAGCTAGAATTTTTTTAACCCAATTAGTTTTCATAAAAAAAGCAAAACAATCAATCTCTTTTCTCTTCTAATGCCATTAAATCCATTTTTTAAAAGACAACCTATAATACATTTTATATCATTATTATTTCTAATCATATGCCTATAAAAAAAATAAGAATTTTTTAAAGCCAACCATGTCGAAATTTCAAACTGAGCTTACGGTACTGCTGGCTGGTCATCGGCAACAAATCTTCACAGGTTTTTTGAGGTATTTTTCAAGTTTTTCAATTAAAGATTATATAACTTGTAGAGCACGTACCGTTATGTGTGATATATTAAATGAAAGGTAATATAATCAGCATGCGTATTAAAGTTAAATAAATTTGTTATATGCTCTAGATCAAAAGATATAACGTGTTTAGAAAAAGAATATCTTTTCACCGTTATATCAGAATTTTGAATATGAAATTAATTGAAATTTTGCGCAATCATAATTTATTTAATTACTTATCTACAGTATACATTTCATTTATCTAGGTATCTATTAAAACAAAAAAGTTATGATCAATTGATTTTTCGTGTCGCTTTTTCGTGTCATCTTGTTTCAAATCACTACGATACTAAGGAAGTTTTCACTTAAAAAAAAAAGAATAAATAAAACTTGTCTTAACAACGTCATCCCCATGAAGTGTAACTTTTGAAATACCTTCAAAAAAAAAAAAAAAAGATTTCGATTTTTTAGACGATTTTTTGGAGGCTGTATATTAAAGCAGTTCATCATTTCCAAACGAAAAAAAAAAATGCTTCTAGCCATAAACACTTGGTGGTAGCACGAGCACCTTCAAGATGTTGTTGTTGTTCAAAGATTATTATAGCTTAAAATCAAATTTGCACCACCTGACCATCCTTTTTAATGGAGTAATGAACAAGAACGCAATTTTTGGGTATTAGTGAGTATTAAGGCTTCAATGTGTTCCCGGAATATTTAATAAACGGATATAAACAAAAAAATTTAGCACGAAATTCCATACATACATGAAAGGACAAGGCCTAATGACTTACAACACTAAACCATTCTTGCGTGCGTGTAATTATTTTGCAAGAATGAAAGGGACCTATAATTTACCACCGAACGGCACAGAACAAAGATGAACATTTTCATGACAATTATATTGGGCTTTTTCAATTCCTCATAAGAGGCAGTAAACTTGAAAAATGTATTTTTATTTCAGATGGTGGAACTTGGAAATCGAAACCAGACCTCTTGCTTCATAGTTCAACGCACTAACCATTGCATAACGGAGTACTACAATTAAAGGATAAATGTATGTAAACTAAAACGAAATTCAGGTTGACGATTGAGATTGAAAAAAAAAATTAAGGCATTACGAAGGCTATATGAACTTGGCACCCCCAAATGCTAATTTTTTTTTTTCAAATATGCCTGGTTCGATTGTTTAAGGTTAGCCCAGGATAGCCCAAGATTTTTTTTCGCTTTTTTTTAACAGAATTATTTTTTTTTTCACCTCAAAATTCATAAAAAAACGTAGTCCCAGGATAGCCCAACTTTTTTTTTCTGTATATCACCATTTTTTCAAAAGATACAATAAAAAACTTTTTTTCGTGTCAGAAACCGAAAAAATTATGATTTTTTCCTTTGAAAAAAATCGTTAATTTAAACCGTGGTTTGTTTGCCCAAGATTAAAACTACCATTTATTTTCGTTATCTCAACTATGATTGGTTACAAGCAAACCAACTAGTTTCATTAATTTTTTATAGAAAAAAAAAATAATAATAATAGTACGTATACACCACCAGTGACCTTTTTTTAATTTATAACTTGAAAAAAGTAAACCCACTGGTGTGTGGTGTGGGAACTGCGTCTCAAGTGTTATTTATTTGACTTAGAATTCTTACTTGGTTGAATGCAATTCATATAACATTTCTATTAAGTAGCTTAAAATGATTTCTTTGATTTCACCTTAAAAGCCACAAAATACAAATATTTTTTCAAGTGTAAAAATCAAGTTTAAAAATTTAATTTAATTAAGATCTTGTTCCGAACCAAACCTCTCCTCTAACCAAATTATAGAATCAGGCCTGTAGAAATAAAAATGTAAAAATATAAAAATTTCCCAACCAACCTTGAAGATTATATGTACATATATAGGCCTGAGTTTATACATCCCTAATAAAAAAATGGTTCAATATAATATCTCTTCTGACATATAAATGAACGTAATTGGTTGGATAAACATTGAACACCATCAAAATATTGTTCTTTTTCTTAAATTTATTTTATAATATCACAACTGCAATTTGTAACAATATTCACAATAAAAAAAATCTTAGGAACCTAAGCTGCTTATTGAATTTATCATTAGAAGAAAAAATGAAATATTTTAAAAAACTAACAAACCACTTATCTAAAATGTGAAAAATGACTTCCATGATGATGACCATCGAACCCATGAACTTCTCCATAATCATCATCATGAACTCCTTCATCATGGCCAAGGAAATTATTCTCAAGTCCTTCATCGAAAAGTCCACTGTCGAAATGATTTTCACCAAAGTATCCTCTACTGACTCCATGGAAATTATTTGAATGAAACTTCGATGTTGGTATTATTCCTCCATGAAATCTTGATTCACCAATACCATATCCGTGAACACCAGGTACATGGATGTGGATACTAGGACTATGATAATGACCTCCATGATGTAATTTCGAATGATGATGATAGTCATCAAAGTCGTTATCATCTAAATACTGATCATGATGATCCTCTTTTCGATGTTTGTGATGATGTTTTTTGAAAAAATCAAAAGTACGTCGCTCAGCTTCAACTCCCATTTCGGCCAGAATCCATGCTGTTGCAATTAGAAGGACTATGAATATTATCTAGGAATATAAAAATGTATTAAGGCAGGACATTTCTATATTTTTTTGTAATATACCAAAAACTGCATATCGAATTATTTGGTATGAACTGTTTGGATAAACTAACTTAATCGACTCAACTGAATCGATACTTATGATAATTTTAAAAATGACTCTTTTTATCTATTTATATCGAATAACAAATAATATGTTCATTACAAAAATAGTATTTGTAACAATTTATTCATCCATTTAATTGTCATTTCTTACAATAACTCTAGAAACATTGAACTTAAATGTGTTGAACTGACAAAAAAAAAAAACATGTCAAAAGAGTTCAACAACATTTTGAAGACCATTATGCTTGGCTGCATCTTAACAAAAGATGGGAAGTCATTTAACTTTTGTTTTTTAGATTTCCCAAAATATCTGAAATGCCGACTTAATTATAATGACCTGACATATAATAGAGGAAAAGACTTTCGATGTCTAGATCAATTTTTGGTGGGTTTGTCTAAAAAAAATGTTTTTGTTTTATTATTTCTTTAAATGACCAACCTTGAGGTTGGTTAGTAACATTAACAAACAAAAAATAATCACGATATAGTTGGGAGTAAAGTTGCATTATAACAACTTTGTGGTCTAATTAATGTTATGTACATACATATGAATACAAAATTTAATTATTTCATGCGATAAGACAAGGGGACTCAAATTAGCAGATTTATTACAAATTCTCTCTTTTTTTTTTTAAAATTCAGTTAAGTTTCTTGACGTTTAGTTACGATTTTCTGATGGCAATTCCTTTTACTTTACAGGGTGATTCAGATGCAATGTACCAAAAAGCTAGAGCGTGTAGGTTGGGTCGAGACAAGAAAAAAATCGTATGGGAGGGGGGGTCTATTCCCCTTCGTTTAGCGGGGAGGGGCAATTTAAAAAAAATTGACTTAATTTGGATAAAAAAAATTATTAAAAATCTGAGGTTACACCTACAATAACGTGCTATACTTTTTTGAAAAGCCAAAACCCTAGTCTTTTACAAAAATTTCAAACTTATCTGAGAATTTTTCTTCCTATGCCTGGGGTGCTCACCGCCCATGGATTCTACCTTCATACGGCCTTACGGCCATAAAATCGCAATTTTTTAATGAAAATTAAATAACAAATACTAATAAACAACCAAAGATAAATCGATGACAAGAAAAGGCAAATAAGAAGGAAAAGAATTCAAATGTTATCTATAGGAAAAAAAAAAATGATTCTCTTGAAACCTTTAAAAATAAAAGAATATGATTTAAAAAGTCCTAAGTACTATAGGTCAAGTTAAGGAACGGAATTCATAATTGTCATTTAAGTCAAGAAATTTAATATATTAAGCATTCCCTCAAAAAAAAAAAAATTGTAAAAAAATCGAAGCGAAGCCAGAAAACTTAAAGACATGACATTACGATTATAAAAAATGCGAAAAAATTGGGTCTCGCAATTGTGTCAGTCCGTCTCTATCTCAAGCACCAGCTTAAACCATACTGTTGATAACTTTTAATTTCGTATTTACGAGTTTTTTGTGATTCCCTAGAGGGGTCGCACTGGGTCGCACATATTTGCTCTTATGTTAAAAGATGCTTAGAGTAATAAAGCTTTTTAAAAATTCATAACAAGAATTTTTATAAGAAAAACACAAATTAAAATTAATTAAAGTACAATTATAAAATTTGGTTTAAAGTTACAAAAACATCTTCTTAAATTCCATTTAATTTCTTATAAAACGAAGAATTTTTGGAAACACACTTTTGTAAATTGTTAGAGCCATTGGTTTTTTAATAGTTTATAAATAATATTGTTGTTATATAAAAATTTTATAAAAAAAAATAATTAAAAAGGTTTTAATTAAGTTTCAATAAAATAAATTCATCATTTTTGATTTACGAAAAAAAAAAAATTTCACAATTTTTCTTAAATTTAACATTAGAGTTATAAAAACGTTTTGTACAAAAATGTTCATTGAAATCGGTCGTGTCGCTAACGAGGAAGTCTGATATTAAAAAACTTTATATTGCAAGTACTGTTTAAAACGGTCCAAAAAATATTTCTTTTGCAAGTACGACCTTATTTGCCATATTACATGTATATTTTTTTTTTTCAATCATATTTGTTAGGGCCGTTCTTCTTTTTGTATCTATCGTCTTTACGTCATTTCTTATTGTTATCTCGATGTTTTTACGTATCCAAAACTTGTAACTTTCTATGATATTGCAAATAAAAAAATATACTGTGGCACAATTTTCTATTTTTGAAATAAAAAAAAAATATTTGGACCGTTAAGCAACTGCCACATAGAACCTTTTTCTTGATCTTCGACTTTCTCGAAAGCGACTTAACCAATTTAAATGAAAATTTTCGCGCGAGAACGTTTTAGTAACTTAATGTCAAAATAAAGAAACATTTTCCAAAAATTTGGATTAAAAAAATAAATCATATTGTGTTTTGAAAAATAAATTTGTATTTTTGGATCTGTTAATACATATTTCCTTTTTATTGGCCTACCAATTTTTTTTTTGAAACATTTTTGAAAATTTTCATTTATAAAGAACAGCTGTAAAGATTTTCGATACAAAAAATTAAAATTCTTTGTTAAACAAAAAATTTCGTAGAATATGTTTGGTGCTCAAAACGATTTAAATTTAACCAAATATTATATTAATTTCATTAAAAAATCATTTTATGAATTGTTAAAAAGCTTAAACATTCCAAGTTACTTTAAACAAAAGATCAAGTATGTACATTTAAAGTGTTTTAGATTAAACTTCAAACCCCTGTATATACTAAAAAAAACACAATATGTATTCGCTTTGTGATCATAGTTCACTTATTTGATCGCGAATTAGGATTTTTATGATTTTATCTTCAATCTGAGTTAAATATTGACAAACGGATAAACTTAATTAAAAAAAAATTTATTGACCAAACTTTTTCTTCTTACTCTTGAAGCGACTACAGATATACCCTCCACACTCTATAGTTTTTCTTAAAATTTACTCTAAAAAAAATCTCAGCTCAATTATGGAAGAAATAACCTTAACGTATTATCACTTCTTCATGCCAGTGGCCAACTAATTAGTATTGTCATCATAAACAAACCGTGCAGTGCGTAGTGTAAATAATGGTTTATTATTATTATTATTTTTTCCTGACCCTCGATAAAACCCAAAATCAAGCATGTCTCTTGACTGACTATATACACACGGATGAACTCTAAATGACGTTGTCTTCATCACCGAACTATATACTAAACTCATTGATCTCACTACATTGGGGGAATGGACAAAAAGCACTTAAAGTAGTTAAATCAAGTGAAGCAGGTGTAATGAAATACAAGTTCTTGGAGAAAAAAAAAAAACGAAATCTCAAACAGATTCTGCTGACCATTTCCGCAGATGATGTTTACTTGAAGACGTATATAAAGCTTTGCCACGGAAATAATTTTAACTTAGTGTTACTCAAGTCGTGATTGAAGAACTTTAAGGTCCAGAGAATTGTTTAAGAACCCATAAAAATGCGTGCCTTTGTAAGAATCACTTAATTAAATTTTCTTGTATGCAACTTGTGAAAAATAACATTTAAATTTACTTGCAGATTGTTTTAGTTGCATTGTGTGTAGTAGCTGCTGTTGTGGCTTTAGATGATCATGATGATGAAAAACCTCAGGGTAGGACATTTGGATTGCTTGAAGGTGCATTAAGCTCTACACTTGGATTAGGTGGTGGATACGGTGGAGGCTATGGTGGTGGATATGGTGGTGGATATGGCGGTGGATATGGCGGTGGCTATGGTGGAGGATATGGTGGCGGATATGGAGGTGGTTACGGTGGTGGATACGGCGGAGGATATGGGGGTGGATACGGCGGTAATGTGGTACCAGGATATGGTGGCAATTACTATAGACCGCAGCCGTCTTTTGGAGGATTTGGCAGTGGTGGTTATGGAAGTGGTTTTGGTGGAGGTTACAACGGACATGTGAGTGGACATTATGGAGCATCATATGGTGCTTCTTATGGAGGAGGCTATGGTGGGGGCTATGGGGGTGGTTATGGGGGGCAATCTGGATTCTTTGGTTAAATTGCCGAATTAAAAATATTTGTTTGTGATATATGCATTGTAAATATAAATCGTATTAAAATTTATAATATAAGTAAAAAAAAGAGTATTACTATTATTGAGTCTTTAAATGACAAATACTTTTACATTCATTTTATATACATCTCTTTTGTTTGGAATCTTCTTCTTCCTTTGTACTTGGTTATTAAGATTTCTCCTATGAACATGGTAATGCTGACTCAGTCGTGTTTTATTTTTAGGGATATGATATGATATTTTAACATGTAGGGTTCATCGTATCTTCGTAGTTCTAATTTAATCAAGCTTTTTTACTCCTGCTACCATACGAAGCATCTTCATCTTAGCTACCATTAACTAACTCATTCTTTATATTGTACAATGTTGGGAACCGTATGATAGTGTTGAACTTGAAAGTGTAGAGCATAGAGGCATTATTCGATTACAGCAGATAACAGACTTTTCCCGCCACTTCATTCGTACTACGCTTACTCGAGGTTTGATATCGATATCACAAGTAGCTTCGCTATTGGTAATACCCCCAGCATTAAAGCAATGAAAGCAGTAGGTACTCCATTCAAATAAATGTCAGGAATAAGTCTGCGCGGATCAGAAAATACGCAGCATGAGAATATCCAATTCTTTCCAGGACATCCACCCATACTTTCTAGCGCTTGTTGACTGGACGTAGGATCTAGAATTATAAATGCTCCCTCCTGCATGCATCATCAGCAAAGAATATTGGATGAAATTTTAAGTCCATCCACTTTAGTTTCAAGCCGGTAATCAAGGACTAGAATAAAGAGTAGAGGATTCAAGACGCTTCCTTGGTTTATACATACTGTGATTACGACTTCTTCTATAAATAGAACAATTTAAGACCGTGAAGTTTGTGCCACTTTTTGAGGTCAATACGGCGAATCTAATTTGAAATGAAAACTACGCCAGTAAAAGCAGCTCAAGTCGTTACCTTTTCGAGAAAAAATGAAGACAAATTTAACTTCAGATTTGTACATCTCCTATATTCTGGGTATGATCTTGAACCGTAGTGATAGATGAAATGGAAGGAATATACGAGAAAACATTTAAAAAATTTAAAAAACTTATCCGGTCGTCAGTGAAAAAAAATAAGCTGTAATAGGAAGGTAGTGCAATACACGACTCGAATATATTTCACTTTAATGTGTCTTAAATGTTTTACAATAAATTTTACTTTTTCCGTGGGCTATAGGTCTTTCTTCAATATACTTAGTTAGTATTAGTCGACGTTTCGGGTATGCTTATACCCTTCTTCAGGACTCTAATAAAAAACTTGACTTAAAAATATTAAAAAAGGAATAAATTACCTATACTTACAATATTTGTGAAATATATTAAATATATTTTAACCTCTAAGGTTTCTATCTCTTTGGAAAGTTGCTTGTTTTTGTTTTTAATTTTTAATATTTCAAAATTTCAACAATTGAAGTCTTGAAAAAGACTTTCGTTTTATCAAAATTTCAAAATAATGAAGTTTAATAAATTTCTATTTGATAAGAAATTCAAATTTTTTATAAAAACAAAAACAAATCTTACCTAAAATTCTAGTCAAAAAGATAAGATTTAATCTAAGATACTTCTTTGGACAAACTGACTATAAATATTGCTAAGTCCCTCACAATCCGATCTCCTGTTAACAGTATTACCTGTATCTAAAATATGCAACATTTCTAGCAACATTCTCTTACTATAGTGTTTTTCTGTTTGTAAAATGTCTACATTATTGAAGTCTGGTCTATGTCCTTCATCTAAACAATGTAAAGCTAACGCTGTTTTTTGGGACTGTCCGCTATTTATATCTGATCTATGACCAGCTATTCGATTCTTAAGTTTCTGCATAGAAGTGCCTACATAAACTGAAGGACAATAGTTTGTTCCATCACCTAAGCATTTTATTTTATATACAATGTTTGATTTTTCATTTTTTGAAAATTCACCTTTTAAATTCGAGAACAATGATGTTCTTAAAGTATTTGCCGATTTAAATGCTAAGCGAACGTTGTCTTTATTCATTATAGGAGCATTCAACATTCTATTGGAAAGATTTGGAATATATAAAACACTTTTAAACGATAGCTGTGTAACATTTGTTACTAAATTTGTTTGAACCAACGGATTAAAATGTTGGTTCAATAATGTTCTTATTATATTCAATGGAAATGAATTTGAAAGTAAAGTATCCATGATGATTCTAATGTTCTTTTGACGAAAGACAATGTCACTGATATCTAAAACTCTTTTAATAAATTTTTTAGCTGTATTAATAATTACTTGTTTAGGCTGTTTGGAATTATAATTTATAAGACGACCCGAAGATGTTGGTTTTTTATACCAATCGAATATCAATTTATTATTTTTTCTTATAACCATCACATCAAGATATGGAAGTTCTCTATTATTTTCATACTCAACAGTAAATTGAATGTTTGGATGAAACGAATTTAAAGCAGTTAAAGTAGAATTAACATGACTAGATTTCAGGATTATAAAAATGTCATCGACATATTTTGTTATTATTTTTGGCTTATCTAGAATTTTATCAAAAACGTCATCTAATAAAGCTTCCATAACAATATCTGCTAATATTGGAGAAGCTGGACTTCCCATAGGAACTCCTTGTTTCTGCTGATAAAATTTTTTATCGAATTCTAAATAATTGTTGTCAATCACACAAAAACGTAACACTTCCAAAAATTTAATTTTTGGAATTCTTGTATGATTTTCGATGGTATTCCAACTTTTTTCAACTAATTCTAGTACTAACGGAATTGGAATGTTAGTAAATAAAGAAACTACATCAAATGAAACAAGAATGTCATCTTGTTCTAATATAATTGGAGAAACTGTTGAAATAAATGAGGAAGCATTTTTAACATTATATATATAGGTAATTTATTCCTTTTTTAATATTTTTAAGTCAAGTTTTTTATTAGAGTCCTGAAGAAGGGTATAAGCATACCCGAAACGTCGACTAATACTAACTAAGTATATTGAAGAAAGACCTATAGCCCACGGAAAAAGTAAAATTTATTTTACTAAAAAGGTCAAAAAAGGAGAAACTAATCAAATGTTTTACTCCCTAATTTCAATTCTACTCAGTTTTTACTTGCGATATAGGTACCATAGGGCAAGTTTAGGATTCGTAAAAAAAAATCGAACTCGAGATAACAATTTTAAATGACATTACGATGATGGAGAATGCCAAAAAAGTGGGTCCGGCAATTCTGTCTGTCTGTGTTCTGTTTTCTTCAAACTTGGTAGTTAGCAGTTTTTGGTGATTTCCTAGAGGGGAAATTGAAATTTTTTTTTATGACCAAAACTAAAGGTACCTGCCATATGACGGAAATACAAAAGTTAATTTTTTTCAAAAATTTTAGAAAATTTTCAAAAAACGCATTTTTGGATTTTTAAAAAATATTTCAAAATTTTTTTCTTGAAAATCAATTTTTTGAAAACGGATTAATGAAAAATTTTGAAATTTAGTTTTTATGTGTAAATTAATTATTTCTTCAAAATGGCATACCAACTATTTTTTTTGAAAAATGTTAGAAATTTTGTATGTATAAAAAATTATTTTTTAAAAAACGGCTCCTACGATTTTCGAAAATTTTTTTCTAAAAATACCTTTTTATACAAGTAATAAAATGGCAAACTTGTTTTTTTTTTTTTAAACATCATTTAAAACGGTGTTTAATTAATTATAAAAACAGATTTTAATCTTTTTGACTACTTATGAAATTTCTTGAAAATATCAAATTTTTCCTAATTTTCTTAAATAAAAAGCTTTAACGTTAGAGTTACTTTAAGCATAAGAGCAAGTACGTGCGACCCCAGTCGTGCATTTTATTTGTTAGATGTTTCAATTTTAACAGTAATCTCTTAGTATCCTGAAGTAATAGCTGCGTTCCTTTTGGGAGTATTTATCTACTGCTAAGGACTAAGTTCAAAGTAGTTTTAAGTACTTACTAGTAGATAAAATGTTCCCAAAGGAACGCAGCTAATATCTCTATGTTTTAGGCTTGTAAAGTTAATGAATTAAACTTTTTAACCATACATGCCTACCATACACTTTAATGTCTCTCTTACTCTCAACATAAAGTAAGAATGTGATTCCATACTTTTAATCGTAATTATTGGAACTCCAAATATATTCTTATAAATAAAATTCTAAATACATGTTTCAAAGTGTGCAAAATTCAAATCTAAATTTTGACTCACAAGGAGCGGAATTAATAGTCGTCACTTAAGTTAAAATTTTTCTCAAGTGAATATTTCTTATTGCGTTTGACCACTTCAGCCACTGTTTCAGATTCTTTAATTTTAGCTTAGATAATGGTTACCAACTGAAGTAAAAAGAAAGGTATGCTTAAAGTCTCCTGGTAGAAGGAAATGCAAAAACACCAACATTCAGTTGGCCTCAGATATGGAACAAAACCGGGAGGCTTGCCACCGATTTCTGAGGTCATCCCGGAGAACCACACAGGCTGATCACTATAATGTGAAGCAGATACGTAGGACAGTTATGATATCCCCACGACATCGAGATCATAACAGCAACGAAAAAAGGAAGAGGAAGAATGAATACCAACTGAGGAAATACTTAAGTAAATGCTTGAGCATACAATCTAATCAGAAAACTCGTCTCAGATCTGTGCTAGAGAATTTTTTTTAATTGAGTGACGACTATGATTTCCACCCTGCAAACACTGGGTTAAATACTTAATATTTTACTGTTTTCGTAAATTTTGAAACAAACTCTTCTCCTATTTAACCCTTCTCTTAATTTTTGTAGAATTAAGTTAAAAAATTAAACTTATGATATCGGAAAAATTTGTTGTCATTAGAAGTCCAAAGTTTAATTAGCCTCTCCTGTCTCACTCTCTTCTACATGTTGATTTAATTTATAATTCGTTGTTTAATAATTGTTTTCTGCTACAGGAAGTTAAATTGATTTAAAGTCCAGTATCGTTCATGTCAAGGAAGTCCTTATAACTTTAAGTAATTGCCATGTTCTTTTAATTGAAATAAAAATATTAAACAGGCTTTAATAAGTTTGGCTTTCAATGATATTCATGCAATCAAAAATAATTTGCTTTTGACACTGTAACACTAACCAAAGAAAAGAAATAAATATCCAATGAATCTCAACTTATAAACAGTTCAGCTTGCTTAATAAAATATTTATTAGCTACCCATGTCGCAATTTATGTTCAACATAAACTTTATGATTCATAAGTTGTTGGGTAAGTTAATAATTTGGTACAAGTCAAAATTATTCAAGGTTTTCAAGGTCACTCTGATTTTTTATTTATTCAGTTCGTCACAGATCGCTTTCGCTTTTACTCCAGATAAAAGAGAAAAAAGAAGACAACCTTTAAATAAATACTCATCGGTTGTTGAAGTGGTCAGTACCTACTACACGGCTTTAATAGATGGTAATGGCTGATGAGTCACTTGTGCCTATTTTTTTAAACTAAAGAAAAGTTCGACTCTGTATGGGTAGCGGCACAATAAGTTTGTTTTTATTTTTATTATTATTTTCTTTTGGGAATCAACGATCTTTTACGTAACATTTTGAATGCATGAACAAGCCCTTTTATTTTGATGAAAAACTGGTTATCATTCATGGTCGTTGCTTTGATTGTACAGACTCACAGATATGGATGGCTAAGTTGCGATATCACAAGACTACACCAAATCTGTTAATTTCAAGGATTTCAAGAACGTGAAACAGAAATACAAAAAAAAAAGTTGAATAAAAAACACTAAATAAAAAAATGAAAGAGGGATTTATATTTTAACTTCTTTTGGTTGAGAAGAAAATATACCAAAACGACCATGGTGTTGGTATGATGGTTAAAGCTAGACGTCATTTAGGGAATTCCCAAAATGAAAAAATTAAAGATTCGATATAAAGATTTATTTTGGTAATGATATATTTTTTACGAAAAAAAAACCAAACTTCTGCTGTTATACGTATTTTAGACTTTTAAACAAAAAACTGTTGTTATTTGTATATTTGCACTTTGAATAAATGCGTGTGTTCAATAACCTTCAAAAAAAAAAAAAAATTAAAAAAAATATTATTTTATGGAGATCATAGCAAAAGCCACTATACTCTTTTGAAGCAAATGAAATTTAAGTTGAAGTAAATAATAGATTATGTAAATAATGATAAGTTGTTTATATTTTATTTAGCGCATAAGGTTATTTCAATTCAATGAACTTTTGTATTCTGCTTTAAACTTTTTGTATGGTTCAACACCTACTACCATTAGTTAAGATAATGTATGTATTTAGGTATACCTACGATATTTTGGGATTTCTTAGGAATATGATGTATTGACTCTTTTATCTATAAGCATAAATGATTTTATAGTTTTGTTTATTTTCTAGAAGCGTGATCCATTTTGATCCATTATGGAACCCGGTCGGTTTGTGTGCACCAAACTTTGGGGTAGTTCTTGTCATACCCATAACAAGCCATATGTACCTTAGGGCGTTCGTTATTTTTGAATCATGTTCCTAAGTCGAAAAACTGTTTTTAAATAATAAAAAAAAAAGCCCCATAATTTTTTCAGATTTTTATTTTGACGCTAGATGTCGCCCCAAGAGGGTTAAATTTTTTTATCATTTGAAATAGGTATATGTTGACTTATGAGGCCATTTTTTTAGATAAAGCTTTACTGTACATATTTTTGATGAGGTTCTTTTCTATATTAAATACCCTTTTCAAAAAGGTATAAACCATTTTTCTAGGACCAGGGGTTCAGTCAGGACATGCATGTCTTTTTTGGGTTTCATTCAATTCAATTCAATTTAGTTTATTGAACTTGTTATTTACAATTGACTTAAAATTAACTTATTTCCAATGTATCTTCATTGGTTGATATAAAATTTTGTTGGCACAGAAGGGGCCTAACCTTATACAATGACTAAGTTATAAAATATAAATAAATATTATACATGGATAAACTTAATTTAAAAAGTCTGCTGACTAGGTTGTCCTCGGGGTGTTCAGACCCGGATGTCCAGTTGAGGGGTTGGTTGAGTTGGGTTGGTTAGATTGGCGTTTAGCCACGATAGTGTGCCGACTGGGTGTCGGCGTAAAAGTTAACTGCTTCTTCGTTGTCCATTGGAATTATGTGCTCATCCAGTATATCCAAAGCGCAAAGGTACCTAGGTTCCGGATGTCGTTGTTGGGCTATCATTCTTCTCATCAGCTGATTGGGGTGGTTGGCGATATTTCCTACAAGTATCTTCGCCGATCGCAGTAGATACTTGTCCAGTGGTATGATTTTTGCTTCCTCGTAGAGTCGCTTGTTGCTGTAGTATTTTTGTCGCTGTCGATCGAAGTAAAGTCCGGTGCACATCCTCAGTATTTTTCTCTCGAACATTTGTAGTTCCTTCATGGCTGTCTTGGAGATGGTATATACCATACCGGAAAGCTGTAGGCAATGACAGGTCGCAGAAGCTGCTTGTAGATCAAGAGTTTCGTTGGTTGACTTAATCCTGTTCTTTTTTTCATCAGAGGGTGAAGGCGATGGAAGGCAAAGTTGGCTTTTTTGAGGACCAAACGGGAGTGATTGTTGAATCTGAGGAGCTCGTTAAAGTTGATTCCTAAGTACTTGGCGCTGCGTTTGGCTGGCAATCTAGTTCCATCTGGAAGTGTCAATGTGATGCTTCTGCAGCTTCCAGCCGATCGACTGCCTCTTCCTCCTGATCGTCTAAGGCACAATAATTCCGACTTGGATGAGTTGATCCGGATACCCCATTTACTGTAGAACTCATACAGTTTCCGAATGTGAGCTTCGACTTTCCTGGCAGCTATGTTTGGCGAGATGGACTTGCAGTATGTGAGTGAATCGTCCGCGTAAAGCAGGTTTTCGCACTCACTTGCAGGCGGTTGGTCTGATGTCAGGATGCTGTATAGAAAGGGGCCAAGTTTGGATCCTTGAGCAACTCCAGCTCGAATGACTTTCATTGGTGATTTCCGATCCTCCACTTGCACAAAAAAGTTTCTGGAAGAGAGAAAAGAAAAAATAATTTTAATTAGTGCCAAAGGAAAGCTTATTAAATGAAGTTTATGGATAAGGGCATCTATCCATACGCTGTCAAATGCTTTCTCGACATCCAGAAAGCATGCGACGGTAACTTGATTGTTGTTTAAAGCTGAGGTGATGTCTTGGTGGAACATCATGAGCGGATGCAGTGTGGAGTGCTTCTCCCGAAAACCGAACTGCATGTCTGGGATGATGTTGTTATCGCTGCAAAACTTCTTCAGCTTCCTGAGTGTCAGCTCTTCCAAGAGCTTACTAAGACTGTTGAGAAGAGAGATTGGTCTGTAATTGGAGATGGTGTTCCTAGCACCTTTCTTAGGAATCGCCACAATTCTTGCAGTTTTCCATTTCTGTGGGAAGTAGCAGTTGTTTATGCAGTTGTTGAGAATGATAGCCAAGAAGATTATCACTGTTTGGGGGAGCCTCTTTATGATGAAGTTGGAGATGCCATCCGGTCCAGCTGATTTTTTCGGTTTGGATAGGTTAATTATTTCGGCAATCTCTTCTGGGGTAGTCAGGTTTGGGCTGTCAGCAGGATCACTTGCAGAATTGGTGTCGCTGAATGTCACTTTATCCGGGTTAGGTAGCAGAGTCCTTTGGATGGATGCTTCGACTTCCTCTATAAAGTCTGTGTCTGCGGAAGGGTTCGGTGAGAAGTTACCTTCAAAGTGGGCTGCAAATGCTTCTGCTTTTTCCTGAGATGTTGTTGCTTCTCCATTGTTGGTGTTAATGACTTCCGGCATTGGTGACTTCTGTCCAACAATTCGGTTGATGTTCTTGAAGGCATCAGGCCCTGGCTTTATTGACTGCAGTCTCTTCTGGAACTGTGTGTTGTTATAGTGCTGAATGGAGTTACGGAGCATGAAGTTAGTGCACTGTAGCTCACTCCACACTGTCCGGTAGTTGGGGTTTGATGTATTCAGGTCCCGTTGGTGAATCCTTTGGAGGCGTTTCCTTAACCGTTGTCTGTGGGCGTATAAGTTTTGTACCTGTTCTGGGAGATGTTGGTAGCGGTCCTTTGATGTCTTCGGCTCTGTTTTTGGTTGTTCACTGCGCTTGTGATTGCCATTTCTAGGGAGTCAATAGCAGCATCAATTTCAGTATTTTCAAGGTTCTTATTGTGTGGAGGGAGCGTGACGGTTTGTTCGACGTCTCTCTGCAGCCGGTCTACGTCAAGACTCCTGTAGTTGATGAAGTACGCCGATGGTTGTGCTGCTAGGGAGATGGGTTGGTGAAGCTGGATAATAAGCTGAACAGCTTCATGGTCCGAGTCGCTGGGTACTGTTGAACAGTTGAAGTTGCTGTAGGCTGGTTCGATGTGGATGAGGTTTGATGTTGCGAGAAAGAAGTCCAGCGTTGATGGCGTTCTCGGGTAGGTTGGTTTTGGTTGGGAGACTGTTACTAGCGAGTGTAGAGAACTGTTGACATCCAGCCAGTCAGCTATCGCCTTGCCTCCGATGCTAATAGTTGTATCCATCCAAAGGTGATGTCTCGCATTAAAATCACCGCCGATGAGTCCATAAGTGCTTCTTGACAGGATGCCGTTGAGGGTTTGCAGATCTTTTTGGATGTTTCTGACGGTGGAGCTGCACTTGAAGTATACGCTGATAATCGTCAAAGTTTCATCTCTCCCTACGTTTAAGATGATGGCAGTGGCTTCACTGGTGAGGAGTCCGGTGATGATGGTTTCGCTGGTGCTCAGTTTCTTCTTGACAAATATTGCGGTTCCTCTGCGGTTCTCCGTTTTATCCTGACGATAGGTGTTGAATCCACGGATATCGATATTGTTCTTCCTTGTCACGTTGGTTTCGCTAATTAGGGCAATGTCTGGATTGTGGTTCTTCATGAACAAGTGAAATGATGTCCTCTTTTCCAGGCTGTACAATAAATTGACATTGTACGTCAGTATGCGGAGCTTCTTTAATTGCATAATGTAAAGATGAAGGTGGCTAAGGCCGCGGACTTATCTCCCTCACTCAGTTGCCGATATTTTTGGGTTTCATTTTATTGTTCATGCTACTCATATGCTTGTTTAAGTAAAATATGCTTGGCTTAATAAACCCAAAAGTTCAAATTGTAGTCATTTACGATCGCTCCATTTTTGGAAACACTAAACTCGAATGAATTCTCTCAAGCATTCCTGAGAGAATGGTCACACTGGTCACTTATAAAATTTTCGGTAAAAGTCGCCAACTGAGAATCTGAAAATTCTACCTATGATACTTTCTGATGAATAGGTATTTTAGTTTCCACTAAATGAATAGCGTTAAAAATAGTTACACAGGAAAAATTTACAAAAACAAACTTAAAAAAATAAATAAAAAATCATACACTTTTAACATTTTCCTGAATATGTACCTGCTTTATATAACTCTAAAAGTTTTGAAATACAAAAAAAAAGAAGCTTAAATCTCTTATTTTGACTTAATTTAAATATTTTAAGTTGACAGATCTTCCACCTTTCCAAACGTAGGCTTTTTGTATATGTTTTTAGTGTTTTATCAGTTGGTATATTTGTATGTTCATCTGTTCCATCATAACTTTTAAACTACTTATCTGACTTCGACAAATGAGGTACTATTAAAAGTGCATTACTCATCCGCTTTGTAGCAGACATTGACATTAACCTCTCTATAGACAAAAATCATCAACTTGTTTAAGTTTGAAAACTAAAACCCAACTTCTTTAAAACTACGCTCTATTAGTATATGAAACAAATAATATTCTCATTTGAAGATGATTTATGTGATGCTCTTTCGATATCCAGTTAGTAACAGTGGCGCATAGTCAGCCTATTTTAAGGGAATTAACATTACACTAGTCAACACCATGCTAACTTTAAAGCCAGCCTCTAAATAATATTGGCAGATTATAAACACATTTTTAATTTTCACTAGGATTTTTTCAGTGAGAGATACTTTATACTTTAAAACTATCGTCTATAAGTTTGCGCCAATGCTTTTTGCAAACCCAAAAATAAAAAAAAAATTGGGCTCAACCGGGATTTGAACCCGGGACCTCTCGCACCCAAAGCGAGAATCATACCCCTAGACCATTGAGCCTCTTGAATGATACGTGGTAAATAACAAATTTAAAAATAATTAACAAAAATTTTTAAGAATTTCATCAAAATTAATTTTGGAATGAATAGGAAGTTTAAACAGGTGAGGTGGGGTGGCATTAATATTTTGGGCTATTGCCAACAAAAAATATTCATTTTGAAACATAAAACACTTTTAAAAAATAAGCATTCCAAAAACCATTATAGGTACAACTAGTGATGCCAATTCGGACTCTTTTTTAACTTTTTTTGATTTGACTACACTCTTCTTGTACATGTGCGAGTACTTATAGTAACACACTTACTTAGAATTTCTGTCAGATAATACCTCAAACTTCCACTTCTTAAAAATTTATTATTCCAAAAAGAAACCCGAAGAAACCGGAACATCTGCCCATCTCTTGAACTTGTTTTGCAAAGATATGCTTGCTGTCCGTGTCCGTTGTCCATGTCCATTCCATGAACTATCCCCTGAGGATACACATGATTGTTATATCTATTCTATCTCTCCAAGCACTTGGTTATGATGAAATCAAAACAATCCCAAACCCACAATCAACCCCTAAACACTTTATTCTCATCATCATCCATTCACAAATAAAAAAAATGTTCGAGCGTCAATTGAGTGAAGTTGGTCAGGGTCGTCAATGGGTGGCTTTGGTCATCAGAATTGAAAATGTATGGTATGATGATGATGATGATGATGATGAATTCCTTTTTTCCAATTAAAAGCGAATTGTTTTCTTGTCTGTCCAGTGTTTATTTAGGACTTGTGAAAAAGGTTGTGCATCATTCCACTATACTTTTGTCCATTTCCTGTAATGGCTTACAAAAATCTATTAAGGTGTATATTTTTCGTTCATCGCCAGCTCCTTCAATCTTCAAACCATAGTAAATAGGTGTAAAAAACAACAGAAGTAACTTTTCAAGTTATCTACAAGAATACTTCCATCAAGAACTTTAGAACTTTTATAGCACAAAGAGTGATAGACTTTCAAAGATATAAGACATATTTGTTATATTTCTTTGAAGATTTCTTGGCTATCTATTGTTATATTTATACAAATGAACACTTGAAAATTGTGTTTTTTTTAACTTCTTTTTAAGTATATACGCAATTTTAAAGATAACAGTGTTCAACAAGAACAAGGTTTTTGCCACAAGAACAAGGATTACTATAGAATTTTGGGGTTCTGAGCTCGAATCCGAAGTCAGAAAAGTTTTATTAGCCTCCGTTTTTGAAATGTTACCGTTATAAAATGCAAGGAAAACGTAATTCGAGTTCAGCATCCCAAAATCCTCTAGAAAAGTGTACCTTGGTTCTTGTGGTAAAAAAACGTTCAATTCTGTTTACCAGTGTAAAATGTTTGAACATTTTAAGATACAAAAATATTTTTCATTTAAAGCTCGAAAACAAAGCATCCGATCGAAAAAGTGGGCCGCAATATTCTGCCTGTGTGTCTTCATGCGCCTCGAACTATAGCCTTAAAACTTTTTAGGTAAAAATCTAACTAATTTGATTAAATCTTTAATAAAATAAACATTTTTTTTAACCGTTGTTAACGGTTAAATACTCTTTTTGAATTTTTCGTAAATAATTTACTCGATTTCAATGAAAATTTACAAATAAAAGTGTTTAAGCTGCTAGTTCATAAGATGTATAATTTGAATAAATTTTTTCAATATAATAAAACTGTTATTCACATTTATTTTATTAGTTCTTTCACTTTTTGTGAAAATATAATGTAAAAATAACAAGTCAAAACCAACTCCATAAATATTCACATAAAACTCATCATCATCAGGATCAGACACATCAGAATTCCAGGAAGCCGATGACAAACACAAACCAATAACAAACCATTTCAGTGTCTGTTTTATAACTACCAATTTCCAGATTTATTTTATTTCGTTATCTATATTTTTTATTCCCAACCGAACAACAAGGAAACACACAGTATAATAAGGACAATAGCTTTATTATATACATTTAACTTTTATGGATTTAATTTCCAATGTCCTGGTGCCGACATGGGGTATCAATGTTGTTGGTCATATAATAATATAACGGTGAGTGAGAAGATGTCTGAAAGTTGGAGTGCTTAATGTATATGATGATAATATGGATGTGGTTGGAATGAGTATGTGGACGAACAATGTCCTTTCTAATTTCCTTCAATGTTGTACAATGTCCGAGAAAGTGTAGACCCGTATCCTAATCTTTGTACCTAAAACCATTGTGCAAAAAAGGACATGATTTTTCCACAATTGTCAGCATTTTTGTTCTCTGCTGATTGTGTTGTAGGTATGTGTCCTGTGTGCTTTGTGGTGTTGATAAAAGTGAACGTTTTATGTCTTTTTATATGGTAAAGAAAAGAACTGTGAACGTTTGGAACTAAACGGATATGTCCGCCCATAGAAACATGGGAGTATTGTTGTAGGCGGACGTTAACATAATTTATGTGGTTACATATGCGGATGCTGTGAGGAGTGATAGTTTCACTTGAATGCATGTAGATATGTAGTTGGAAGGACAATTTTTGATAGTTGGTTTTCGGGAGATTATCGTCTGACGGGACATGTTACTATTACGGATACTGACGAATTTGAAAAAGAAGGGAGTCACACTTAAATTATATGTTTCTTTCCTACACCGGAATATAAAAATCCAATCAAAGAAAAGCACATACGGTTACGAATGTTTATATTTTCTGTGAATATTGGTATTATTTTGACTAATCTATTAAGTGGTTGTAGTAATCAGTTTGGCTTTGATTAGAACCACTTGACAAAACTCAGTAACTACAACATTTTCTACATAACCATTTTGCTTTGCGAATACTATTTTAACCTATTACAATCGAGATTGTTCAAAAGCCTAAATGGAATTTTCTACTTATGAAAAGAAGAAACTTTTTTTTACAACAAACAAGATGTCACTTATTATAATTAGAAGCGTTACTATCGACAGCAATGATTCATGATTGATCAATGATCAAGGGGCATAGTATTTCATAGCCATACATTTCAAAACTCGCAATTTTTGTTAATCTAGTCAAATACAATTGCTGCGTTCCTTTGGGAACATTTATCTACTGCTTAGTACTTAAAACTACTTTGAACTACTTTTGCTATATTGAAAAAGTAGTTCAAAGCAGCTTTAAGTACTAAGCATTAGAAAAATATTCCCAAAGGAACTCAGCTTCATAGCATGAATAATTTCTGAGATACAGACTTTCAAAAAATCACAAAACTGTAACTGACTGATTCTCACTGACATCAAAACTATGAGCGTTTTGAAGAATTTTGAAACTTGGTAGAATGGTTTACAGAAAGAAACATTTTCTACAAAAGGGGCGTGGTAACCACACATTTTTGTTGAACTAAATATTGCCTAACTTTACTGTTCACTTTTGGCTAACGCAAAATCTTTAAACTTAGTGAATTTAATGGAATGGTTAAGTTAATGGTTTATGCACATGAACAAAATATAAAGGAAAATTGGCAAATTTGTATGGAACGTGCACTCAGAAAAATGATCGGTTAAAAACAACGTAAAACTCGTGTAAAATTAACAGAGCTAGTTTGCTAATATAGCACCGGCAAACTAGTTCGGTTAAGATTACACGAGTCGACTCAATTATTCAAATTGTTTAATTTTACCCACATTCCAGGTTAAATTGTACTAAAATCTCAAATTTTAACCGAGTTTCTCGATCAATATAAACAAGTTGATCGGTTAAAATAACCGTCAAAAATAGTGAAGTTAAATCAATGTAACGCACTTCACTCTTTACAAGCTGATAAAATGCATTTTTACATTTAACACCTTCAACTTATATAGATTGTCTCATTTCTCAACGTGTATTTTAAGCTCAAAATATGATGTCATTTTCCCTGATTGTGAAGACGTTTATATTTAACATTCAACCAAAAGAACCCAAAATATAAGCTCTTTAAATCTACCATTTCTAATTTTTTTTTTTAGAGTTTTGTTGTTCAACTTTTTGTTAGTTATGGGGACTTTTCACGAGTCGATTTTTGCCGTGCGGCGAAGCTTTTCGACCCGTGTGAACGTAAGTCGCAGGCGACTAAAGTGACAATCCCCGTAGAAAAATCCTAGTCGACCGACATATCGTGCGGCTCGTGGAAAGTCGGCATTAGAAATGTATGTAACAAAATGATTGGCTTAAAAAAAAACGTATATTTTGAGTTCTATGCATCAGATATTCAAGACTGAGGTTTGTTAGCCTTAATATCGACGGAATAAAGGATCCCTCTGTAGTCAAACTTTTCAAATTCTAGAGCTAACGTGCTGAGAGCTGTTATGTGGTTATGTTATCTTATTCGGTGCTGAAAAGAACCCTTTTCTTTTACTTACTTGAGTAAGTTAAACAGTTCCAACTCCAGAGCGGATCTCACCATCATCCAAAAATCCTCTTCAGCTAGCTTGGTCCCTTTACCAATTACAAACAGGAAAGCAATAGTGCCTAGCTGCTTTAGCAAACCTCACACAGCAGCATACCCAAACATCAGAGAGAACGATCTGAATAGACCGAGCAAGCAATTTGTCGGTTTGGGTGGTGGAAAGAAATGACTGGTATTTTTTCGAAAGGAATTTTTTCTTTTATTGGAATTCAACTTCTCAACAAATATCATTTCATTAACCAAAGATTTTAGAACTCAAATACCTAAAAGGCTTAGGCCTCCGAGTTATTCTCGAGGAGGAGAGATATGATAGATTTAGTAAAAAAGCTTGATCGAATAAGAAGCAAGACAATTTCAGCCTTAAACAGCAAAAAAAAAAAAGCCGGGTAGACTACTCTGATATTGTTGTGTTCTAATTCTCAAGCTACCGTGGATTAGGCATTGGCACTGAAAAGACTCCAACTACAAGCCAAACCACTTATTGCAATCCTCTTATCAGATAGACAGGTGTAGAAGAACCCCCACTCCCTCCCTCCAAATACCTTGTCTAAGAACCGTTTAGAAGGAATTATAAGAACTGTAGGGAAAAGTCTGACAAAATTACAAAGTATATTTCATGAGAAATCTTATTCCCTCTTAAATTTGTCCCCAAATTTTTATCTGAACTCATCTCAAACCTTAAAGTTAACAATCCCATTCTTATTTTTTAAATGACTCCTGTTTTCTGTCATTGCAAACAATGCTGCAAATAAGATAATTGAATTATACATTTTTCATTGATGACTTTTTTTTCCATTCATACTTCATACCTATAGGCTGATGATATGCGGATGCCTTACTGCAACAACAGGTGTCCCTCCATTAAGCTATCCTGATCCTGACTTGTCCTGCAGATATAACAAAATACATACGAAAAAAAATACCAGGCAATGTTTACACAACATGACACGACATCGATTCATTGGACTCAATGCAAACACTGTCCGGTTCAGCCATTCGTTTGCATTTTGCATCATCGATAAGGACCAACAAGACCAACCATTATATTGAGACTACAGTCATATATAGACAAGTGCGGTTGATATATCCTCAACGGAAGTCGGAAATTGATGGGCATGGAACAGAAAATATTGTCGGCTTGTCGCCTTTTTTAACAAATGAATTTTTGCCATATGAAGTCAATCAATTACAATTTGATAAGCAAATACAAATTCCGATGAATGTTTTTGTGCATTCCTGTAGAAATAGGGTTTATGGGAAGTATGAAAGAGGTTTGATAGGAGTGAAAAAAAGGGAAATATATAGAATTTTGTGTCCTTCTACCCAACACATTTTGGGAATCCTTTAAAATTGCCTATGATTTTTCAAAACTTTTCTTCGTTATGACTTGAAGTTTAACAGTCTTCCTCATTATTATTATCATCTTGACAGTTGTCGTACGTTTCCAAAATTACAATAAAAACGTGCGAAAATTTATTGGCACGTATCTTACATTCAACCATATCCATCCCCACCGTCATTATATACATTATAGCCTTGGTGGAGAATAAACAAAGCACTTTCGTATGGTGCGGTGCTTTGTATTGTTTTCCTAAAGGCGTGAAGTGAAATTTTAAATCAACCATCCAGGGCTAGAAGCTAAAATGGATAAGAAGGAAGAAGAGAGGAAGCCAATGTTTTGTGTCACCTGTGGGGGATTTCATTGCCAACAACACAACACCACTACAACAACCCACATCGCTCCGGTCTGCCATAATTCATACTGTGCCGGGTTAAAACCGGGTAAAGAGCGATAATTCTTGTCAGATGTGGAGTGTTATGTGCCAAACGAAATGAGTCCAAAAGTCCTCACATAACACTTTAGAGCACAGAACAAGTGAATGTTTTTTAATAAAGAAATATTGCTAGAACGTGAACTGGTGAATAAATGAAATTTTTCAAAAAGATGAAATGAGAGGTATACTGGGCGATGATGATGGTGGTTTTTTCGGTACTTTATCAAAAAACCGTCTAGTGGAGTGGAAAAGTTAATTTATTTAAAATGGAAACACCTGATTTTTGGGGGGCAGTATTTTAGACTAATGTTAGACTGAGTCGATTAATAATATCAGGAGAAATAATTTATACCTACTAGGCCAATGAAAATTCACAGATAAAAATGACTAAGTCTACATTCAAAATACACTGTTTTATATAAAAGAGCAGAGTCTAGGGTAATTGCGGGAGAGATGCCGCGTCGGGAGAGTTGCCGCAGTGAACTGAAATCATATATCTAGTCGTCCAGGCAAAAAATTTTTTTTTGTAATTTGTTCGTTTAACATTCAAATTAAAACGTAGCAAAAAAAATCTGCACATATTGTATATGTAACGGAAGTTTTTGTCGTTTGTTTTGTTTTTTGCTCGCCTTTTGACTATGGAAATTTTTCAGCCTGTGGGAATTTTTCGTTTCTGAGACAAGTTATTGCGTTTTTTCTAAATGTAATGATTTTGTTTAGTTAATATGTGTTTCAAGAAGTGATGGGTGTGATTTTTTTTTTGTTCTTATTTTTTGTTGTTGTGTGGTGTCGTGCGGCATCTCTCCCTCACAAAAGGGAGAGATGCCGCATTTTTGTTGGGAGAAGATGCCGCATTCTGATTTTAGTGTCTTTTTTCGTTTAAAAGAAAATATTAAGCTTTATTAGGTCACGAAAATGTATCTGTAAGAGTTAAAGAGGAAGTTAGACCAAAGATGTCTTAGAAAAAGCTTTAAAATGCATCGAGAAAGGGATAACCCCGCAACATCTCAGCTTTCAGAAACATCTCTTCTTCCTACAACAATTTCAGAACTGACATTCCCACGTAAGCAATCACGTTCACTCTTGCAATCATTTTGAAAAGGGAATTCACACATCATCTTGTTTCAAAAGCGCTGCGCCAATAAAATTATTTTAAGAAATTCACCACTTCCTGAAAAACCGATGCCCAATTTTTAAAAACTTAAGGTATTTTCAGACGTTTTACCCACTACCTAACTACCTCGTTAAAAAAAAAAGAAAAACAGGTTAAAAGAAGACAACTACTGAAAAGTGAATGTTGCTTTGGCTGAGCCCGCTGAGAACCGAAAAAATTGTGACCAATGTTGAAAAAACTATTTCTCAACAAAAAAAACAAGAATGTATCCAATGCAAAAAATGTAGCAAACGGGTACTAAAAAATCGTACCCTGTACAAAAAAAAACGAATTCATCAATCGTACAGATTGTAGGCGTGATGAATAAAGAATACAACACGTTCCACATTAATTAACAAATACAAATTCAATGCATTTACTATGCGGCATCTCTCCCACACATGAAGGGAGAGATGGCCCACTTAATACTTTTTTCTTTATTGTTAATTTCATAAAAAAAAATAATTTTTTTTTAGGTTAAGTATTTTTTTAGGATAGTAAACAAACCCATTGTTTAGTTTTTTTAAAAAAATTTAAAATTTTTCACCATTATATAATTTAAAAATTAATTTTTCAAAAACCGCGGCATCTATCCCGCAATTACCCTATGTTATTTTTGTTTTGCTTTCTGTCTGCTTTTTTTTAATTTCTATGTACAGAACAAGCCTATGCAATATGGTAAAACAATTACAAATAATTTTTTTTTCATATTTTCAAAAAAAAAATTCCAGGGTTACCTCTTGCAGAAAAAATTAAATGCACTACTGGGTCGCACGAACTTGCTCTTAGAGTTAAAGTTGCTTAAATTTTTGAGACTTTTATATAGAAATTTGGAAAAAAAATAAAATTCATTTTTTAAAAAAATAAAATAAAACCTAAAATCAAATTGCCCCACAAAACAAGTATGCAGTTTTGATTGATATATTAAGATGCATTTTTAGAAAAAAAATTTTCGAAATCGTTAGAGCCGTTTTTTAAAAAACTAATTTTTTATAAATAATTTTTTGGAAAAAAAGTTTAAAAATAAAATTGGTATGCCATTTTGTAGAAATCACTAATCAACATCTAAAAACAAAATTTCAAGAAAATTCAATGTCCCGTTTTTGAAAATTTGAATTTCAAAAAAAAAAAATTTCAAAAATTTTTTTCGAAATTTTATTTTTGGCTTATATTATAATTATATATGTAAATGCTTCTTCACAAAAAGTTTCGTTGAAATAAAATGAGCAGTTTCTGAGATAATCGGATTTGAAAGAAACGGTTCTACCGCAGGTACCGTTAATAATGATTTTCAAAAAAAAAAAAATTTTCATTAGAAGATAGACCTTAACTTAAAACCGACATATGAAGTTTTTAAACAAAATCGTTGGAGCCGTTTTTGAGATATTTCAATTTTACTAAAATCGGTATATGACAAGTACCGTTATTTTTGCTCCAAAAAAATTAATTCAAAAAACCCCTCTTGAGAGTCGCCAAATAACGCTACATACCCAGTTTGACATTAGTCGGTCCATCCATTTAGGCTGTAGCTCCTTATACAGACAGACTGACAGACTGACAGACTGACAGACTGACAGACTGACAGACTGACAGACTGACAGACTGACAGACTGACAGACTGACAGACTGACAGACTGACAGACTGACAGACTGACAGACTGACAGACTGACAGACTGACAGACTGACAGACTGACAGACTGACAGACTGACAGACTGACAGACTGACAGACTGACAGACTGACAGACTGACAGACTGACAGACTGACAGACTGACAGACTGACAGACTGACAGACTGACAGACTGACAGACTGACAGACTGACAGACTGACAGACTGACAGACTGACAGACTGACAGACTGACAGACTGACAGACTGACAGACTGACAGACTGACAGACTGACAGACTGACAGACTGACAGACTGACAGACTGACAGACTGACAGACTGACAGACTGACAGACTGACAGACTGACAGACTGACAGACTGACAGACTGACAGACTGACAGACTGACAGACTGACAGACTGACAGACTGACAG
Organism: Episyrphus balteatus; assembly: GCF_945859705.1. NCBI lineage: Eukaryota > Metazoa > Arthropoda > Insecta > Diptera > Syrphidae > Episyrphus > Episyrphus balteatus. Next base: position 93,438,798 of record NC_079136.1, read on the forward strand.
ACTGACAGACTGACAGACTGACAGACTGACAGACTGACAGACTGACAGACTGACAGACTGACAGACTGACAGACTGACAGACTGACAGACTGACAGACTGACAGACTGACAGACTGACAGACTGACAGACTGACAGACTGACAGACTGACAGACTGACAGACTGACAGACAGACAGAAAGACGGACTTCCGGGACCCACTTTTTTGGCATTCTCTACCATCGTAATGTCATGGAAAAATATTATCTCAACTTTTTTTTTTGTACGAATGCATAACTTGATATATAGTACCTACATATATCGTAAGTACTTATCGAGTGAGAAATCAAAAGAAAGTTATTTTGGACCTCTATTTATAACTGAAAATAAAAAGTTTGTTGGAGTTCTGGATACTGAGTTATATGCATCCAAACATTTAATTTCTTACATTCGGAGGCAGATATCTACGGACCATAAAGTCTAGAAACTATAGTTTTGACCTTTTTATATGAAAAAATATTTTTTTTGACGAGAACAAAAAAACATGTGAATAAAAAACAAAAAAAGTACAACAATGTATGTTTTACGCATTTTGTATGGCTTAAAAGACTATTGAAAAAGCGATAATTACAGTAGTGGTCTGCAAAGAAATCCTATTTTGAATAGAACAATACTTTTGTAAAGGATGTTGGTATGCTGATTCCGAATAAAAAACTTTTGATTGAAAGTTTTGATTAAAAACTTGACATTTTTTTCATACTTTTTTCACTTTGTGTTTCGATGTAGTTCAGACTTAATAGTTTTATTTTTGTACAAGGTCAATCGAATCTAAAAGGGGTATTTCCTACAAAATACTTATATTTTTCAAAAATCTTAAAAAAATTGTTGGATACATGTTAGAATTTTTCTAAACTCAAATAAAGATTCAGGGAAGTCAAATCATTCATAATTTTAAAAAATATTTGAAGGATAAAAAGAAAAGATAAATTTTGCAGACCAGTCTTCGCCCCAGAATTTTTTTGTTCCATACGCCGTTGGCACTTTTTCGAGAAAAACGCATTTAAAGGTTTGCGCGCTTGGAACTCCGAAACTTTTCTATAGGAGTTTTTTTTTTTAATTTTTTAAACTAAAGTTTGTCTTATAATAAGTTCACCTACCAATTTTCAAAGCGTTTTGCCAAACCGTTAACAAGCTACCTACGTTCATTAACGTAAAAGTCAACTTTTTGTTTCTTGTTTCCCACCTCCTACATTTTTTTAATGATTTTTCATGCGTCTACACAAAACATTCTCAACTCTTTCAAATATGCAACTGTAATGGAGGACCTCCATTACCTTCATTAGAGATAGCAACAACCAATACTAATATTTTGTTTGCGATCATTGTCCCACATCCATATAGCATTTTCTCTATTTTTCGACGCCTTGGTATGCACGTGTAACATAACAAATAACAATTCTTAACAAAAAATTGTCAAAAATTATTTGGAAAAGTTGTCCAAAACGCCAAAAAGTGGTTTATGGCACAAAACAACTCTAGAAAATGTTGATTTTGATGTATATGGAACAAAATCGGTGTCCGATCTCCGGCATCGGAAAGACAGCGCAAATCTGATCACAGATTTAGAAAGAGCTGGATTTAATGAAATAACATAATTTTTGATATTTTTTACAAGTTCGGCCACATCCACAACTTATTGAATAGCTGACTTGCAGATACTTAAATGACATCTTAAAAACTATTTCATGCATAACAAAAGAGCCTGAATGAAATCATGAAATCAAATAAACGATGCCTCTCGGGCTATAAGTAGGTATAATAACATTTAGGGCTAGTGTGAGAAAAAGTGATCCTTGCAGGACGATCGTTAACTCTATAGTTTTGCTAGCGAGGTTTCATTGGTAACTCGTTCCTTAGCTCATTTTATGTTGTAAAAAACAACAAATGGTTGCTTTTATTTATTATAAGAAGTCCTTTTTTCTTGAAAGGTCAAACATTTCTTTGTAAACGAATACTTTCACAATGTTTACCAAAACTCAATAACTCAATTTTTCGTAAAAACATTTTGACATTTTTAATTCTATTCTGAATTTGAAATGGAAGTTCTTTCCCTGCAAATATTCCTCTATATATTTGTTTTTATATAATCAGTAAATTTATAAAATTTGAAAAAAAAATTACGTTTAATATATCACTGAACTGTTGCGCTCAAATTCACAAATCTTAGAAAAAGTCCTATGCTATCTGCTACACATTTACACTCATTCACGCTGTATCATCTATAAAATTAGCATAACATCAGTAATCTTAAAAGAAAAATGTCCCATTATCAATGATGGTCTTATCCGACTACAGACGATTATGACCATAATAACATGGCGTAAGGCTGTGATTATCTGTTTAAGATATTTTGTCCTTACTGCTGTCATATCATTATCGTATAAATTAACATACCAAATTGATGTGATTACACAAAAAAAAAACATTTGTTCGTTCATATTTCGTTGCTATTCAAGGGTAAATTTGTGTTGAGAAAAAAATACATACATTTATGTGGAAGAAAACACAAATTGAATCCTTGACTACAGAGTTGTTTGTTTGTTGAAACAAATTGATACCATTCATGGGAAAGTCAAAAGAATTTTATATTCAAATAGTTATTAATATGCATAAAGAAAACTAGTGATAAATAATGAATTTTGATAATATTTATTTGCCATGTTCATTAGACATCAATGTCTACAAAGCTTACTTTAATTTGGAAAATCAAAAATTTAGAAATCCTACAGCTTTGAAGCCTAAACAACAAGAAATTGAAAACAAATCCATTGAAATAAAAACACTTCGTTTACTAGCCTTGGATAAGATTATTGACAATTGGATTGGTAAGAGCTTGAGTACCTTCATAGGAAGAGCTGAAATTTTTAACTATTTTAGAAATGCCAATTTTTAACGAAATAACAAAACAAGTTGACAGAAATTATGTCGTGGATAACCTGGCTCTAAATATACCTATAAAAATATCTAGCCTTCACATCAAAGATGATTTTTTTTGGCGGAAATCCTATCAGCATCGATGGAATACTTTGCCAATTGATGTAGAAAACCGGAGTTGGATCAGCATTTATATGGAGAAACATTTGCAGGAATATTTAGAAAACACTGAAGTTTGTGATTACGATCAGGAAAGTGTACAAACGGTCTTAGATATTTGCGCTCCTTATATAAATCGGCTACAAATTGATTTTCTTCAACCTTCCATGGGTGAAAGAAATGGTAAGCGTTTTTGTACTTTTCTGAATATGTAGGTAATATATTTCTTTTTTTTTTTCAGATCATATTCCACTTGATATTATTCTGAGTAGCCTTCCAGATTTAAAATCTCTTAGAGTAACTTATTGTACGAAAACTATTGGGACTAATTTTTACCTAGGTTGTTCATCATTTTCACGACGAGATATAACCAATTTCGCCTTAGGAATAAGCAATTCTTATGAACTTAGAGAGTTTTGGTATGATATGCATTTAATTCTTAAAAAATTAATAAAATAAACAAAGTTCTTAGGCTTCATAGTGTAAAGCTTGAACCGTATCAACTTGCATATATTTCAAAATCTCTGGACAGAGGATGCCAGCATTTGATAAAATTAGCAATAACGCATTGTGCTATGCATGATGATGGATTGCAACAATTTTTAGATGGTTGTACAGTGGAATCGTTTCCAAACTTGAAGACATTAGATTTGACTAATAATTTGATTTGTAAGTATATATACATACGTAAGTGTAATGCCCACAAAAAATTTCGAGAAAATAAACTGCACAAAAATAAACTCAAGTTGCACGTGCCTTAAGGGTAAAAATTTCTTTAATCTTTGTATGTAAAAAAAAATTCAATTTAATAAGAAATGTAAGAATATATACAAAAATGTATGGTATAGCAAATTTCGAAACTTTTCAAAAGAACTGGAATAAATAGTTATTTTCTAATTTGTTTATTTGTAACTTTCTTAGTATCGATCATTTCAAGAATTTTGCCGAGAATATTGAGCGATAAATATCGAGAAATTTGGCAAAAAATAATAGTCTAAGATATGTGATATGGTTGCCGTCCAATATTCCGACACAGCTATTTTAAATAACTGATTGAAAAAATAAATTTTTCGAAATTTTGCGTTTGAAAATTTATTTTCAAAAATTATGCAATGAAAGTCCTTTATTTCTAAATTACTCGTAAACTATAGACTAAGTTTTAAGTTCTCTTAAAAGCTATCACATATTACTGTAGGCAATACCGTTAATATTTGTTTTTCTATTTTAGGACTTAAGTAGAAGGACCCTCTTATCGATACAATTTTTTCTTGTCTCAAAACCATCTTCACATAATTTTCCCAAAGGCCTTTTTTGTAGAGTGTTCGATTTCCTTCAAGACTATGTGAAGAAATTTGCGAATAAGTCGATTGATAAAAAAATGATTTTTTTAATATGAGATTGATTGATGAAAAACTGCGAGCTCATATTTGGTGAGTACGTTCTAGAGGTATCTAGCAATCCATTTTTTGGAGTATAAAACCAAAACAAAAAGGTATTTTTTTTAAACCAATTTAATGTACATACGATTTCTTAACATTAAACTGCAATTTGGATGCACAGTCAAATCAATACTGAGCTAGCATTTGATTTCTGATGATTTATGTCTCTAGAGTCTAGACAATAAGACGTACATCAAAACAATTCTCAAAAAATTGTTTTCGTAAATTGCATTGGGCACGTTCAGGAAATATTAGGGACTAGATATTTAGACAAGGTCATTTTCTGAACGGAAATTTGAGTAAATTCCCTAAATTAGTTTGGATATGATATTATTGTCAAATTTCGAAATCTACTTAACAATTTATAGATCGCATGAGGCAGACACCAAATTTCACTTCATTTTAATAAATAAATAACATTAATTATAACCGATAATGCACATTCTACTAGTTTTTCACACAAATAAATTTAATTCTGTTAACGAAATTCTATAATTAAAAACAATCAGCTGCCGTTGACAAAAAGACTTTCCTAAATGTTTAGGGAAAAATTTCTTGCCTTACTTTCCAGTTAGCTTTCCAATAAAATTACATAAATTGGAAGGATTTTTTTTTACAGTTGACCAATCAGAGACCGAGAAATTACCTAAATATTTAGCCCCTAACGTTTCTGAACCTGCCCATTGAAAATTTGAAGTAAATGCTAAAATTTGGTGCTTAAGTCAAAACAACACGTGAACTTGTTGATTTTGATGGATATACGACAAACCTATTCTGAATATCTCAGCAACAAAAAAAAGATAGAAGAAAACGGATTGCATATTTGAAAAGAGCACCCTCGAAAACATAAAACTGCATACCCAGTTATAAAAATGCAATTTGGCGTATACGGTACTCGACTCCAATACTAGGACAACGCTTTGTTTTAATCCTCTGTCGGCACACGGGTGCGAATATGGCAGGACAAAAATAAAAAGTGGTCACAAAAAAGTGTCTTTATAAGGGTGAAAATAAATTTTTTTGGAATTGTGAATACAATATATTCGAATTCCTCGGAAAATTCTACAGCAATTTCATATAGGATTCTCTATAAAATAGTGAGATCGAAAAAAGCTCTAGCGACATGAAATAGTATAAACCAAATTCGCAAAAAAGAGATGTGCCTACAGAGGGTTAAACGCTGATGAAAATAACTCTCGATCTCGTGCTTCGAAGGTGTTGTTACCACTTCAACATTATGATGGGTGCAAATTTAGTTGATCAATGCGTTCAAAATTCGTTCCAAATCAACATACTGAACCGTTAAACTCTTTTACATTATTCAAACTGATGTTTGAATGGTTAAACTATTCATTATGTCGACTTGGAACGTATATAGAACTTGTTGATCTACCTAGTGTGCACCCAGCTTTATGATCACAAACGTTTTCTATTTACATATTGGATCCTAATGATATCTAATTTATGTCGAACTAAATAAATAATTTTTATGTCAAGTTGAACTTAACCAAATCATATAAAAAAAATAAAATTATTAAATTAATTTCTTGCAAAATATAACGGGCTCAACCGGGATTTGAACCCGGGACCTCTCGCACCCAAAGCGAGAATCATACCCCTAGACCATTGAGCCGCTTGTCTAAGCCAGTCATTTTAATGATTTTATTTACATAAAAAAAAAACAATACTCATACGCCACAGTGAACTAAATAAATTGCCGACGAATAATGAATGCAAATTTACTGAAATTTAAGTTGAGAAAAAAATTAATGATTAAAAATCAATTCTGCAGAGACTTTTATGGTTTTAAAAAATGCATTGTTAATTCATTTTTATAAAATTTCAGTATTTTTTTTTATTTTGCTAAGTAATGATTTTTCTTATTCCATCTAGCCCCAGAAGGAGCATATGTATTAAGCCAAGCACTTCAAGGCAGGCATTTGGAGAAATTATTTCTCAGATTAAATCCAATAGAAAGTGATGGAGCAGCTGCTATATTGTCTGTAGTTCAACATCTACCCCTTAAAATATTGGATATTAGTGGATGTTCTATGACTAATACAATAACAAAGCTATTGATGCAGTTTATTGTTCAAAATGAAACTATTCTAAATTTAGATGTTTCAAATAACTTTTTAGAAGAAGTAATGAGATAAATTTAAATTTATTAATACAGAATTAACTTAAAATTTTATTTATTTTTCCAGAGCTTTGGTACAAAAATTTGTAAAATAATTGGATTCAATAAAGTATTATGTCAATTGGATCTTCGAAATACTGGTGTTACACAAGATACTAAAAATAAAATAATTGAAGTATTAAAGCTTAATAAACATTAATTATAAATTAAAAACATTTTTGTTTCCTTTTTTAAAAATGAAAACCACCACACCTTAAAAAAAAAAACAAATTTCATCAAAGTCATGTCGACTAAACAGAGTAATCCCACCATAATCCGTAGTAAATTTGCTTCTTAATGCCTAGATATTTATTTATCTTTGAGATACACACACCTTTTATTTTGGATTTTTTTTCCTACATTTTTTTCTACAAGCCATTCTATGATATTGGTTTTTCTTGCTTAATACTGAAAGCCATTCAAGAAAAGGTGATGAAAGGTGCAAAAAAAAGCAAAAGTTGGTTGCCTTTGTTAAAAGTCCATGGGATGCCACTTAACGTTTGAAGAGCTAAAAATGATGAGGGAGGATTTGCTAATGCTATTCAAGAAATGGCAAAATATTATTTTATTGAGTCATTCCACAGGATTCAACGATGAGGTTTACGAAAAAGGTGCTAAAGAAGCAAATTGGTTGCTGGGCGAAATTGTTTGAGGGAGAGTATACTTTTACTTAATATTGAATATGGAGATGAGATGGTTTGGCGAATATTAGAGAGAATTGAATATTATTGAAATCATAAAATTAACAGTTTTGTGAAGTTAAATTTTTACTTTGAGTTCTTTATGTAAAGTGATTAAAATAATACAGCTCATATAAAGAGGTTTAAAAATAGAAATAACTTTACAGTATCGATTTGTGTCTAAAGATATTTTTCAAACTCGTCATATTGATTTTATTTGTTTGTTATTTCAAAACAATTTTAAGATCTTTCAAAATGTTCCGCTCAATATAAAAAAAAAAAAAAAAATTCACGCGACCACTCTCCTTCCTTCACAACTTCAAAGTTACACAAACACCGAATGCAGCAAACCCTCAATATCTGAATATTTATAAACTCAAGTTGATTTAAATATTCCAGCCATTTGTGGTCTTCGTACTTGTTTCAAATGTTGGATATTTCTATCCACATTGCAAAGAAGAGAGAGGGATTTTCAATTTAATAAAGAAAAACTCAACCGATGTCCTCCTGTGTTTTTATTCATTTTGTTCTTTTTTTCAATTTCGGTTCTTTTGTAGTCAAAAAAATCGAAATCTGCCTGACAGAGGAAGACAGTTTATCCGAAACGTTTTCGACGGCTCTTCTATATTCATTTCCATTGTGCTTATTATTATCTGGCTGTCGCTGTAAGTAAGTAAATACCTTCACTTCCACAAAAACCGAACGAAACTCGCTCATTGTCGCATTCAATTTACTTTTATTTTATTGGAATTTTCCGGACAGGAAAATGGTCAATTTCATTTTCTATTTTATTTTGGCAGGCAACCCTCATTCCCCTCCCATGAGATTACAACAACATTTTTGTATATACTAAAAAAGGAAAAACAGACATAAATCAAACTAAATTGGAAAAATTCATGCAACAAAAAAAAAAAAAAGAAATAAAATCTAACAGGATGCTACCTAAATCATGAAGTTCTGAATATCTTCCAATTCAGCAAATCACTTTTTTGAGAAAGTTTTATTTAATTTTTAATTGCGGAAGGACATTTTGTGGTAATGTCGGATTGCTTAGACGATTCAAAGAGTAATTAAATCCTTTTATTGTTGTTCAGCTACGAAGTTGAAACAATGTTGGAAATCAGTTTAAGTATTATGTAGGTACTTGGTGTGGTCAGGGTCAGGGATGGGCTCTTGTTGGGGACAAATCACCATTTTTGTATATGGGCATCAATTTTAAAAGCTTAACAAAAATTACTTACCGAAGTTGATTGTACCTACAATTGTAGGTATCATTTTTAAATTTCATTATATGTACACATACATAAGTGGTTTTTGATGAATTTTCTTTCCGTTTGGATGACTTCTCTGGTTTCCCGTTTATGTTAATTGAGTCTTCGTTCTTCCGCTGATGATTATTAAATTTATTTATGTACATACTAAAATTTTGTTAAAAATGAAAATTGTTTTCACAAAAAATATTTTATTTTTTTTATAAGAAAACACAAATTGATTTAAAAAGCGAGGTTTTTTCATTATTTTACTACAGTAACGAAAGACTTCACTCGCAGGTAGGATTCTTAAAGAAAAATCGAATTTGAGAATATGAAGATGGAGAATGCCTTAATACGTGGATCCTGTAATTCTGTGGGTGTTTCTCGAACTACAGGCTTAACTATTGTAGCAATTTGTTTGAATCTTGGTATGTAAGCTTGGTATAAGAAGAGAAGGTATGATCATTAGAGTCGCCATTTTACAAAATGGAGTAATAAGTTTTTGACGTTTAATTTGCCAAAGTCAAAAGCAACAACAATTTCCAAGAAAAATTTGTTAACAACAACAATTTCAATGGGACAGCCGTCAGAAACTTAACTTAGGAAACCATCTTTTTTTCTTTCATCTGACAGTTCTCGATACAGACTTTCAATTTATTTTTATACGAAAAAAAAAATGTTATTTGAGTTATTTTAGAAAAATAAAAATGCAGTTTTATTGCAATCGCTTTGAATATTACGCCTGCAAAGTTTAATCAAAATCGTTTGAGACGTTTTCGAGTTATTTGGTATAAATTGAAAAATTTGTATGGGAGATATAAAAAAACAAAAAAAAAAAAAACAACTTTTCGAATTCCATAAAAATCATCTGTACCAAATTTGGAGAAAATCCATCCACCCGTTTAGGCTGTGGAAATGTGTACAGATGGACGTACAGGCGCACAGACGCACGGACGGAATTGCGAGATCCACTTTTTTGGAATTCTATATCATCGTAATGTTGGTTTTGATTAAAACCTCAATTTTTTTTTCGACACAAAACCAATACTTGCCCTCTATAGAGCAAGTAAAAAATACGAGAACTGTGACATACATACGTATGTATGTATAAGATCCTACTTTTTAAATAAAAATAATATTTTTTAACTGTTATTTACGGTACTTCACTTAGATTTCTCAATTCTCACTATCTCGTTAACCATTCAACTGGTTTAAACTAACATTTTTGAACAAAAACGTAAGGAAGTCCTTAATTGAAAAATTTCAAAAATATCAATTTTCGATTTTTTTTTAATTTCAAGACTTCTTTTTTTAAAAATACATTTTCTTCAAAGCAGATTAATGGATTTTCTTGAAATGTTTTTTTAAATATGTGGACTAATATTTTTTTCAAAACGGCATAACAAATCATAAAAAAATGCTAGGTCAAAGGGTTTTTTTTTCGAAGCGACAATAAAATCTGTAAATGGTCTCAAAAAGGTATAAACGTTCAATTTGTCATCAAAACAAAAAATTAAATGCTTTCTGTCTCAAATGCAAATTTCATTAGAGTGGCCTATCAATTATGTTCTCACTAAAAAAAAAACACTCTTTTAACCATAATATTATTATACACTTTAGATTCTTATTTACAAACTCAAAATTAACATAACTACTGAATATGAATAGGGTACCACTTTATTACTTTTTTTTTTTTAAATATACCCACATTTTCTCTACACTTAAAAAAACACCCTTTCACATGGAAATAATTTATAGACTTATTTTATTCGTTATTCCCATGGCAAAGACAAGATTTTTAATAAATTTCGTAAGGGTACCTTTTATACCATTGATTTTATGGGACTTATTGCTGATATTCTGTACTTCCCCAAAAAACACCCTTTCACCTGAAACATTTAAATAGACTAGATTCTTGGTTTCTGTTATAGATGAAACAATTTTCCTTTGTGTAACATTTGTGTCCTAGTTTTTGTGGTACTAATTCCGAATTTCATAATTTCTTAAATTTCTGTAGATTATTAGTTCTCATAACAACATTTTCATCAAGCTTAAAAAATTTACAGAAATTCCACCCAATTTATTTATAGACTTTTTTGTTACTCTTGGTTCTTATACCAAAAGCTAACTTTTTGCCAAGTTTCATGAGGGTAACATTTTTTTAAATGCCTATTTTACATGTACAGTAAAAAAATAAAACTTTTAAACAGGTTGAAGAAAGAACAAAATTATTTCTCTATCTGCTGATGTGATTTCTTATCTTTGACATTTTTACAAGGATACGAATTTAAAATTGTTGTTTGAGTAGATTCTGCTTTGGTTTTCTCCTACATTTTGCTTACTTTATGAACAAAATTTGTAGGTATAATTTTTTTTATGTTAATCGATTGAATTGTTGAAGCAATATTTCTTTTGGCTTTACGACGCGATTTAAAATTATCATAAAATTTTATGATTTATCAATTTTATTTGACAAAATTATGACCATCAGAAGATAGAACTGAGGAATGGGATAAAAGTAACAAAAAAAAAATACCAAATGATTTTATTGCTCTATGCAAATTCAAACGGAATAATATTTCTTTACGTTGGGCTCATAAATGTCTACGATATTTGAATAAAAACAATTCCCACATCGTTCGATTGGATGTTTATACATTTTTTTGGAGGCAGTATAAAAACAAACGACAGAATTCTCCCTTTTTTCAATGTCGTCACACATGTGGGAATTGATTTTTTATTCTCATTTAGCGCGAGGATACACGGTGGCGTATGTGTATTTTTTTTATTACTTTTATGTGTAATTTTACGGTGCTTTTATTTGTGTGTAGGTATATTTAGAAGGGGTGAAAGTTGAAAACATTTTTTGTTTTTATTTTAACTTTGACTTCATATAACGATAAGTATTATTTTGGATTTGAAAGGGACAATTAACCTAGATTTGTATATATCCTTTTCCATATCCATGTTATGACCAGAATTAAATGAAACAAATCAAAGTAGTTTATGATTCATAAGAAAAGAATTTATTGATCTAAGAATTATTTAAGGAATAAAAGCTGGTAAGTTTTAAAGATGTAAAAGATGGACTAAGGAAAGTCGGAATGATATCCGAAGCAGCGATTTGTATATAAAAAGTCTTCTGAATTCATTACAATTTAATTTAATAAATTTAAATTAGTAAATAAAACAGATTCCTATTAGCCATAGGCTAAAAGCGTTTTCACGTTCCAATACCCACACACATTGAATCTATAAAAGTCCTGCTCTTTGCGAAACAATTGCTGTGTAAATATTTTTAAAACATCTAATATTACAAACAAAATTTTACTTTGAATGATATTCATTCTTAAAAACAAGGGATGCCCCACAGTTAATAACGTAAAAATACCTACAGAGCACAATATTCTATTGTGATGGGTAGGTACATTGTGGAATGATTGTTTGGTTTTAATTCGAAGAAGATACACATAATGAAAATCATACACCGTTAATAATACATAAATTACCACAAGAAAATAAAATAAACTCTTCATTATCCTTGTTTGCCACAGAGGAACATCATCGCAGAACCCAATCCCATGACTCCTTCAGGCAATAAATGTGAATAAAGAAAAATAAAATGTATATAATTCAGAGTTATTGCGCTAACATTAATTTTTTTACCATTATGTAAGAGGGACGTTTTGAATGATAGAAACACTAACTTTTTGTTGTGTTGATTTATTTTTAATATTTAAAATATTTTTAGGAAAGGGAATTTCGTCAAACTCTCAAAAATGAAATTAAGGACTAAATTAACTATATAAATAAGAGTGTTGGCCCAAAAAGTATGCAAATTTCATATGATTTTTCATTTAAATAAAACAACTAATGCAAAAACTCCCATTTAAAAAAAATTATGAAAAAATGTGTTTAATAATTAAATCTAAGTTTTATAAAAAAAATCTTTAAAAAATCCATAACATAAAATGAAATAAAATCTTAAATAAAAGAGACAGAGATAACTGAGGAACCATTTTTTTTAAACTTTCTCTATTTTAGTTGAGAGAATCTTTGGTTCAACGGTCGGAAAGAATACCCTGCACGAAAACACTTCCCACAAGGGCTCAGGCTAATCGACTTAGAAGTGGGGGGACATCATCATCTCAAGTAAGTACTTGATTTCCACACCTCAATATACACAAGGGATCATGGGGGACTTCAGATTATCAAACCATCAATCAAATTGATCACGTCGCGATTGACGCCTGACATTCTTCCAATATCCTGGATGTCCGAATGTTCCATGGATCCAATCTTGACTCGGATTACTACCTTCTTGATTTAGGTAGTCCACGCTTGTATATGGGAATAATAAAATTTTCAAATAAACGTTAGGCCACCCCCTAGTTTGGTTCCACATCCTTTTGGTATCATACTGTTCAATTTTTAGCCTCCTATCTTTTATAGAAGGGGGTGCTGATCGATATTGAAAAATTGTTTTTTTTTTTTTGAAAAAAGTAAAAAAAATTAATTTTTAATTTTTTTTTTTAAGTTAAAAATTGCTTGAAAGGTGTGGTTGTTGTACTTATTCTGAAAAAATATCGATAATTTTTGGGGCCACTTCCAAGTAAATTTCTTCAACAGGTGCTGATTTTTTATTTGCACATTTTGCTTACTATTATTATTATTTATTTATTATTGCTCACTTTATTTTTGAAAAAAAAAAATATTTTATATGACCATATGTTTTATAAAGACAAGTAAAACTTAAATCAAATATTTGATTTAAAAAAAAAAAAAAGAAGTTGTCTGTAAAGCCGATTTACGGACGATGATTTTACGTGATAACGTCGTCAGAAAACAGGTTGTGTGCTTTTGTTTAAAATGAGTCAATTGAAGCGTTTTCTTATTTCAAACAATCATAATTTACAAGAAAAAGCTAAAAAAAAATACCTTTTTTATTTTCTCATTATATGTATTAATTTTTTTATTTTAAAAGCTTACAAAAAAATTATGCGATTTAAGAGCCAAGTACTTCTTCTTAAGAATAAAACCATTTTTAAATTTTAACAATGCGCAAAAAGTTTAAAAATAATTTATGGAAAACAATAATTTTCATCAAAAAAAGGAAAAAAAAACATGAATTTTTATCTTCTCACGTCATTAATTCCATTTTTTTTTTCCCTAACAACCTATACAAAGTTTTATACCACGCTATTTTATCAATTTTGTTCAATGAAAACCTAAAAAAAAAATGATACTATGTGAAAGCTTATTGTTTCACCTTTCATATGACGCTTCAATCATATTCCTGAGATGCTTACAAGAGGAGTAAGAGTTTTTTAAAGTCAACCATGTCGAAATTCCAGACTGAGATTACGGTACATCCCACACTGGTGGCTGTTCATGATTAACAGATCTCCACTGGTGTTTTGAGGTTTTTCGCAAGTTTTTTGATCTAACATTTGTGTAGCTTGTAGTTAGTGTACCGTTATGTGTGATATACCAAATGAAAAGTAATTGTATCAGGATGCTCATAAAAGTGTAATCAAATTTCTATCTACTCTAGATCAAAATTTATAACCTGTTGAATTTGAAAATTTTATTTTACCGTTATCTCAAAATTGTGTTTACAAAAATGATTGAAATTTTGTACACATATATCCTGGTTATGATCTATCATTGCTCTGTATACTTTATTTCTCTAACTGTTGAAGAAAAAAAGATACAAATCAAAAACGATGAAAATCGGTTAAAAACTTAAAAAAAAACAGTTTTTTAAAAACTTGTTTCTTCCGTTATTCAGTCAAAAGTCAATCAATCACTTCAATTTTTTGCACATGTATGCATATACCCAAGCCCTATAAGTTTCAAAAAAAAGCAAAAAATCAAAAACTACCCAAAAATACCCCTAAAAAACAAGGTGTTTTTCAAAAATTCATATTTCGAAACGCAGAGTGTTGGAAAAAAATCCGTATCAGACGCCTAATTTTTTTTTCCCTCATATTTCACCTGGAATCTTTAGAATTGTCGAAAAAATTTCCTTTACCCAAAATCATCATTTTGTCATAGCCCCAACACGTGTACAACGTGCAAACAAAACGTTATAGCTTAGTTTCAAAATTTTTTAGAATTTTTTTCTTAAATGCAGTTATTCTTCAATTAGTCTCATCTATCTATAGCAAAAAAAAAAAAATCAATTCTCTACAACTTCGCGTTTAGATTTTAGCCTAAATTTCATCTTTCCGTTTTACCCCTGTTTACTCTATTAATTGAGAGAATGGACCACACTTTTGTTGATGCTAAACCTCGGATGCGGATATACATGGCACCGTAAAAAAGACCGGGTATTGTAGGAAAGTTTAATGTCAAAAGATTCCAAGCGCAGAATGCTGCCAGAACCGCGTCTCTCGTAATCTCTCAGAGGGCCCACCACCAGGTTCAGTTATCGAAAACCAGATGATTCACTGTCAACGGGCCATAGGAAGAAAGGAGACGCTCTGAATTGTGCCAACTACACAGGTATAAGTTTTCTCAATATCGCATATAAAATTTTGAAGGCTATCTTGTGTGATCGCCTAGAGTCTTTTGTCAACGACCTGATCGGCCTTCTATCAGTGTGGTTTTAGGCAAGCTAAATCTACCATATCGACCAAATGTTCACACTCCGAAAGATTTTAGAAATACTCCAGAAAATTTTGTAAACTTGGGTTCCACTATAACGCACAATGACATCTGTCTAGAGAACAAGTGAAGAATAACTCATGCCAATCGCTGTTTCATCGGGCTAAGAAGGCATTTAAGCAGTAAAGCCCTCTTTTAAAGAACCAATGAAGCCCTTTACAAGACCTTAACCATTCTAGTCGTGCTGTGGCGGAAGCATGGACATTGACAAGAGCAGATGGGTAGCTCAAATGAAGAACAACCTCAACCAACTTCTTGTGCGTATCTGGATACATCTAGCTTACTACCGATCTAGACGGAGAGGCCTGAACTGTGAGCGCCACCTAAATTAGGTAAGTAAGTATTATAGTTATGAATGTCCTGTCTGATGGATTGTAATCTCGAGCTCGATTTTTATAGGAATCCTTTAGTATCTATGTATATCGCAAGTAAAAATTATGTTCCCATTCACATGCATTTTATAAGTTATACAATACATTCAGTCAACTTTTTATGTATGTTCGAAAACGGCAACCCTCAATATTGTCACATGTTACCGAATATTTTTTTGTTTTTGATTGCTTGTCAGTCTTAAAATCCGCATATATGCCGTATCTTTCATTTCGTATGTTAATTAAGCAACATATCGCACTAATTAACAGCTGTGACCGAAGAACATTTTTCCATTTACAAAAATTTAAAAAAAAAATGCAAATTATTAACAAAAATAAAAAAAAAAAAAGATTTTGCTTTCATTTAAGCCCGTCTATCTCAATTTCATTCGCTAAACAAAAAAAAATTTTAAGTTCATAACGGATACTTAGTACACCCGCAGGCATTTTTGTTTTTTTGAATACCTTATGTCAACAGATGTCCTTTTAGATACAATGGACAATAACGGACATGGCATGACGGTCAGTTTGTAGAGACTCTTAGCAGAGTGCATACATGTAGTAAAGTTTTGGTGATTTATACTTCCATGCTTTTTTATTTCTTTTTGCAAGTCCAAAGCTTTTTATATGAAACAAAACAACATGCATGTAAAAGATATCCTCTCGTTATCAGGATATCTTGTCATCGCAAGTTCGTTGTTAGGTACTTTTTTACAAAGTCAGTTTCTTTTTTTTCTGGATTGTTTTATGAAGTTGTAGTCTATGAAACTCGCATTTTTATTTGTTTATCTCATTTTCACTCGTTAACATTGGAACAAAAAGAAAGTTTATCAAGAGTGAATGGTGAGGATTAAATTCAGTTTGAAGTGAACAAAAAAAGTGGAGAAAAACATACTTTATTAAGCTTTTTTTTATTTATAGGATAAGGTTTCTTTTTTATTCTTATTTTTTGAACTCGAAGGTTTTGTTTTAATCATAATTTTTTTTAAATAAAATTAATTTAAATAAAAAAAAAAAAAAAAACAAAAGATGACCGTAACCTCTTTTTCATTAAAAAGGATCGTATAAATGATAACTCATTCAACATCAACGTGGTTACTCACCTTAACTTTAAAAAGATGGTTAACCTAGAATATCTACATATTCTTCAAGAATGCATTTT
This sequence comes from Episyrphus balteatus, assembly GCF_945859705.1. Lineage (NCBI taxonomy): Eukaryota > Metazoa > Arthropoda > Insecta > Diptera > Syrphidae > Episyrphus > Episyrphus balteatus. Next base: position 93,455,621 of record NC_079136.1, read on the forward strand.
AAACAGTTTGCTTTTTTCTTCACGTTACCATTTAAGAAGGATGGCAGTTCCATAATAATAAGAAAAAACACATCACCCACATAAATCCTCTTAAAATTAAAAAAAAAACGTTCTTGTATGGTGAACTCATGACTCGCATTATTATTACCAAATTATTTTGCTTATAAACGTAAATTATCCTAACAATGATGATGGAACGAAATATATTTGCATCGTCATCATTCACCTTCAGTCAACCATTGTACTCTATAGATACATTGTATCTAGTTTATAGTACAGAAAAAAAACGCAAAAAGAAAAAAGTTTATTTATGAAATAACCCAAGACCAAGACGAAGCCAATTTTTATGTAAAGCAATTTATTTTGAATTATTTTTATGGCACTTATCGTATCGTTGAGTAAGCATAATAAAGCCGACAGTATGGATTTTTTTTTTAAATATTTTTTTTTTATGCATTTCCGTCTGTCTAAGCAAGCATTTTTTTGCAGGCTGTATTTTGTATTGCCTGAAAATATTATATTGGGATTATTAGGTCAACAATTTATTTTATTTCTTTGGAGTCACTTTGTTATGGAAACGGAAAATTATTAGATAGAATAAGCTATAAGATATAAGATAAATATCTGTCTACGGCAGGCTTGTCAAACTCAATGACATTCACGGGCCAAAATAGCAGGTTCTAAATTTCTATGGGCCGCAAAAGAATCATAAGAATTTTTATGAAACAGATTTATTTTTATAAAAGAACAAGAACAATATGTAGTAATATTAATGTTTTCTGCCTGATACTTGGCATCTCTTTTCTGTACCATCTTCTCTACTTGTGATGAAAATTTTTTAGAAGTTATTACTTTTAAAACAGACCCAAGGTGTAGATCTGTTATTCTGGATTTAACAGGTGACTCATTTCGATTCATAAGTGAAAACTGCTGCTCGCATCGATAAGTGCTTCCAAACATACAAATGATTTCATATGTCAATTTTCGAGTGTTCTCAAATCTGCTTGTAAAATTCAGGCATCCCAGCTTCATCGAATTTGGATCTTTAAACGGAGCCACACTGGATTCCGATTAGCTCCATTTGCAAATGATTACGTACTGATTCTATATTTATAAACCCGTCTCAAAAAGAGATTAAAAAAGGATGGATTTTTCGGGAAAAAGTAGCGAATTTTTTTCATTGGTGTTCATTTAAGAATAAAGTAGCGACTGCAAGTCGACTTTAAATCGAATTTTTGGTTGTTTGGAAGTCGACTTGAATCTTTTGTACAAATAAACAAATTCAGAGCTTATTCCCAAAAATTCACTTAGGATGAAACAAATCGTATGGAACTTTTTCACTGCTTTCCCATTGGTCAAACTGCACTCCAATACTAAATACAGCAAAAAAAAAGCTTGTTTTCAATACAAAAAATGTTTGTTTACCTTTTCACCCATCAAGAACTCATATAAGCTGGAAATTCTCCATTGCGACATAAATTGCAAAAAGTTAAAATCTCTGCAGTGAACATCGTGTTGAAAACGGAGAAAAACAATTTTATTGGATTCCCCGGTTTGTTCGTGTTCATAAAAGACATTTAAATTTTATTTTTTAAACAAAAATTGAATGTAAAAATTGAAAATGCAAGTTGTACTTAAATTAAGCTTGGGCCGCACAAATATACGATGTGGGCCGCATGCGGCCCGCGGGCACCAAGTTTGACATGCCTGGTCTACGGCAACAACACTTGCTTGATAACTTAAAACAATCAACTCATTTTGGGAACCAGTAAACCCGGTTCGATATTTGGCTAAATTGTTAATTGGAATGATTTTATTTTAGTTTTTATTCATATAATTATTGCGGAATGAAAGAGCTACCATTTGATTTTAACACAATCTACTTGACGGACTAAGATAAGATGGAATAAGTAAACAAAGTGAAAAAAATAATGAAAATTATTTTTATTTTTAAGCCCACTGTCATACCTGGGCGAAACGCATATGGAGTTGAGGTCACTTTAACTTTTTAATAATAAAAAGTTATTAACTTTTTAAGATGGAATAAGTTATTTTGATATTTAAAAATACTCGCAGGAGCGTACACACCATTGGGGTAAGCGGGTCGGTGCCCCAAGGCCCCCGGCCAACGCCAGGGACCCCATTGAAGACAGAGAAGGAAACTTATTATAACAAAAAAGTACGAAGCAAAAAGATAAGACATTATTTGATATGAATCCCTTCGGACACGAGAGAGAAATTATATTCTTCAGTGTAATGCATATTGCATTGGTAGCCAGCCACATAATATACATAATATTCATCTGAAAAAAATATTACCTCGGGGCCCCAAAAAAATAAATAAGTTTTTTGAAAGAAAAATTAAATATTATGTTATGGCCCATAAAAATATTACCTCTGAATAATCTTAGTGACCATCAAATAATACATAAGGAGAATCCCCCCCCCCCCCCCCCCTCCAAGAAAAAACTAGTTTTTTAGTTTTTCTTATGAACAAATTTGAAAAATTTGGTCTTGCCCCGTCTCGTACTGTCAGTACCTACTGCAAAAAAGAAATTGTAGTATTGGCCCGTATGCATAAAAATTAGTAAATACTAGCAATTATACCTAATAATAATAAACAAGGTTTGATATGCACAAAATGTGTATAAAAAAGTTCAAACTTTACAATTTTTCAAGTAAAAGCATTCACTACTTTTTATGCATATCACTTATTGTCTTAACTAAGAATAAATTCTGATTAATTTCGTATTTGTTCTTATAAACAAAAACCAATAGTTTTAATAATCATTTTTATCAACAAAAATAAAAACCGACTTCCATGGCTAAAACTGGGTTTAATGGTTTTTCTAATAGTTCCTATGGCCAGAACTGAACGAAATTGAAATGGGACCACATGGTCCCTGGTTCACTCAGTCCAAAGTTATTAGGTAACAAATACAAAAAAAAAAAAAAAAAAAATACAGTCGAATTGAATACCTCCTCCTTTTTGGAAGTAGTCGGTGAAAAAGTCAGATAAATGTTCTAATAGTATACAGGTAAAATAGGCATTAAACAAAAAAAAATTGTTACACTCATGAAACTTGGCAAAAAGTTTCCTTTTGGGATAAGAACCAAGGACAAAAAAAGTCTATAAAAAAAAGTTGTGTGGAAGGGTGTTTTTTCGCGCACAAGGGGGAGGGGGTGAAGTTCAAAAATATACTGAAAAAAATTGTTAGTCGAATGTCATCATATGATACATGTTTTCAAGTATTTTTTGATGCTGAATCTAATAACATAAAAATTAAGTCAATATGATTGCTCTTAGAAAAGTTATTGCCGATTTAAAACAATGTGCTTTTTTTTTTACTTCAACAGGTAAAATATAACCAAAACCCATGTGAAAAACCTGCTACACTGATGAAATTCGTGAGGAAGGTTTTAGATAAAGCAGGGACAAAGGATTCATAAAGTTCTTAAAATTATTTTTGGTGAAAGGGTGTTTTTTTGATGGGTTAAGATATGTGTGAGAAAGGTATCATAACAGCTAACTTAAATTTTATTAATTTTTAAAACTTGGTGAAAAAGTTTTGGTTTTGGTATAAGAATTAAGAATCTGTAAAAAGTACAAAATTATCTTGAGTGAAAGGGTGTTTTTTTTTTTCAAGAAATGATGAAATTCGGAATTAGTAGCACAAAAACTGGGACAAAATTGTTACACCATGGTAAAAATGTTTCATTTATAACAGAAACCAAGAACCCAAAATGTCTATACAAATATTTTAGGTTAAAGGGTGTTTTTTGGGAAAATAGGGAAAATCCGCGAACGCGTTTATCTCAGTTGCGTTTTGGATGCGTCTCGATTGCGTCTTGGAAGCGTTTTTGACGCGTCTCGGTAGCGTTTAAGACGCGTCTAGATAGCGTTTTAGACGCGTCTAGATAGCGTTTTAGACGCGTCTAGATAGCGTTTTAGACGCGTCTCAGTTGCGTTTTGGACGCGTGTCGATAGCGTCTTGGGCGCGTCTCGGTCGCGTCTTGGTGTGGCCTGTACGTTTTGGACACGTCCTGGTCGTGTCTTGGAAGTGTGTTGGATGTGTCCGTGTCGCGTTTTGGACACTTCTAGGTCGCATCTTGGTCGCGTCTTGGATGCTTCTCGGTTGCGTCTTTGACGCGTCATGGATACGACTTGGACGCGTATTGGATCTGTCTTAGATGCGTCTTTGTCACCACTTGGTCGCGATACTTAAAAGTTAGCTTTCATAATTCAAAAAATGCGAAACTCAAAATATTTGTTTCGCAGAAAGCGATGAAATGCTTAAACCTGAATTTTGTACATCGATTTGTTTTCTACAAAATCGGTATAGGTTACTTAAAAATATGGAAACAAATGTTAAGAGTTTTGAATCTGTTCGTATTTGGAGCTAACTTTCATTTACAAAACCTTGAATATTGAAAAATACTACAATTGCTGACAGAAAAAAGAAATAAATAAATAAAATACTAACAGTATTTTTTTTCAAAATATTTAAATATATATTTAAATTCAAAATTGAAATAAAAAATCATCTTGAAAACTAAAATAACATTTGCAGTCATTTACAAAAACTAAACTAAATTCACATTAGAAAACTACTTTAGACCCACCCTGTACATTTATTAGTTATCTTTTTATATCAATTTTATTATATAGAGATAGACTAACAAAATTCAAAGCCAAAATTTCACGTGCGATTGCGATCATATATCATTACAAATTCATAAAGATCAATCACCTTCTGCACATTAAGCTATTTTTACACTTTGGAATGATACTTTCACTTTTCAATGATTAATTCCTCCATTTATTTCCAATTGTATCATATATTAATTTTATTATTGGTAAAAATGTTACAAAAAAAAAAATTGTTGCCAATAAAAATAACGGGGATGTAGCTCAGATGGTAGAGCGCTCGCTTAGCATGTGAGAGGTACGGGGATCGATGCCCCGCATCTCCAAGTCAATTTTTTAAAATTTTATTTTAAATAATTTTTTTTTTTTTTCTTAAAATTTACCAACAATTTGAATTTTTTTCAAACCCCTATTTCTTTTTGTAAACAAAAACTGCTTGATATCATCTTATCAGTTGTATTTTTTTCACTATTACTTTCTCACCTCGAGATCATATAAGAAATAAAAAAAATATATAACTCAGGGAACAAGTTAATAATAAAAATGTTCATGGAAATAATGGCACAGCTGCCCCAGTATTTATTCAATCACCGTGCAAACTCATGTTTCAACATATGTTGCAATAAAAAAAGAATTTGCATATTGCTTTTGAATGACACAAAATGTTTGAGTTTAATTGAAAATAATCTGTCACTCGTCAGTGAAAAATATTGTTGAAAAAAAAAATCATTAAAAGCAAAAGTAAAATGCAAACAGACAATAAAACTTTTTAGAAAATTATCCCATGTCTACTAGAAAACTTGCAATATTTTTGTAGGTGTCTTATCTCCTTTTTATTTTCCTTTTTTTTCTTTTTTTTTATGATTTATTGACTTTTAATCAGAAATGGCAAAGTCATCAGCATTTATTTTCGTCTCATTTTTTTGTTTTGTTCGTTTCGTTAATTTAATTTGAAAACTTTCGCCGACTCGGCTAAATGCCAAACAATAACCTAAAAATACATGAAATGGGATAATAGTATCCTTTTGGCTGGCGCCAATTCTAATTTTTAACCCTTACATCAAGGAAATTATCTTTTGCGAAGAACAATTATTTTTAATGGAAAAATTAAGCAGCATGGTCGCTCGCAACCATAACAAGGACCATGCTGCGGCATTCGAGGGGTGTGGAGTTTTGGAACTCTAGGGGTCAAATGTGCTTACTCAAAATGATAAAAAAATATTAAAACTTTTTGTTTCGCTTATCAACAAAAAAAAAGGGTTTGTCTTCCTGGCATCCGCCGTTTGGGTGGGAAAAATTAGCCGAGATTTATAATTGGTCTGCGTCTGAAACGATTTTGTTCTGCGTTTTTCGTTTAAAGTACCTACCTAAGTTTGTTTATTTTGTATCTTTTCTGTTTGTTTTTGAAATTAATAAAATATATGAATTGTATCTATGAAAAGTTGGTGAGTGTGGCAAAACTCTGCGTTAAAACACCAATGAGATAAAAATCAATTTACTGTTACTTTTGGTTTTTCTATGGTTAAAACGATATATGGAAGGTTCTTTTGTTTTTTTGGAATGAAAACGCAAAAAAAATACAAACGACTTGTGGCTCCCCTTTAGCATAAATCACATGCGAAGTCCTCGAAAGATTTATGGGGTGTTAATATCTCATTTGAATGGAAAAAGTTGGATGTCGCCTCAGGGTGAGATGTGTATTTTTGTTTTTTTTTTTTTTTTTTGCAGTGATAAACTATTTGAAGTGAAATGTTGATGTCGCAAATATTATTTAAATTTAACATTAAATTTTTGAAATTCAGGTAAATATTTAAATATATATATTTAAATATTGTCTTGGAAGGCTTAAGAGTACAAAAAATTGGTAGACCCATTGGAAGACAATTTTCTTGACAGGATGATAATTTTTACTTGCGTTATAGGTACTACTAGAACAAGTTTAGGATTCGAAAAAAAAAATCGAACTGGAGATAACAATCAGACATGACATTACGCTGATGGAGAATGCCAAAAAAGTGGGTGAGGCAATTCTGTTTGTCTGTCCGTCTGAAAAACTTTGTAGTTAACAGTCTTGGGCGATTCCCTTGAGGTGAAATAAATTTTTTTAGCACCAAAACTAACGGTACCTGTAATATAACAGAAATAGAAATGCTAAGTTTTTTTCGAAAATGGCTGTAATGATTTTGATTACAATTTTTGTGTATAGTATTACATTTAAGAGACAACTTTTGAAATAAAAAAAATATTTTTATTAAAGGTACCTGGTTTTTTTGGTTTCTAAATATCTAGTACAAGACTAACCCGATTACAACGAAATTTTTCATACGAAAGTGTTTAGGTAAAGTTAATATTAAAATTTTAGAAAATTTTCAAAAAAACACATTTTTAGATTAAAAAAAAAATAATTCAAACTTTTTTTTTGAAAAATCAATTTTTTGAAAACGGGTTGGTGAAAAATTTTGAAATTTCGCTTTTATGTGTAAATTAGTTATTTCTTCAAAAAAGCATACCAATTTCTTTTTTTTTTTTTTGAAAAATGTTAAAAACTTTGTATACCTAGCTATATGAAAAATTATTTGAAAAAAACGGCTCTAACGATTTTCGAAATTTTTTTTTCTAAAAATTCTTTTTCATACAGAAATCAAATGGCAAACTTGGTTTTTTAAAACGATATTTAGTCAATTATTATAAAAACAGATTTTTTTTCGCTCATGAAATTCCTTAAAAATATCAAATTTTCCCTAATTTTGATCAATAAAACGCTTTAACATTAAAGTAACTTTAACCATAAGAGCAAGTACGTGGAACCGCAGTCGTGCATTTTATTTGTATTGAAAAATGCCTAATTCCAAAGGTTGTCTTAAAAACTACGACAGAATTTTTAACCGTGTATCACATACTTAGGACGGTCTTCATAGGCTTGGTTCAGGAAAAAAAATAAAAACCCTCACAGATAAAGAAATAAACAAAAACAATAATAAACAAAGAAATATATATCTTTCATTCATGAGGCTACACTTCATCATAGTCAAGAGTTGTTTTTCTTTAATTTTCACAATCACTCAATGAATTTTTCTGCCTACGTTGCTTCGTCGTCCATGTCTTGCTATAGTTTAGCTTTTCTTCAAACCAATTTCAAAGAATGATGACGTTCGACGTGTAACATTCTTCAGAACAACATTCTCACCTCCTCAAAAATATCTCTGGACACAATAAAGAAACTCGATGTATAAACTTCTTCGGATACTGCTAGCTATATCACAATATGAATCCATAATACGTCCAGACACCAGGATGGATGGATATATGGATATTTATCTTACTTCAGGCATTCATCTCTCTGCCCAAAACCAGATATGAGTAAAATAAACATACACAATGTTCGAGGAGTGTCAGAAGAGCAAAAAATACAAAAATCCACACAAAAAAAAAAAAACCGAATATGTCTGTGTGGTGTTGCGGTAGCCACCATTAGTAGAAAATACTCTTCTTCATTTTAAGGTCCTTTTTCAATTAAAATCAAATCGTATTCTTGTCTGAACGTTAGGTATGTTTGTTTAGGCTTACTACAACCAAGTCTCGCAAGGGTAGAAAAGAATATACTTCAGTGGTCTACACTCTCACTTAAAACAATAAAAAAAATTAAGTGGCATCACTACTGTGGATTTATGCATAAAATGTTAGCGGTCAAGGATTTGTAAACAACTATTTCTCTTCAATTTTTTGTTTTACTTTACCAGAAAATTCATACAAACATCAGACGCATTAATCAATGCTTAAAAGGATACGTATTTACGTATTTTTATTTTATATTGAAAATCCCAGCTCATTTCCGGTTTATTCAACCCTTTTTTACAAATTTGCATAAAAAAAACTTCAACCCTTTAAATTGAAGAGGAAACTATATTCGAAAGATGTTTATAGAGTGTCCTTCCTTTTTTTTTCTATAAATAAGTACAATAACGAATGGGCGTTTGATTTCAAACGACATTTTTTAAAATAGAGATACTCATAGAATAAAAATGATTTTTTATAAAGTTTTAACAGAGTTGTCTTTGACTTAAGGTTTATGGATTAAAATTGTCAAAAAAAGACAAACATATAAACAAAAAATAATAATTTATTTCAATTCATTTGTTTTAATCCGCTTAAAGGATTGCAAAAGCTTCGTATAGAAGTAATATTTTTACAAGTATCCTGGCAATGTACGATATGAAAATTGGAAACTTTTATTTATTTTTTTGTTCCAAGGAGAATAAAGGTGTGTTTAAACCTCAGACACTGAACACACGTAGGACAAGAAGGAGTTTTATACACCTTCATCATATTATTGCCTTTTTGGGTTAGATATAGCTATTTCGTCTTAATAAATCAGATAGATAATCCTGTCAAGATTTATTGGATGATTATCTATTTGTAGACAGATGGAAACGAAAAATGTCCATAGTCTCTTTTTTATAAGGGTGAATATTGAAGATCTTTTGTTTAAAGAAAGAACCCTTAGTGAATAAGGCAAGTCGTGTGGAAATAGTTTGAAGAGGTACCTTTATCGAGTTTTCTTGATACGAGGTGTGTGTGTATGGACTTGTTTTGAAAGGTTAACCGGAACACCCAAACTTTTTTATAATTTTTTTTTAAGTTTAAGTAAAAAATTAAAAAATATCAATTAAAAAAATGTTGAAACATGGGAATCGAGATGTTGTTCTGATTTTTGAATTTTTGTACAAAAAAAGAAGTAGAAATTTTTTTAATAACTTTTTTCTTGCAAAATAAAGAGGGCTCAACCGGGATTTGAACCCGGGACCTCTCGCACCCAAAGCGAGAATCATACCCCTAGACCATTGAGCCGCATGTCTGAGCCACTCATTTTTATAATTTTATATTTGTTCCTACAAAAATGGTACTCATACGCCATAGTGAACAATTTATATAAACTAAAAAAAGCGCATCAAAATTGAATTTTAATATTGGGACACAAATACTATTGATGTATTCTACAGAGCGTGTGTTGAGTTACCTTTTCGTTTTCAAAATGGAAATAAAATATTTTGAGAAGAAGATGAGAATTGTTCTGTTTTGCGGAAAGTTTGAAATAAATTTAATTTTAATGGTTGGTTACGAAAATAATTTTTTTTTCGACATCGCACATCACACCAAGCCATGAATTTTCTTGAATTCTGGAATATTGCAACAAAAATTACATAAAAATACATAAATGTCATGTGTGTTTTATTTAGTTAGTAGATTTTCAACAAATTTGAATCATCATAATAAAAGAGGCCAAACTTTTTCAAAATTACAAGTGAATATTTTAAAATAACATATATATATATATATTTTTTTTTGTCATAAGGGAGGCGCATCAAAAGTTATTGAAGGCCAAATTACGAATTTTTTGCATTTCAAACGGTTAAACTTTTAAATCATAAAATTCTCTACAAAATATGCTCTGAAACTTATCTTCATTAAATTCAAGTTTTTTTACACAAGAAAGATTTAGTTTTATAGTCTTTCGGTAAAAAAAACGAGTATAATCTATTTAAAAATGTGTCTCCATAAATAAAGGTGGTTACAAAACACTTCACTTTCAAAATAAGCAATATAAAACAGTTTAAATGTTTTGTAAAATAAAGAGGGCTCAACCGGGATTTGAACCCGGGACCTCTCGCACCCAAAGCGAGAATCATACCCCTAGACCATTGAGCCGCATATCTAAGCCACTCATTTTTATAATTTTATTTTTGTTAGTAAAGAAAATAGTACGCATACGCCGTAGTGATCAATTTTCAAAATTTGCAGAAATCGTTTCAACAATTAATTCTAAAATATTGGGACACAATACAGTATTATTGAACTTTTATTGTGTGTCATAATGTTGAACACAGCAGGCAGCAAGGCATCCCTTTAAAATGGATGCTAAAGAGATTGTGTTCAGTTGACTTACATTAAAAATGTGTTTTCAGTTCTTAAATACCAAAGTAACCAAAAATAACTCGATCATTTAACAGAAAAAAGCAATGTATGATCTACAAGTTTTGTATTGAATATTTTCGACATTCGAACTTAAATTACTTTAATATTATTTGAAAATCTGCATTAACAACTTTTCCACAGTAAGTGCATATTTTGCCTGGGTTAAGTTTGCTACAAAATTTAAAAAAAAATCCAGTAAGAGTATAACTTGTTTGAATATTATGTCTTCTTAAAGTTAAATACAAAACGTTTCACTATCAAAATATGAAAAATATAACAGTTATAATGTGTTTTAAAATAAAGCGGGCTCAACCGGGATTTGAACCCGGGACCTCTCGCACCCAAAGCGAGAATCATACCCCTAGACCATTGAGCCTCATGTTTAAATTATTTAAACTAAACTTAGTAAATTTTTTTATTCACAAATAAGTTTATTGAAAAATGTATCTCAATTTTTTTCTGTGTTTTTTTTTTCACTTTCTTTCTGTTCGTCTTCTTAGCGTTTATAATAAACTATCTGACTACAAAAGTGAAAGGTGAATTAAATAAATAAATCGTCTACAATTTTGTTTGTCATTTGAGACTTTATGAATAAATGAAACTTATTTTTTTAACTGCTAGTTAGGTTTGTACTAACAATGAGATACAATAAACAGTTTTTATTTCAGTAGTTTAAAAAAAAAATTAAATTCTACACAATGTGCAATGTATATTATGAGATGATTTACTTAATTAATTTTTTTTATGTATTCAACAATTAATTACAATAAATTTGAGTATTGATTTGTCTATCAAACCAAAACCAAAATTTAAGTCTAATACAGTATCGTAATTTAAAAATTACTTTTTATTTACTAACATAGGGTCGTATGCATTAAGAATGAGCTTAAGCTCTTATCTCACTTTTCAGTACATTTTCTTGAGAACTAATTCATTTTTTTTAGATAGATGTCTAGAAAATGTACTGAAACGTGAGATAGAGATTAAACTCTTTCTTGTTGCATATGAGCCAAAGTCCAGAGATAGAGTCTTTTATTTCTTATTATTACCGACTTCCAAAAAGGAGGAGGTGTTCAATTCGTCTGTATTTTTTTTTTTTTTTTTTTTAATGTTTGTTACCTCATAACTTTAGACTGAGTGAACCAATTTTTATAATGCAGTGTGGTCCCATTTCAAATTCGTTCAGTTCTAGCCATAGAAACTATAAGAAAAACCATAAAACCCAGTTTTGATCCATTGAAGTCGGTTTTGTGTTTTGATAAAAATAATTGTTTTTCATACAATTTAAACTATGTATTAAGCACATCATGAAGACTTAACTCAAAATTATGTATTTGTATTTTATTTGTTTTTATGTTGAACGTTTTAACCGTGCACAAATAAGGTAATAAAGGAGAATGGTCAAGTTTGTATGGAACGTGGACGTTGCGCGGCCAGGAATGAATTTGTTATTTTTTGATGTAATTAACGTTTACATATATTGTGCAGAAGTTTTATCCTTGTGACGTACTTCAAAAACGGATAAAATGCATTTTTGCATTTAACACTTTATATAGATTGTCTAATTGTTATAACTTAATAGTGTATTTTAAGTGCAAAATATGATACTCTGTCATTTTCCATGAGTATGAAGACCTTTATCTTGAATATCCAACCACTAGAACCCAAACTATAAGCATTTTAAAACACCAATTTCAAGCCTATTTTGAGAGTTTTGTTGTTCAATTTTTTGTTAGTTTGAAAACTTTCGAACAAAATCTTGAAGTGGTTGTCTTAAAAATCTTATATTATGATTTCTATTAGTCGGATTTTCAAGATTTATGTCTTCAGACTCAGGGAAAATGACAGAGCATCATATTTTGTGTTCCAAATAAAAATATAAATCAATTTGTCCTTCATACATTGAACGATGCATTAACAATAATAATTGCATTATCTTGCATTCTTAATGCAATACAGCGAAACATCCATAGTAATAGTTTTTCCTATGTTATAATTCTTTCATTTGATACCAATTTCATTAATGGCCGCTCAACGTCCAAAATGCCCATTCTCCTTTATGTATTTGTGTATATTATATTAGTAGGTACTTACATAAAATATAAAGACAGTAAGCTTTCAATAAAACGTGATTTAGTTTTATAAGTAAAATTGTTCACTGTGGCGTATGCGTGTTATTTACATATTGTATATACATATATTTTTTTGTCTTATTAGTCAGAGAATCAATAAAATAAAATTATGAAAATTAGTACGGAAATCGAGCGGCTCAATGGTCTAGGGGTATGATTCTCGCTTTGGGTGCGAGAGGTCCCGGGTTCAAATCCCGGTTGAGCCCGGAATATTTTGGAAGATCTGTTGTGTAATGACTTGCATTATCTTACAAATTAGTCCATTCTACTAATTCAATTTTGGTTTGTGGGATATACAGAGAGCACATAATTTGTAGTTTAATTGAAAATAAAATTGAAATCTGTGTTCGATTATTTTTTTGAGTTGTGTAGTTTTTTAAAAGCAATTCATTCCTTCTCTAAAAACTTGTCAGTTTTCATATTTTAGCCCAGTTCAACGAACCATTTATGTTTATTTATTCCAATTATTTACTTCGTTTGTATCTAATGAAACACTCAAATACTTTTTTTTTTCTTAATAGTATGCTGTGCTTTTTCATAAACAAAATACAAAAAACCTATTATATTTATGATTTTAGTTTATCAAAATACTTATACATGTACATATAAACACAAGTTATTTCAGTCGTGTGATATTTTTTAACCAATTGAAAGTTATTTTTTATTTAATTTAGTGTTAACCTTATTAAAGCTGCATTTTCCAAGACAATCTAAATAATTGTTAAATATTTTGCATAAATCCTGCAAATTTTTAAACAAAATTGCTGAATTAAAAAGATCTCATGTTCCATAAACAAATATTAGAAGGCACTTGGACAAAGCAGCTCAATGGAAAAGTATTTCAAACATCAATGAAATCTTGTTGAAATTTTATTCAATAATGGTAAACTATGAAAGGTGAGTGAATTATTGTTAACTACATAAAATATTTGTTATTTTCCAAAAAATTAAATGGTTTTTGAGCCAATTTCTTAATTTCTTAGCTGAAATTAAATATTTTTAATAAAATTATGATTTTTAAATAAGTTAATGATTCCACTCTTAGAAAAGTGAAACTTTTTAACGTGCTATCTAATTATGTAAAGACACATGAGGACCTGAAGTGCATTATCTATTATTTTAAATCTATAATTTATAATTTTTCACTCAAAAATATTAAGTATAAACACACAGACACACTTCGACATTTCCTCCCTCCACAGTTTAAATATACAACAAAAATATTTATGAAGTCCCTACTTAAACCAAAGTTAAATACTTTTTTTTATAGTAAAAACAATTTAACATTAACGTGAAAAAGTTTTAACCGCTTCTGAACTTTGAAGCCATTAAAACAATTTAATCTCTTGAAAATAATGCAAAACTTTCTTTTCAACTTTTAACTTTGCTGCCAGATAAATCGTTTGCTTCCTTGGTTGGTGCTTGGTGGTTCCTTTACTCTGTTGGCTAAAATTGTTCCCCAAGGGCCGAATCATCTAACCCCAAAATTATGTATATAAAAATAAAAGAAACCACCCCGCGAATCTATTCTCACCCTTAAGACTTTTAGTGTTGTTTAATTCGGTTGAAATAGAAAATTACATCAGTGTTTGGATTGTGTTGTTTTGTATTGTTTTTTCTTTTCATAATAATTGCCGAGAAAAAATATTATTTAAGAAGTTTTGAAATTTTCTTAACATTTCGATGGTTTATAACCCCTCCTCTTTGATATTATGACTCTCCCTTTTTTTTGTTTTATGCTATAGGTTTATTATAGGAGCAACATATTTTTGTCTTGAATCTGATTTTCTTCAGTTATGGGTTTTCATGTTTTGCAGGTATTAAAAGTTTAATGATAGATAATTTGATTTGATTTTGGTGTGATTTTTATTGAAATACAATTTCCGCAGCAAAGGTAATCAAAAACTGAGTAAGCAATTGTTGGGTTTTATTTGTGGTGTCTGATTCCGAATAAAGGCTATAAAATAGATATACGGAGCGGTGTGATAGAAACTTGACGCGGCAGAGTTGTAAAAATTCAATATGAATTCAATCAAAATAATAATGATAGAATGTTCATGTTCAAGGCAAATAAAAGGAAAAAAAAATGTATCATTGCATTGCAGGTATAAAATGTTCAAGTAAATAAAGGACTAAACTATTAACTAGTATTGCTTTTAAAATTAGTTAATAGTTACCAAGCTTCATGGCTTGGTAGGGCCCTCTTAAGAGACATTTCTTTTGATGTCTCACTTGATTAAAAGAAAAA
Source organism: Episyrphus balteatus (assembly GCF_945859705.1). Taxonomy (NCBI): domain Eukaryota; kingdom Metazoa; phylum Arthropoda; class Insecta; order Diptera; family Syrphidae; genus Episyrphus; species Episyrphus balteatus. The sequence goes on from NC_079136.1 coordinate 93,470,622, forward strand.
AAAAATTTTGCCCCGACCCGCAGCTCAACGAACGCCTCTGAAAATAGGGCACCCCCAAATTCTGTTCGTTTGTCTAAGTCCAGTCCGTAAATTTTGAATTATAAACGCAGCTTATAAAATACAAACGTTTTCTAATAATTGTTATTGTACTTCCAAAATTTTTACTTTCGATGTAGGTAGGTACTTTAGCAAAAGGCAAGTTTAGGATTTTTAGGACTAAAATAAACGGTACTTGACCAAAATGGAAAACCTTGCTCAAACGATTTTGTAGCAAATAAAGTCTTAGGTACTTATGATATAGAAAAAATATTTTTTGGACTGTTATTAACGGTACCTGCGATGAAACCGTTTTTTTGTTTTCTGACTTTTTCGTAAGCCATTTAACCGATTTCAACAAAAATTTTTCACAATTTTTCGAAAAAGTCAATTTTAGATTTTTAAAAAAATATTTCAAAATTTTACTTTAAAAAATTATTTTTTTTTCAACACGGATTGATAAATTTACCTACTTGAAATTTTGTGGAAAAATAATTTCTTTAAGACGGGATACCAAATTTTGTTTAGAAAAAATTAAAACTTTTATATACAAAAAATTACTTTTTTCAAAAACGGCTCCAAAAATTTAAAAAAAAATTCAAAAATTCTTTTTCAAATCAAAAAGGTATTTCTGTGATTTCAAAATAAGCTTTTAATACTTTTTTTTTACATTTTTATAAAATGAATGAATAAAATAAATCAAAATTGTTCCTTTTTTACAAAGTTTAAAAAAGCCTTAAAACTCAAAGAAACCTTAACCATAAGAGATAAAACCAAGTCGTGCATTTAAATTAAATATTTTTGCTAAAAGAATGATATTTGTAATTCAACGGCTTTTGTTTCAATATTTTTATGAGAAAAGTCAAAAATAATTTGACATTTTAGTCTTAAAAAAAAGTCGTTAAACAACCTTAATGCAAACCAAAATTATTTTATTTTTATTTTTAAATTATGTTTCCAAAAATCTTTTTGAAAATAAAACACAAATTCAAGTAAATCAATCCATTCATTAAAGGCGTTTGCAATGATTGTGGTGATATTATATTATCTTTGAGATCATATACAAATCCTTTGGTTGTTATGTCCTGCCGAATATATGAAGCTTTATATTTTCTAAATTAAATATCGAAAACCACTGCATATCAAAAAGTATTACACAAGTAAGCTTCTTGTTTTACAAAGAGATGTAAAAAGACGTTAAGTAAACATCGTATCTGTTCACGTGAATTCACAAAAAGAAAAAAAAAAAAACACAACAAATCAATAGAACCAATAATTTTGTATGTTCATGATGGCGTCTTGTATCTCAGCGCCACCCTTATTCCTGCACTTGAATTCATTCCCTTCAGATCTCAATGGCAAAAAAAAGAAACCAAACTCTTGTTTACCTAAAGTCTTTAGCCATAATAGATGACCTCATAAAAAAAGTTTGATTTTTTATTGTTAAGCATAAAAATCCAAATAGCAAACACACTTAAGTCGATGCTGCGCCAAAGAAATTCCAAAGAAATCCCTCTCCTCCCTATGGAAAATATATGTACATAAGAATGTATAAGAAAAAAATCCAAATGTCAATAGGAGATGCCTGCCGCCACCGTTTCTTTGCCGGAACAAAAAACATTTATACACTCAACGACCGCATAAAACTTAAGGCATTCAATGATATGTACATACACACAAAGCATTTTGACCTTTCTTTATTCTTTTAAAAAAATTTCCTTTTAACATTATTTTGTATAACTTTTGTTTGCTAACCATTTTTTGTTTTGTTTCATATAAATAGAGGGTGATTTTTATGCCTGTGTTTTATAAAAAAGTTAAGGCAAGCTCTGAAATCGGGAAAGACATACAATACAGTTCATGGAATAAATAAAAAACTATGATAAATAGTTCCACATACGCCACAGTGACCTACGAAGTTTCCTATAATTTAATAACTAACTAATACTGAATAAAGATTGAGTTAGTCGACGATTCTATGATTATAAAAATTAAAGATTTGTAGAGTCAAAATTCATAAAAATGTGGATCTAAGGTCTCGAAACATTAATTACCAAAATAAAAAAAAAAAAATAAAATGCACGACTGGAATTGCACGTACTTGCTCTTAAAGTAAAAGTAATAGTAGGAGAGCTAGTGGCACATTTGACTAAGGTAGCTCTTTTAAGGCTGAAAATTCGTACAGTGGTAGTTTTCAGCATGCTTGGTAAGAAAATCTTGGTCTGGCAGGCCTCAGCGGTGCACATCATATATATATTTGACCTTGAAAGTTTAATTTTCAACTATTTTTGCCCAAAATTTGACTTTGAAATCGATTATTTCAAAAAGTATTGATTACTTACTTGAGAAGCGTACTCAAGATGGGGTCGAACGTAGCAGTTGTACAAAGATAGAGTAACAAATGGATCATCAAATTCCTTTGCCCAACGTTTAATAAAACCAAGCATTGAGCTCGCTTTATTTACTATAAAATTGATGTGTTCAGTAAATCCTAAATTTGAACTAAATTGGACACCCAAGTCTTTGAAGCTAAATGCTCGACATAGCTTATGTTGCAAGATGTAGTAATCAAAAATATTAATGACTCGTTTTCTCGAGAATGTAATTGTTTGGCATTTAGCTGGGTTAAGTGAAAGGCCATTTTTACCACACCAAACATTAAAACTGTTAATATCGCTTTGAAGAAGGATACGGTCATTGTCAGACTTAATTTCTTTAAAAATCTTCATATCATCAGCAAATATGAGAATATCACTTGAAGTTATGCACGAGATTACGTCGTTTATAGCTAAAATGAATAAAAATGGGCCTAGGTGACTTCCCTGAGGGACGCCAGAGTTGGCTATAAAAAGATCTGAAAGACAGTTTCTAAATTTGACCTGATAGGATCTTTGGTTAAGATAAAATTCTACCCAGGCAATAAAAATACGTGGAAAACCAAAAGCTTTTAATTTGAAGATTATTATTTTATGACTAAGTTGATCAAATGCCTTTGAAAAGTCAGTGTAAACGCAGTCAACTTCATTACCTTTTTCTAATGCATTTGAACATTTATTTAAGAAGCTAAGAAGATTAGTTGTAGTAGATCTTTTTCTTACAAAGCCATGCTGCATTTCACTTATCAGATTTTTACTATAAAATGCTAGACTATCACAAACAACTTGCTCAAAAACCTTTGGAATGCAGGATAGTTTCGAAATAGGCCTATAATTCTTTATATCTGTCTTATCACCCTTCTTGAAAACAGGAGTGAGGAATGACTTTTTCCAGATGGAGGGAAAATTTCCTGACTTGATGGAATGTTTGAATAAAAATGTTAGAGGCTGAACTAGGGAGTTTCTACAGTTTTTTTAATACTATTGGTGGCACACCGTCTGGGCCAGCAGAACAATCATCATTTAAGGATGAAAGAAGGTCTAACACAGTACTTTGCAGTACAGGGATGTTCGTACAACTCGTTTCGGAATATGAATGTAAATTTTTGAAATAGATTTCGTCAACATCAACAGTCTCATTAACAAATGAATTACGAAAGTTATTGGCGAAAGCATTGCAAATGTCAAATGTTTGATGTAATGTAATATCGTCATGAATGAAGTTTGCCGGATATCCATCTGAGTTTTTCTTTGAGTTAACAAGGTTCCAAAATGACTTTGGATCTTTTCTTAGGGAATTTCCTTTCTCAATCATATAGTCGGTGTACAAATTTTTTGAATGAGTTTTGAATTCTTCAAATAGTTCAACGTAAGAAGCGTGATCAACTGGTGAAAGGGTTCTTAAAAAAAGTTTCCATGCTTTATTTCGTTTATTTCTTAGTATTTTTAGGTCTTTTGTGTACCAAGGGTGACTAAAATTATTATTATTATTTGATTTTTTCATGGAAATGGAATTTACAAGGCAGCTGTTAAGGATGTTATAAAAATTTGTAACTGCTTCATCAATATTAGATAATGTAAGTATATTTTCTATCCCTGAACTAGATATGTTTTCACAAAGCAACTCGAAATTTGCTTTTTTAAAATCAAGAGTATAAGAGCAATCAAAATCGTTACTGTTTTCAGTAATATGATTGCTCCAGTCAAAGAAGATATCCAAAGGTGGATGGTAACTGTCTATATTAGTGATACCAGTTCTAGACTCTAGAACAAGAGTACTAATAGCGTCAGAGGAAAATACTAAATCGAGAATTCGATTTTTATAGTTTTTAATACAGCTTATCTGCTGTAAGTCAGTATACAAAATTTTGTCTAATAATATGTTGCTATTGGAGCAAGACAGGTCAAGTACGTAATCTAAAGCCATCGAAAGCTCTGTATAAGAGGATGATGTACTTTTTGGAGGGATATATACATTTAGAATATAAATAGATTTAGTCATTGAAGAAATTTTAACGCAGATTAAGTCAATTGAGAGCTTAAACGGGAATGATATGGATAAGTATTAATCAATACTTTTTGAAATAATCGATTTCAAAGTCAAATTTTGGGCAAAAATAGTTGAAAATTAAACTTTCAAGGTCAAATATATATATGATGTGCACCACTGAGGCCTGCCAGACCAAGATTTTCTTACCAAGCATGCTGAAAACTACCACTGTACGAATTTTCAGCCTTAAAAGAGCTACCTTAGTCAAATGTGCCACTAGCTTTTGGACTATAACTCTAAAGTTAAAGCTTTTTACTGAACAAAATTATAATTTATTAAAAACCGTTTTTACTGATCTTTTACACAAAAGCAAGTATCCCATTTGATTTCTTGTAAAACAAAGTATTTTTAGCAAAAAGATTTCGAAAATAAGACCGAAATAAGACCAAAAAAGACAAAAAAAAAAGCTTGAAAAAATGGCTTTTCTGATCTGTCCTGTCTCATTGCTTGAAGTTACAGTAATGTCACCTATGACACTTTTATAGATCGTTCATTTCTGAGTAATTTGATTTTTGGCTCTTTGAAATAGCATTAAATTCAGCTGTACAATTTTTTTATTTTAACAAAAATCACTCAAACCTACGTGTATTTTGATGCAGATGGCGAGTGCTAAATCTTAATTTTAATGGCTTAAATTTTTATGGAATTTTTTGTTGGGTATTTCCAATAAAATTTTTAAATGGAAGTGACAAAAATCGATGGTCACCTTAAAAAAAAGCACCCTAATATGTAAATTAGCTAACTATTCAAAATTAAAACTCTTGGTTTAGTCGTCAAAAATACACAAAGCTTTGACGCATGCAAAATTGTTTTTTTTTTGGGCCCATCTTTCGGGTATTTGAACTAGAGTAAAACGTTTGACATTGGTATTTTTATAATCAAGAACTTAAAATAAGCGGATACCCTAAAGAATAAACGCTGTGGAATGATATGGTTTGAATGGAATCCTATGTCATAAGTGCATTTGTGAGTCAGAATCCGACTAATCATAGACGCTTTTATATGTATTACCTTTAAAACTATAACACAGCGAAAATGAAAGACTCTGCGATACCTACACCTTTAAAGAATAAATATAATGGACATGCTGCTGACATGGTACTTAACGTCGATATCATTTTTCAACAATGTAACTTAGAAGGTTTTTTACTGCAAACCTTTTTCTTTTAACACAAAAGGTAAACTAAAAAAAAAAAAAAAAAAAAAAAAAAAAAAAAAAAATAAAGCTTCATTATTTGCACATGTTTATACATCTGACACATCCACATTCCGATGTATGTTGAAAATTTGGAAAAAGCGTTCTTTTGGAAATTTGGCGATTTGTGTAACTGAATCATATCTGAAAACAAAGTAAATATGAAAAAAATTAGTCCTTTTTTCTCAAATTTGTTTTTTTTTTTTTTTTTTGTTTTTTTTTTCCAAGGGTGATACCCGCATTTGTACAGTTCGTTAAACAAGGGACACGTTGTAGAGAATTTTCATTTAACCATATGCAATGTTTTGTGAAAGAGTATAGCTGAAAAAAAATTTACTCACAGAGAGAATAATAATAAAATCCTTTGTAAATATTGAGTTTCTAACATCCTTCATACAAAAAGGTGATGCAAGTTTATAAATACATTCCAACATTTTTACTTGATGATTTTTTTGATTTTTTTTTATATAAAAACATTCTTTTTTAATTTATGAAATATTAACCATGTTTTCAAAGTAATTTGTTTTTCTCGAAAGTGAAGTCGAAAAAGGATCTGAAAATTATTTGTTTGAATATTTGAACAATCTTAAAAATGGCGATGGTCAAATTACCAATAATATTTTTGCCGTTAAGTAATTGCGACGGGTACCAACCAATACCAAGATTACACGGCATATTCTAAAAAATCTAGCTTCATAATAATTGCGGTAAAATAAATTTCGCTTTAAAAGTTTGTTTCCAAAAATAATTCAATTTTTTTCAGTTTCATCTATTAAAAATATCATTCACTTTATCAACTAGATGTGAATTAATGAGCAATCCCCTTTAATCTGTTTTACACCAATTAAGCTATCAACAAAAAAACAACTCAACTAAAACTCTCTCATCCCAACGGCAATCAATTAATTCCAAAACTATCTCTTACTTTCATATCCTCTTCTCGAATAACCCAAGAAAACACATTCACATCCCTGCTCATGCATATGCAAACATAAATATTTAGCAAACCCAAAATAATAATAGTTTAATGTCCTTGATAGTCTTGATTTAATAACATCCACTATATAATATATACGACAGTAGCGATTGGCACTTGACTCCATTTAACATGTGTCAGCGATTCCATGTGACCATGTATAGTCTTCGCATTTAGATATCTACTCGTATATAGACAAGGATGGCAATTAGTTTCAACAGACCCGTCCAATGTTTTTTAGGGCGATTCGTAAGACATTCCAAAGATCCTTTTCATAGACCAAAAATCACAGACGAAAAACCACTCCCCTCTAGGCAAAGGAAGGGCATTTATTTATAAGAACTAACTAAAAAGGACGATAGAAAGGACAACAGTCAGCCAGAAAACCAACTAGAAGTGCGTTATGAATAATTTAGGTGTAACATCATGTCCTCCCTTGTCATTTGTTGGCAAACCATATTTCTTGTATTTCTAACATCTTCTTCATCTTCTTTGTGTTGAGAATATCATCCCACTAATACACATGTCTGAAAGTTGCAACACGTCTTTGGCGTATCCTTGAGCCAGTAAAAGGATAAGTTAATAAGAAACATAATTTGAAATTAAATTGATAAATTAAGGTTTATTGTCAAGACATGCGGCATATCATTGTTTGTTTAATTTTTCTCTTTTTTTGCTATAAGGATGAGATATCCTTTCATGGTAATAATTATTTAAACACATAAAAAAGGACGAAGATTCGAGTGTGTTTTGAAAGCGAAACAGAAAGAATAAAAAAAAATTACAAACAATTAAAATTGAGACAAACAAAACGATAATTTTCCTTATCTTGTTAAAGTTAATATTTCTTTTATGGGACTTTTTGGGGGTTGAACCAAGCTTACTCTTCTCTCACGTGAATCTGAGTCTGAGTTCTGGAGAGAAGGGTAATGGTGAAGAAAGGGACTAAGGAGGAAAATTATAAAGAAGAAAAAGATGTAATCCTTCGGCAGAGGTAATTTCTTGTTATTCTTAATTGTGCGGTCGTTTTACAAGGCTTTACTTTAATTAGGAGCCAAGAAGGCGACAACGAACGACAATGACAAAAGGGTGATGGTAACGATTTTTACACAGCATGTTGTATGGGTCTCTTGGAAAATTGTAGACGGTGCGGATGGGCCAGAACAACTCTGCCTATAACTGGACAATTACCTAATTTGAAGTTATCAACAATAAAATAGCAGCTAGGGTAAGTGGTGTCACAGTAATGGGCATTGTGTTAATTATTCCTTTTGTACCTATTTTCATAAAAAGGTACAGGAAAGGCAAGGAGAGGATTTAATAATTTGGTATAATTTAAAAATAAAATGGAATATTTTTTAATGATGCTATACGATGGTTATTGTTTAGAAATTTAACAAATTTAATATTCATTTTGATTCTTCAGAAAATTTGGTATAGCGAGAGCCCCACTGCAATTTTTGATGATAGAATAAAATTATTGGAAAAGTCTTTGAATTGTACGTATAAGATTTACACAGTCCTGTAGGCATTTGGAAGCTTAGGGGCAATAGTTTTTAAATATGAATGATACCATAAAGATGACTGGGACAAAAATAAATCCAACGTCCGAATTCCCTACTAGAATTTGCAAGACATCTCAAAAACCAATTGGGATTAAAAAACCTCTCAAAAAAAAAAAAAAAAAAAACAATAATTTTATGCTATCATTCACACTAAAAACATTTTGCATTAAAAAATGTTATTGCAACTGAAAAATATTTGCATTGAAAATAAAATTCAATGCAAAATGTGTAATACATTAAATATTAAATAAAATGTGTACATTTAAATTTCTCACAATTTTACCTATTTGGCCACATATTAGGTTCAATTTTATAGCTTAAATACCTAATGTGTTGTCAAATAGCCAAAATTGTAAGAAATTCGATGAATATTTAAAAAAAAATATTTAGTGCACACATTTTGCATAGATTTTTTTTTTTTCAATGCAGACATTTTTACTTGCGATATAGGTACTATAGGGCAAGTTTAGGATTCGTAAAAAAATCGAACTCGAGATAATAGACCAGTGCCGATGCCTTCAAAAATATTAAAAAGTACAAAAAAATCATAGTAGGATGAAACCCATTGGAAAAGGAGGGGAATATGATAAGAATGAAAGGAAAAATAAATTACGGGTGAGCCGAGTTCGGGAAGTGGGTGAATTGAATTTTTAATGGTAAAAAATGGTATATCTCGATTTCCGTCAAAACTACAAATCCTATAGAAAAAAGTTGTATGGCAAAGTTGTAGGTAATAAAAAGATCTACAACTTTTAATCAATGTTACATGAAATCTTACGTTTTTTGAGTATTTAAAGTGTAAATTTGAATAAATAGGCCAAAATTGTAAACAATGATAAAAATTTTTTTTCCAATTCAAGCTTTTTTCATTTTTTGAATTTTACTAGAACATGTTCTATAGTATACTAATGTAAATTTTTTTTTACACCATCAGAAAAAAAACATTTTAACGAACGAAATGCCCACCGACTTTTTGAAAAAAGCTGATATTTTGACACGTGAATTTTCGATTGAAAATTAGGGTGTTTTTTTGGTATTAAGTCAAAATTAGGTGAACAAATTAATATTTTAAATCAAATAAATTACAGTGTATTTGGGACATAATAAGGTAAGTTTTCACCAAATTTCGTAAAAAAATTTTTGTTTTTGAAAAAGATAAAAATAAAAAACCAAAAACTCTTTTTTTTGAATTTTTCACTAAATTTTGAGGTTATGTGAAAAAATTGTAGATCTTTTTATTACCTACAGCTTTGCCATACAACTTTTTTCTATAGGATTTGTAGTTTTGCCGGAAATCGAGATATACCATTTTTTACCATTAAAAACTCAACCCACTCACTTCCCGAACTCGGCTCGACCGTAATTTATTTTTCCTTTAATTTTCATCATATTCACCTCCTTTTCCAATGGGTTTCATTCTACTATGATTTTTTTTGGTTTCAAAAATTATCGACCCTGGTCTATAACAATTTTACATGATATTACGATGATGGAGAATGCCAAAAAAGTGTGTCCGGCAATTCTGTGTGTGTGTGTGTGTGTGTGTGTGACTTAAATGAAAATTTGTATACAAAAGTGTTTAAGTAAAGGTAATATTAAAATTTTAGAAAATTTTCAAAAAACGCATTTTTGGATTTTTAAAAAATATTTCAAATTTTTTTTGAAAAATCAATTTTTTGAAAACGGATCAATGAAAAATTTTGAAATTTAGTTTTTATGTGTAAATTAATTATTTCTTCAAAATGGCATACCAACTTTTTTTTTGAAAAATGTAAAAAAAATTTTACATATTATAAAAAATTATTTTTTTAAAAAACGGCTCCAACGATTTTCGAAATTTTTTTTTCTAAAAATATCTTTTTATACAAGTAATAAAATGGTATACTTAGTTTTCTGTAAGAGATCATTGAAAGCGGTATTTAATTATTTATTTTTTTTTTTTTTTTGAAAAATGTTAAAAAATTTTTATATATAAAAAATTTTTTTTTTAAAAAACGGCTCCAACGATTTTCGAAATTTTTATTCTAAAAATATCTTTTTATACAAGTAATAAAATGTCGTACTTAGTTTTTTGTAAGAGATCATTGAAAGCGGTATTTAATTTTTAATTTTTTTTTGCACCACTTTTGAAATTCCGTGCAAATATCAAATTTTAAATTTATCCTTTGTTTAATGAAAAGCTTTAACATTAGAGTTACTTTTACCATAAGAGCAAGTACGTGCGACCCCAGTCGTACAGTTAATTTTAGTGGAGCGTTCGTTTGGTCCATCTATAAGTATTGATAAAAATGTGTGAATAATTTTTTTTTTTTTTCAAACAAAAGCTTTTATAAAATTTTAATACAAAAAAACCAAAAATTAAAAAAAAAATAATTTTTAGTTTAAAAAAAATGAAACTGTTTTCTTTATTTTAAAAATCTTTTTTTTTGAAATTTTAGCGTGTAGGTACCTACCTACCTATATTAAATTACTACAAAATGGCATATCAATTTTTTTATCAAAAAATTATTTCTTTTAAATAAAATAATAAATAGAAAACAATGCTCAAATAATTTTTAAATAGTTTTGCTAAAAACGCTATATTAGTAAAAAAAAATATCATTTAAAAATTGTGTTTTCCTTTCTTAAAAACAGATTTTAATGTTTTCCGATTACAATTTTTTATAAAAATAAGTTTAAAAAATGTAAGCACCTTGAACTCAAAGAACAAGCTCGAGCGATTCAGTCGTGCAATTTCTTCATAATTAGGGTTTTCAAATAATGTTCCATTTTGATAGTCACCCTGTTGCCAAAAATGACGTCTACATATTTAGGGCTTGAGGCAATTTAAAAAGTTATTTTGATAACTTTTTAAAAAATTAATAATTATGTAAATCTTTTGTCCATCTCTTTCCATCTATATAAAATCAATAAAAAAAGCTCCAATACCGTTAGTACAATGGACGAATTTAGAGTATAAATCAATAAAAAATCAAAAAATTATTTTTCAATAGAGTTCGTTCACAAACTTATTCGCAAATGCATAGCTAATATTTTTCTATCAAAATATTTTATTAAGAAAAAGGCAATATATTCTCAGACGAAAAAGTTTTACATTTCCAGATGTCAACTCTCTATCTTATTTTTCTTCCTCATCCCATCAAAATATTCACCCACACAGAAGACACCTCCAGAGATCCTGACAAAACATTCATCATAACAAAAAACACCAATGGCACCATCAGGAGCACTAAAGCAAAAATGAACACCGATACAGCTGAAAGAATATACAATAAATAAAAAAAAAGAATAAAACAAAAGAAATAAAAAATCACTGTTTATCTAAATGAAAAGTCTTTCTCTTTTTCTTTTTATTTGCTTTTCTCCAACCATTGCGCTAATGCCGAGAAAGAATCTACTATATTCCTTCACCTTCGTTTGAAGAAGAATTTTAAATTTCCATAATTATATGCATCAGAAGGTTAAAAAATAAACGAACGTGGAATACTCTGCGCTGTTATTCGAAACAATGCAAATTGGAGAAAATATATATATTTTCGCACACAACAATGGCGTTTTTATTGTGCAAAGCAAATATTGACTTGGAATAAAAATGATTTAAAATTATATACACGATGTGGTTTAAGATACACTTCAAATAATTGTTAATTTTATATTCCATTGTTTTAAGAAAAAAAGGGAGGTTCGAGAAGATTTATTTGATTGCATGATTTTTCCAATTTGCTTTTCTAAAATTACATTTTTGTAGATATTTTGTATAATTTGGATGCTTACAGGACTAAATAGTTCAGGTTTATATACAAAGATAAAAAAAAGAGAATTTCTTTTCTAAAAACAATAATAACCACTTTATCTAAACCCTTTTACGACTTTATCCATTCCCGAAATGTATCAACCTTATCATTAAAACATTTAAAATATTATCAGTACAAACATACTTTGACCGAAGACAGCACAAGTTTCCATAACGCTTAAGCGGATTTGAAATGCCTGGACACGCCACACGGACACTTCCTATTCCGAAGCATTCGAACAGAAGAAAGGTAACCAAACATATGAAAGTCCTAAATCACTGCTGATGGTGTTGTCACCCCAGAAAAAAACAAGGTACTTCCTTTGGGAATTAGCCTCCTTCTTTTGTCACGAGTACCGGTACTGCAGAACATACACCACATATCAGAGTTTAAACCTCATAAAGGACATATATGAGTGAATTTTTCACAGAAGGGCTGTGAAAATTATTTCTCTGGCAGAGTGATTAAAAGTTTTTATCCAGCTTTCTGCTGAGGACGACTTATGAAAGTGAAAAAAAAAAACATGCTTCATACTGTAATTAATGCCATTTTTGGTCCTTTTTCAAAAAGTATTTAATGCAATCATAAGTTTCAGTCAAAAAAATAATATTCACTTTTAAAAAATAACATTTGGCAAACTACTCCATAAAACCATGTAGGTTTTTGGGGTAGGTACTCAATTGGGATCATCAGACACAGAGAGCTAAAAAGGACATAGACTCGAGTTGTTCGATGAACTTTAACGTGGCTTTTATGCAAATATCAGCTATTTATAATAAGAAGCAATCGTTACTTTCTTTAGCTGAAATGGGTCCTTCAAAGAGGCATAACATGGAAATGGAAGTTGTATTCCTGGAAGCAGGATCATATTCAATAAGCCATTTCGGAAGACAAAACTCCTCAGGAGTGCTTATTGTTTGATTTATGTGTCTACAAGGACTTCGTTTATTGAACTAAGGGCTCTACTTCACTCTCTTTTCGTAAAGCTTTTAGAATAAATGTGTTTGAGTTCGAAAGTAGTTTAGTTATTAATATAAATGTTGTTGATGTAAAATTCAGATCCTTTCCAAAGCCAACATTGCATCGAAACAACGTTGAATTGTTCTTTCTTTTCAAAATATTTAATATGCATAACTTATAAATTTCAATTTAGGCAATTTCATGCCCTGCCACTAATTAATTAACAAATTTTTGGCGTGCACATATTATATTTTTTTGTGATGAGCTCATCATAAATTTTCCTACCGGAAATCCTTTTTGTACGATACACACATGTGTGGCAAAATTGTGGCCGCGAAAAGACACATATTCTCTTGGTTTTCTCTTGAACCGCGTTAAGGGTAAGAATTCAGCCACATTGTGTTGTAATGTAGATTGTTTGCTTTTGGTACAAATACAGGAAGAAGTTTTGAAGGAGTTTCTTCGTTGTTTGTTGTTTGTCCCGCCATAAATTTAGTTTGCATAAAAGTTTAAAGATATTTGAACAACGACAAAATGTTACGCATGTATGGGAGAAGTTTCTTGTTATGTTCAAATAAAAGACGAAATGACTTGAATGAAAATGAATAGTTTTTGGGTAAAAGAAACATAAACTACTGTCTCAGATATTCAATAAGAAACAAAATAAAAGGATGTAGTGAAAGGAAATAGAACCTTACAATTACAATGAATTTGACTTCCTAGATGCCTTAATACGATAAACTCTTTCACAACCAACAAACTCAATAGTTACAAACTATATTACATGTTAAGTTACAAAAAAGTTGTTGGTCAGTATACAAAGAATGACAACCCTCTTTCTCTCAAGATTTAAGGAGAATTAATTTTAGTTATATGCAAGAAGTTAAAGACCCCAGTTTCTTCGGCAACAAAATTTTTTTCCAGAACCCTGCTCCAGAACTATCACACATTTCAAATCCATCAATTTTATAGAGCATTTAAGATGATCTTTTGCTCAGCTAAAGCGGACGATTTTGTATGCGTTCTAGAACTGACTTATAACAAACTAAGCTTATGAAACATGATCTAAGGCTATTTTCCGATGTTGGATCTCATGGAACTAAAATCAAGACAATTTAACTTCCTAAAAAATTGTTTGCTCTATTAAATAAGGATTTGTCATAGCAAGTTCCTGGAGTGGCTTTTTGAGAAATAAAATTCACATTTTTTATCTGGGATTGGTGAGCTTTCATGTCATATTGTGTCTCTTTTAAATAGATTTTGAACTTTTTTTGTCATTCTTTTTAGGCATTTTAATTGGTTAAATCGGCAGAACATCTCCGTAAATGGTAAAAAATTGTATTTCTCGAATTCCGGCAAAACTACAAGTCTTATGAAAAAAAGTTTTATGACAAAGTTATATGTAATAAAAAGATCTACCTTTTGTATAAACATTACCTTAAAATGTATGTAAAAAATTCAAAAAAAAAAAAATAAAATTTTTTTTTATTTTTATCCTTTTCAATTTTGTGAAAACTTAACTTAATATTTGTTTTTTCACCTTATTTTGACTTAATATCAAAAAATACCCTTATTTTCAATTAAAAATTCTCTTGTCAAAATATCTGCTTTTTCCAAAAAAGTCGGTGGTCGGTTGAAATCTCTAATTTCTGATGGTATAAAGAAAATTTACATTACTATACTACAGTACATGTTCTCGGAAAATGCAAAAAATGAAAAAAAAATTGAATTCGAATTTTTTTTTTTAATCATTATGTACAATTTTCGTTTATTTATTAAAATTTACAATCCATGTAACATTAAATCTTACGGTTTTTGAATAATTAAAGTGTAAATTTTATTTTCATTTCATATCATATTCACCTCCTTTTCCAATAGGTTTCATCTTACTGTTATTTTTTTTACTTTTTAATGTTTTTGAAGACTTCGGCCCTGTTCTATAATACCTAAATGTTTTTATAATAGAAATTTCAGAAATAGTCACTGTGGTGTATACGTACTTTTTTATATTTTTCGTTGAAATTTTATTAAAATTTAAGGTTGTGTTAGTTATACTATTTTAAACTCGAAAACGGCTAAACCGATTTGACAGAAAATAGGTGGGGATGTAGCTTAGAACCAGGACACGGACATAGGATATGCCGTTGTCGTGGGACGTGACATAAAACGTGGTA
The DNA here is from genome assembly GCF_945859705.1 of Episyrphus balteatus. Classification (NCBI taxonomy): domain Eukaryota; kingdom Metazoa; phylum Arthropoda; class Insecta; order Diptera; family Syrphidae; genus Episyrphus; species Episyrphus balteatus. The sequence continues at coordinate 93,485,747 of NC_079136.1, forward strand.
TAAAAAAACGATACTGACTGGCCAAGTTTTTTTTCTCAAATTTTAGTATAGTCCCAAAGAAGGTTTTTATGAAGAAAAAACCTGAAAAAAATTACAGAAAAGAATATAAATCGTAAACTTAAATACAAAACATAACATTGATTTTTATTCAGAATTTAAATTTTAAAATTTCGTAAAAACTTTCATTAAAAAATAAATACAAATAAAATTTAAGAAAAAAGTGTCATGGGAAAATAATTGAAAGAAGTTAGTTTAAAGCATTTAAAGCACATGAATATATCGTCAGCTCTCGATCTATAAGTAAGATGTGCATTCTTCGTGGACTGTCCTTTCAATGTAAAAAAAATCTTAGAGCAGGAAGAGTGGCCTAACCCCTTAAAGTCTATTACCTACTTTATCACCATTCTCAAGAAAAAGATGTTTAACTTTTTTTGTTTTTGTTTTTTTTTTTTTGCAATCAAATTGCTCATCATCTATCAATCCCTTGAAAGATAGATCCAAGTTTATAAGCTATAGAAAAACCACCATCATGAATAATTAATTTTTACCATTCCAAAAAAGGCAATGGGTCAGGTGATTTTGAAATAAAAACAAATAGGCAAACAGCTTGCGGGCATCGTTTGTTTAGTAGAAAATGTTTCTCAACTTTTTAATGGCTACTAAAAGCACTTAAAAAAAGGTCCTGTTTGTTTGTTTTTTTTTTTTTTTTTCAACTCAACGAGAAGAGAAGTAAGAGAAGAAGACTTGAACCCAATTAAATTAATTTGATAACCGATGAACTTTTATCCGATCCGAAAATTGAGGCCATCTGGTCTCTAAAGAATAATGATTTTTTTTTTGCTGTTGGTGATTAGAATTATATTTTATAAAATCTATTCATTTATTTTATAACTTGATTTTGAGGATGATTAAAAATGTCGTTGGAGAGAAGTTGAAAAAAAATATGTTTTGAAACACAAACAAATTGAAAATTTGGGGGTACCTTAGTCATAAAAAAATTGAAAATGCGCTTAAAACTGTGCTAGCTCTCCGACTTCATATTTTTTTGATGATATCTTGCTTGATAAGTTATAGGTACAAATTAAAAAAAAATACAAATTAACAATAGTAAAAATACAAAAACACATATTGTTCGTATCGAATGGCATTATTTAAGAAATTTAAATATATTTTTTTTTAATAAATTAAAGATAAGTAGCTTGCTTCTGTTTAATTCAATTCTTTTAAGAAAAATACCTAAGTTATGCATTAAATTTCATTTGTTCGTTCATTCGCTCTTTCGATTTGCAAGGGGCTTTAGTATCTACGATAGCTTTTAATTCATACTTTCTCCTATCAACTGGTAACTGAAGATCAGTTTTGGTCCCCTAAATTAATTTTAAATCAAATTAAAAATAAATATTATTAATTCAATAAATGTTTTGTCTTATGGAAAACCATTTAAATTAAAACAAAACCAATTTCTTGCCAATACTAAATCCAAAAGCAAAGACGTCATAGTAAAATATTTATGTACTATAATACGATCTACTATCGCAAAACTAATTTCACAAATCAGCATAAAACTTACATACGTGAGGTTGGTTCACTATACTTTACTCAATGCGACGAGTTTTTAATTTGACCAACAATTTGACATCGGGGATGTAGCTCAGATGGTAGAGCGCTCGCTTAGCATGTGAGAGGTACGGGGATCGATGCCCCGCATCTCCAGTGACTTTTTTTTTTAATTCATATTTTTTGAAGTGGTATTTTAAGTAGCAATCGCTTTAACTAATCGAACTCGAAAGAGACTATAGGCATTAAGAAAAACTCATTGGTTCAAATTCAAGTTAGGTTTTTTTTGTAAATAAATTATTTTATTTTCAAGAATTTATATAAAAATGTTCAAAAAAATATCTTGGGAAATAGGTCTATACTCTATACTGTTTGTTCCCTATTTATTGAGCTTTTGTACCAAGTGACTTTCCAAACTTTTTATTTAAAAAAAAAATTGATACAATGTTAAATTAAAATTAAAAAAAAAAATTTGCCGGTTAACGATAATTAAATGTGATAACGTCATAAGAAAATTATGAAAATAAATATTTGTAAGCAAAAACAAAACAAAAGTTTTCAATTTCGTATGTTTCCATAAAAAGTATTTGGCTGTCTTGGGATTTGAACCCCAAATCTCAGGTGTAAAAGACAATTCGTAAAACTTATTTTATTCAAAGTTTTGGCGTATACTTTCAAGAAAAATAAATCACAACAATACCATTACTGTTAAAAAAAGAGCCGAGTTCTCCTATGTTGAAATTATGCTGGCACAAAAAGTATTGAGATGTAAAAGTGTACCAAGTTCTAAAGTTTGGGTTCAAATTCGTATCAATAAAATTTTGATTGTTCCCTTGACAATTTTTCTTTTAATTACCGATTTTTAAAGTTATTTTAAAAATTGCCAAGTTAACAATCAAAATTTTATTGATACAAATTTGAACCCAAACTTTAGAACTTGGTACACTTTTACATCTCAATACTTTTTGTGCCAGCATAATTTCAACATAGGAGAACTTGGCTCTTTTTTAACCGTAATGTTTTTGTTGTGATTTCACTACTTTTTGCAAGGTATGGCTGTAGAATTAAAAATCTTTATATTTGATGAAAATTCAGCGGAAATGGGCGGTTGCCACGCCCCCTGGCTGAAATTCTCAAACTTTAATTTTGTTCCTTTGTATAAACTACTAGCTCTACCATTTTACTAAATTTAAAGATTCTACGATAATCAGAAGTGCTCTATAATATTTGATCAAAATTCAGCGGAAATGGGCGGATGCCACGTCATCAGAATTGAAAATCTCAATTTTTTTCCTTTGTACACACCACAAGTTCTATCACCGTGCAAAATTTCAAGTTTCTACGATATCGGGAAGTTTTCCATAATTTTGATGATCTGTCAGTGAGTCAGTTACGGTTTTTGCGATTTTTGAAGCCCTATATCTTAGAAACTACTCATCGTATGAGGCTGAAATATTGTGAGGTGTTTGGTTTTGACCAGTTCAACAAATGTAGCGAGTTTGAAATTTCTAGCATCTTTGGTGTGGAAGTTAGAGGGGGGTCGAAAATGGCCTGAGTTGTTTTCTGTAAATAAGGGTGTAGTGCCAAAGTTGCTAGAGAATTTGGCTGGGCACTACCGTGCCCCTTGATATAGACAGCTATCAAAACTATAGAGGTTTCAATAAAATGGTCGGAAAAACTTCGTAAATAACAAGATAGACATGAGTGACAAAAGCTTCTATAGCGACAAAATTTGAAAAAAACGACTAAAGCAACAAGAGCGAAAAGAGCGGCAAAAAATCAATAGCAAAAAAAGGAACAAAAGTTATAAGAGCGACAAAGGCGACAAGAGTGACAAAAACGACGAAATGAAGATGCTCTCGACAAATATGAGAAAAAAGCAATGAAAATCACAAAATAAAAAACGACAACCGAAATGAATAACAAAAGCGACAAAAGTGACAAGAGCGACAAAAGCGATTTTAGCGACAAGAGTAATACTTATGATGAGCCTTTGATAGTAGATTGAAGCTTGATCTAAGGTCTGTATGTACATCTTCAAAAGACGATATAATTTATTTGCAAATTAATAACTAAATTTTTCAAAACTCTTTTTTTTAATCATAATCAATACCTAGTAGGAAAATTCTTTGTTTCAAAACAAAAACAAACTTTTAATTTCCAATCACACGTTCAAAAACCTTAAACATCGAAAGAGCATACAAAATACTTTTGCGTAGGTAGTATAGAGGCCAGACCTCTATTAGAAAATCCCCTCGGGATTCTATAAGTGATCCATTTATCTTTTTCGTAACAACGACACCGCACAATTACAACAATCGATTTATCTTTTAAACGAAAAATACCGACAGAAATAGATGCAAAGATACTCTGAAAATCCTATATAACAAACGACAAAGATATCCACAGCTTGGCATCTTAGAGCTGTCGAATGAATTGTAATCGAAAAAAATACAACAACAAAAAAACAAAATAAAAAACGCAATCATCGATTGCAAATGGTATCTGTATAAAGAAAGCCCGCAGAACAATTTCAAACAAAAAATAAAAAGAAAGACTTCATTTTTAAAGAAAGGAAAACTCACTAAAAAGTATCAAACGGACATAATTTATACCCTACCACTTTGCCACCACTGCTACTTGTTAACAGTGGGGTTATTTGCTATAAAACATGATCTTAAACCGTATTTTTTTTTTATTTTCGAACAACAATAGAAAATAATCTTTATTTCTTCTTAATGAGGTATTCTTTTTTATTCTTTCTATTGGACCGCCCATTTTCGCCTTTTAGCTATACTTAACCCTCTGTAGGCACACCTCTTTTTTGTGACGTGATAGGCACACGGGTGCGAATTTGGTTTATACTTTTTCATGTCGCAACAACTTTTTTCGGTCAAAATAATTTATAGAGAATCAAGTATGAAATTGATGTAGAATATTCCGAGGAATTCGAATATTGTATTCACAATACCGAAAAAAATATTTTCACCCTTATAAAGAGACTTTTTTGTGACCACTTTTTTGAAAAATCGTAATTTTTATATTTTTGTCCTGCCAAATTCGCACCCGTATGCCGACAGAGGGTTAATGAACTTAAATCTTTTTTGGGTTATTCTACTAGGTTGCCGAAAATTCGTTAAGAAAAATTTTTATCTTTAAGGACTAAAAATTAGTTATTGATATCCCACTGTTAAATGCCACCACTTTTTTGTACCACCAGATCGCAAAGGCATACCAGCGATTATCCTTCAAGATAAGGAAGTGCTATAGGAAAGTGCCACCTAACCACCCATTTGTTATCGATTGATTTCTGTTACCGAAACAAAACAACTTGTTTTCCATTACCATGTCCTTCCGATCCAAAGAAAGGGCAAAAAAAAAAAACAAAAACACAAAAAACAAAAATTCTGAAATAAAATGTAGAAAAAAACAAAGAAGTACTTCTGCTAAGGCTAAGCCTCACCTAATGGACTTCTTTTGGAGGGAAGAGGATATTGAAGAATGAATGGTTTTGGTCAGCAATTGGGGTAGTCAGGGATATTTAGTTGGATTTAGCCTTCAACACTTCGTCCAAGTTGTGGGGGTGAAATCCTGGTAATGAGGGTTATTTCGTTGGGAGATTTGTCTGCGGGTTATCCTGTTATGGTTAGTCGGATTCGTGTTAGTTGCCAGAAAATCATTTGTCCATTTAGCCGCACTGGATTTCGAAGTTGGCTATTTTTATTCATCCTTCTTAGAATTGTAGAAGAAAATGAGATCGAAGGATGGTTTGATTTTTGCTGATTTTACTGATTGTATTGTACAGTACGAAAATGTATAACTACTACCTACTCAAGTTTGCTTACGCAGTTTATAAGTTTTCTTTATTACTTTTCGGCCATCCATAAGGCTACAAATCACAAGAGATGGTAATTTGCAAATTGTTTTGCTTATATGGAAAAATATGACACCATAAAAAGCAATCTGGCCCGAAGGACAATATAAAAGATAGAAGGCAGTGAAAATATGCGAAAATGTAGAAAAAAAAACGTCCGCAGGATATGTCAGCATTTTTTTGTTTTTGTTTTTTTTTTTACTGTTTAAGGACCAGCATTATTATATTTGTGAATAAAAACAAAAAAGGACACATCATCCTTAAATGATGGCATCTACCACATTACCTTGAGTTTTTTTTTTTTTTTTTTTTTTTTTTTTTCATTTTGTGTGATATCTTTGAGAGGAGGACATTAGAGCATTAACATAATTTATGTGGTATTGGGGGTGGTAACCAGGACATAAAATGATGTCCAGAGAGAGGCAATTTGTTCACTTTCCATATACCTACCCATACAATGGCTGCCTGGTCATCCTTGAACAAATAAGCACCTAATAAGGGATATAATGTCATAGGGGTGGATGTTTTTTATCGCTCAAGGTGATTTCTTGTAGTTTAAGTTATGGGGGGACATTATGAAATTTTGGTACAATCTGGATGATATTATCTGCGCTAGTGTTACATTGTTTATGCCATATTTGAATCGGATGGAGCCAGTTTGGGTTTAGATCATTTGATGTAATAAATTCTGAGAAATATAGGGGCGTAAGGGTAACAAAAAGCTACACACTTTCAGGTGAAAAAAACGAATTTCGGTAACTTTTTCCTATATATTCTGAAGCATTAACATACCTACAGAGCTTCACACCTTTGGCTTAAGATGTTTAATTTTTTAAGGAGAATTTTTTTTTTTTTTGGTTTCTTATTTTCTCTATCATCTATACGAAATGCTACCAATGGATTTTAAATATTCGTGTAAACTAGCGGAAAAAAATAAGGGATCAAAAAAGTGACTCAAGTGACTCAAGAAATTTTAAAGCTCGAACTTTCTAATTTTTATATTTTTTTTGCATTTCTATTGATAAAAATGTTTGACTTTAAGACAGTTTTATCAATAGAAATGCATATAAAAAAGTGAAAAAAATGTTTTTTTTTTTTTTTTGTTAAAGATTATGATCATTTAAAGTCAAAACCGTGATCCATTAATTATTTTGCAAAACTCAATCGAATAAAATTTAAAAATGGTTTAATAGATTGAATCGATACATATATAAGACTTTAAAAGGCACAATTAACATTTTTGGTTTTCTCGACATTTCCCGTTTTTTCTTGATTTTCAAATTATTGCAAAAAATTAAAATAAATAATTTTTTTTTCAAAAACCCATACTTTTTTGGGAAATTTATTCAAGATTTCAAAACTCTCCCTAATTTTCTTGTGCAATCAGCGGCTGCTGAGATATTGATGGTTAAAGACAAAAGGATTCTTTTTCGTTCAAAGTTCGATATCTCAGCATCGAAGTGAAAATAATAATATAATAATAAGAAAATAAATAATTAAACTGGAGGAACAAGTTATCCGATTCATATAGTGGTTAACTTAGAAAAAGAATTTTGAAAAAAATGTTTTTAGGTATTCAAATGGCTTGAGCCGAACACGTAGCTTGAAGCATTTTTTCTTTGTAAATTCTCTTCAAAAGTTCGTGGTTTAAAATCCTGTTTCAAAATTTCAGTGCTAACATTTTTAAGGGAAATACAATTACTTGAAAATTGTAAATTGTTTGTTTAATGCCTTAATTTTTTCCGCTACTGTAGAAATTGTCTAGAATGTTAAAGCTTTTTATAGAATAAAAGAATTATTTAATTTTATTTTATCGTTTATTAAAAAAATAGAAAAGTACTAAAAATTGTTTTTAAAATTATGAAATCTATCAAATGAAGGCGTTTCGATTTCTTAACAAAGAATTTTTGAAATTTTTTTTTTTAGTTTTTTTCGTAAAAAGTAGTTTTTTTTTTTACTAATAAAATTACTAAAACCCTTTAGTAAAAAATAATTCGTTGAAGTCGGTTTATTCTTTAAAGTCAGAAACGGTTCTATGGCAGGTGTCGTAAAAAACGGGTCAGAAAATGTTTTTTTTTTTAAGTGGTATCTTATTGGCAAAAAAACACGTATTTTTTTTTTATAAATATATTTAGAGACGTTTTTGAGAAAAAACAATTTTTTTAAATTTTGGTCCTCGAATTCGATTTTGTTTACGTATCTTAAGCTTGCCCTGTAGTAGAAGTGGGCACTTCTATCGCAAGTAAACAAATGATAAAAACCGATGAGGAGGCCAAACGAACTAAAATTTGGAAAGAGACTCCTAAACTCAGACAGGCGAAATCACTACTTGGGAATTACAACCAAAAAAGATTTAAAACCTGCATTAACCTGAGTAGAAACAACCTGAGAATAATAACAGGGATCCTTACAGGCCACTGCAAGCTGAGAAAACACCTCAACAACATTGGCCTGGCAGACAGTGCCACCTGTAGATTCTGCAACAATAATGAAGAGACACCAGAACACATACTGGGCAACTGTGAAGCACTAATGCACAATCGACACAGATACCTGGGCCAGCACCAGGTAACAAGTAAAGATCTACCGTCGATAGAAATACTCCAGTTAATCAAATACCTAAAAAGTATCAAACTGGAGACTGTACTGTAAGTAGTTAATTGCAGCCAAATTTGGGGGCACAATAGACCTTTAAGGTCGCAGTGCAACTTTCCCCCACAACACATTCATTCATTTATTCATCGCAAGTAAAAAAAGGCGCCGGAAATGGGGGAGAACTTGTGAAGAGCAATACAGCAATTCGATTTCTATATCTAAGACTTCAAGGAACAGTACAATTCAAAGAAAATCCTGTTTAAAATGTTTGTGATGTTCCGCCGAATTTTTCTGTAATTCGGCTGTATTATTTATTCTTATTTTTGGTGATATTTAAAAAAATAACTGATCAAAAACACAGCCTTTGCCTTCTTACAATCAATCATTACCATGTTTGAACACGAAAAATGCACAAACATGCATTTATTTTTTTCTTATCTTTGTTGATTTGAATAGAAACTTGATTTTTCATTGATTTATTAAAATCATAAACTTTAGAGGCTGTTATAAATAAAAATTTATACGTTTTTCACCAGTTAATGGGCGCATTCACGAACCTAGTGACTTGTTCTGATTGGCTGAAAACAACAAAAAAATTAGTTAAAATTTCCCCTCCGACCGACGTAGGGAAACAATTCTATTTTGATTTTAGTTTTTTAGTGGAATTGATGAAAAAAGCATATAAAATAAAATAAATTGTGCAGTATGTAAATATAAATTATGAATTACAATCAAAAAAGCTATTTAAACCACTCAAAACACATTTTTTTTATTTCATCTGTCAACTAACTTTGTAGTCCAAATTCGCATTCCAAAAGCTAGTTGAAATTCGACTACGTAGTCACTACATTCGTGAATGCGAGCAATATAAATTGTTCACTGTGTCGTATGAGTAATATTTTCTTTAGAAACAATAATAAAACTATAAATAATGTGTGGTATATACATGCGGCTCAATGGTCTAGGGGTATGATTCTCGCTTTGGGTGCGAGAGGTCCCGGGTTCAAATCCCGGTTGAGCCCGTATTTTTTGTTTAAAAAACTTAATTTTTTACATGCTCTATAGAGCACGTATGGTTTCGTATGTATGAAAAAAATTTTGAGATTTTAATCAAAACCAACGATTTTGTCCAACGTCAGAGCTAATGTGTATGTCTTTTACTCAATCAATGATAATTTTAGCATGTAGGTAGGAGTGCTGAGAAATTTGACTAAGCGATTTTTAAAAAGAGGTCCTCATCTATATGACATAAAATTCAAAAACAAAAACTCATATCTGACTTATAAGGTATATGTAACAAAAAAAAATCTACGGATAGACAATCGTGGTTGTTTTCTTGATTTCGAGACATTCTTGAACTCAACATGTTTAATTAGTTTCTTAAAAATGCCTGACACTGAATAATATTTAAATACCTTTCAAGTAATCTTTGTACCAACCGCAACGCCATAGCCATATAATTAAAATTTCAAGCTGTAATTGTTAAACTTTCGATTACTTTGTCTGAAATAATTTTTTCTTGCTTGCCTCAAAGGCATTAATTGCTTGCCATGTTCTTCTTAACATTTCACACTTCAACCCATGACTTTTCAAATACAAAAAAAATTAAATCGTCTAAAAAGCTATTTACCTAAATAAGGCTACTTCGTTAACAAAAAATCCATTAATTGCCTGCGGTTTAAGGAAAAAATACGAAAGTAAAAAAAAAATCTTAAACAAAAGAATCACTGAAAGCCATTGAATCATTTTTTTTTCCGTTTAGATAACAAATCTGTCTGAATGCCAGCAATTTAAATGAATGGAAGCAAAATCATTAACGCCATTCGAAACAGAAATGTTAACCATTCCATTCCCATACTGCCGACCGAACTTTATACCAACATACACGACTATACAACAATCCGCTACTGCTGCTGCTGCTTCTGTATAACCATCACTCCTCCAAAAATGTTAAACCAACCCTGAAACCTCTGTAACCACTTCGAGTGTTAACTTATTTTGAGGTTTGAGCAAGGCCAAAAACTCAAAATTAAACACCACGACACACTTCCACGAAGTAGGTTCATTCTGAATATGATAGTCATAGTTGGGAAAACATTGCCAAAGGGTTGATTCCATTATGGATTCTATATCAGAGTATGAGAAATCTTTAAGGAATGTTCGAAGAAGAAGAAGAAGAAGTGTACATTTTCATTTTATTTTTCTTTAACCCAGGGAAAACTTTCTTCTTGCTGTCTTGAGTTGGCTTGAGCTGAATTTAATTATTCATAACTCCTTCGGGTTTGGTAATAACGATGTCGTTAAACATGTTTTCTGAATGTTCCATATTAAAAGTTGGGGGGCATGTTCTTACCTATGTGAGTTGTACCTTTTGTTTTATGATATTGAGAGACGACAATGTAAATACACAAACAAGAATATTGTTAATTGGTTTGGGGGAAAAACGTCGTCTTCGTTGTTGTGTCGGTATCAAGAGTCATATAAGGGTAATTTTTGAAAACATATTGCTATTCAATGGAACATAAGTTTTCTTGGCTTGTTTTTGAAATCTGGGTAGTGAGGGTGGGGTGGTTTAACTTATGACCCAAAGATACGAGTTTTTAATTATATTTTAATAGTTGCTGGAAAGTCGTAAAATGAAATTTTTCATTTCTACTTGATATTTTTTTTCTGACACCACCGAGTGTTCTGTATTGTAATGTAGATCTTATCCCCAAACTACTTCCATCCTAATACGGCATAAGAGGAGGTTAATACAGCCTTCTTTTTTCCATGCAAGTTTTTAGCAAAATAGAAGCTGTGGACAATTTTAGTAAGTAGACAATTCCTGATTTTGATTCTATGATTCCCTCCTTGATATGGAATTAGTTCAAAAATACAAATATGTTGAGTTATGTTTTTTTTTAGTCAAAGTAGTTCGCTCAGTGGCAAAATTTGAAAGTTTCAAAAAAAAATTATTATATTATAATAATTTTACCTTTTATGAAAACTAAAAATGTTTGACATCGAGAGAGAGCTCGATCAAAGATGCAAAAAACTGCATTCCATCACATTTATGACTCGTTATAATTTTTTTATTTTCAAAAATTATTGGCTCTGGTCTATTAATATTACGGAAACAAAAAAAATTTGAAAAACTGTTAAAGCATATCGTATAAAGATCTAAAATTGTTTTGCAAATGGTCACACTTGTCGCACTTGTCACGATTGTCACACTTGTCACAATTGTCGCACTTGTTTCACATGTCGAATTTATCGCACTTTTATTTAATGGAGTTGGTTACATCATCACATGATGTTTGAGTCACAAAAATTGAATACGGCTAAATTAGATAAAATATGGACTTTCAAAACCTACCTATTTTTGGTATTTTTGAGCCATTTTTATTTAACATATGTTTAAAAAAAAATGATGATTAGCATGTTGAAAGATAAAGTATTTTCTTTTCTTCCGTTACACATTCAATATCTATAGATGCTCAAAGTATAAAAATAGACTATTTAGTATTTCGACATTTCAAAAATGTAATTTTTTCTCTTTTTTTAATAGTTTTTCTTGATTTTTTTTACAAAGTGGTGATATTATTTTTTCTATTATAGGTGATATAATTGTGAATTTATTGCCGATCAAATTTTATCAGTAAATCATATACATTTTACTTCGAAAAAACACAAAGCGCCTTTAAATTAGTACACATTAAGAGTTTTTTATTCAATATTTTTCAATAATTTGGAATGAGAAATTGATATGAAAAGTTGATAGTAAAATATGAAAAAAAAAAAAAAATTTCGAAAATGTGATATTTAAATATCATCCTGATAATAAAAATATTGTTTTAATATTTTAATTACACTGGTCAACAAGGTTTTTGTCACAACAACCGGAATATACTTTTCTAGTAGTTTTTGATGTGCTGAACTCGAATCTGAAGTCAAAAAATTGTTATTTTCCTCCATTTTGAAATATTAACGTTAGAAAATGTCAAAAAACGTCATTTTGGCTATTTTCGAGGGTATGTTTTTATGTGGGGTAGTTCATTATGAATTAATTTGTAACGGTGCCTATAAGAACTGGTTTTATTCTTTCAAAAAATGTTTAAATATTTCCGATATCTCTTTTATAGCCCGAGATATTTAAAATTTAAGTAGCGGTCTTTGAATCAGAAATCAGGCCAACCAAATCAAACATTTTTTGCCTCAAGCACAAAATATAGTTTTCTGAAGGTTTTTGGGTTGCTGAACTCGAATCCGCAATCAGAAAAATTCTAAAAACAGCCAAAATGACGATTTTTAGCATTTTATAACGGTAATATTTCAAAAACGGAGGCCAATAAAATTTCTGACTTCAGATACGGATTCAACACCCCAAAAACTACTAGAAAAGTATATTTTGGTTCTTGTGGCAAAAAAAAAAAGTTAAATTTTGTTGACCAGTGTTATCATAAAACACATTTTATAGAGCATTTTTTGCTGATATTTAAAAAATGTTAATTTGATATTTAAAAAATGTTAAATTGATATTGGTTTTTTTTTTTCGGTGTATCAATAGGAAATTTAATTATCTACAAAAAAAATTCTTAATAAAAATTTTCAAATTCGGATTCCTTTTCTAATTATAGACAAAAAAAAAAAAAACAAAAAGTAACAAAAAGAGTCGAAAATATTGATCGTTACAAAAATTATCATATCTTTTGACTTAGATATCCATAGATTTTAAAAAAAATTATTTTGTTATTTTTGCCAGGAAGTACACTACACATACAAATATAAAACCATGAGGATTCCAAGGATTTAAATTTTTTATTTTAGTATAAGAACTTTTTTTTTGCAAAAATTTCCTTAAAAATCGTTTTTTTTTTTTTAATGTTTTGATACATTGCACTTAAACATCTGGAGTGACCCAAAAAAAGTTATTCCAGTGTTTGTTGCTTATTTATTCAGCTTTCAGGCTTTTCTGTTTCGATTGATCGTTTATTACTCAAGATATGGGCCGAATACTAAGTATGCTGGAAAAAAAAACTTTGAAAAATCATATCTCGAAAACTTTTCCATAAACATTTTTTTGGATAAGATTTTCGAGTTTCTTGGGTTCGAATCTATATGAAAAGTATAACGGCACTTGGTGTCAAAAATAATTTTATTTTTTTGTAAACTAGTGTTTCAGAAAGAAATTTTCATAATTTTCATAATATTCTATGTATAGAAGTAAGTACACCATAATATGATATTGGTTTATACAAGTCACACTCTCCCGTTTAATACTTATTCATTGTTTTCTCCGATTTACCCACGAACCCTACAAGGCGAAATCAATATTTTGAATACCTTTCCAAGTAAAATAAACCAAAATCTAGCTATCTTATCTTTCAATGCAAAGACATAAAACATGCACACATGAATAGCATAAAATGTCCTTCCAGTCGACAAATATTTAATTAAAAGATTTTCAAGAAGTATATCGCCTCTTAGCAATCAATTAAGATAAGTTTTGTCCCTTTGTCTGGGAGAAATCTTCTGAGAGAAATAAACTTCTCCATTTAAACATACGTGGGACATATCATCTATATTCTAATACTGCCAAAAAGGAGCGGAAATTGCTAAAATTCAAAAGACAACACCCGAATTCCAAAAAACACACGTAAAACAAGAAACAACCATCCCGCAGAAATATATATCTTTGGGCCAAAAATAATTTTATAATCCGCATTCTAGCAAGCTACGCCTGGTTGAGTTCATATAAAGGATAACCCCTCTAACACACATTCGAGTAAAACTCTAAAGGACACCATTTGCATAGCTAAGCACCGATTTAGTCCGAAAATGTTCTCCTAATTGGCTGCGATAGCACCCGAGGGACCAATGTAAGTGACAGCAGATACAATCATTAGAATTATTATCACCATCATCATCATCATCTTTGCCGCAATCATCATAATCCATGCGAGCGAGTATAAGGTATATAAAATAGTATCCCAAAAGAAGAGGAGTCCTGCGGGTGTCCTTTCTTCACTGCTAGAGCAATTGGGACTGAGAATGAAGGTTGGATTCGCCAGTTAATGGACGGTTATCGTTGTAATCGGTTTATACACTTGAATGAAAATGAAATTAGCATTTTTGTTTGCCTTTTACGCTTTGGAATGGAACCTCTCTCTCCCATTTGACCATTGACCAATTCTTTCTGAAGCAATTTAATAAGAATTTTATGTACTTTTGGTCTTCATTCGAATGGAAGATATTCTTTTCGATTCATGCAGTAAAAATAAATACCATCCCATTAATGCGTATAGCCAAAGGAATAATCAACCTTGTTTTTGTTCGATTTATAAGGGAATACAAAAAATAAATGGTTGAGGGAAGAAATTGTCTTCAGTACAAAGACAAATGACCCTTATCACAGTGCGTTATTTATATTTGGATGTTTTTATCTATTTTAGGAGTTCGAAGAAAAATCTTAGTATTCAAACAGAATAGAACTCAATTTTAACGCTGGTATTTCATCCTGAAATATTGAAAGGTGTTTAGTCTAAGAAAAGTTTTTTTTTTTTATTTTACTTGCAAATAGGATTGGTTAATACCTAACAAATGGGTGTACCATAAATCGCAGACTTGAGTTAAAGATTTATTTGCACGTCGTTTTGCACTTACACTGTGGCGTATACGTGCTCTATTTTTTTAAAGGTTTTTTTTCTCTTAACAGCTTGTACCCCCATGTGACATTTCTGTTACAAACCAACACAAAGATCCCACAAAAGCTTTACAAAATATATTTATTTTCTTTTGACGCTTATAACCTAATTTTTAAATACATATTTCTTTATCGAAATGGTACGCCATATTTCTAATAATTGACACCAATAGTTTTTAATGGGCACTTAATATTTAAAGTTCGGCGTTTTTTGAAATTAAGGAAATTTGTATAAAAATTAAGGAATTTAAAAAAAATAGTTTTTCTGGATAAACTAACGAGGTTTTATTTTCGGATTTTAGGAAAGTACCTAAAAATAAATATTAGATATTTTTTTGTTCGAATTTTAGCATGTACAGTGCGGTTCACATGGTTAGACGCACCAATTTTCGTTAACATAAATTTCATTTTTTTGTAGGTGTGTGCAAGAATAACCAAAAAAAATGTATTTATTAGAATGGTTAGTTAGTTCTTAATAGAAAAACAAAAAGAAATAGTGGGTGAGTTGAAGTTAACGGTACTTTTTAGTCCTTCTTGTCTGTGATGTAAGAAAAAGGGCAGCTTTTTTCGGTTCACATGATTAGACGCACACCTTAAATTAGTTAGTTTGGCGAGATCTAATGCACTGATTTGATTACATTTGGAAGATTAAACATCAAGAAGTTATTTTTTAGTGATTTTCATTAAAAATCTGTTAAAAAAATTTCTGAGCGCGAAAAAATAAGGGATAAATGACGCGTTGGATGAAGTGACTATTTCGAGAGAAATTATTTAAAAAACAGTGCCTCCTACGAAAAACACTTCAAAGGAGGAACAATAGAAGCTTTAACACCCCAGAAAAATGAAAATTTATGAAAAAAGCGTCGAAAACAGCTCTATCCCCGAGCAAAATTAAAGAAAAAGCTAGGCTAACGGCAAGAACATCAACTTTTCGGTGAATTTTTTTGAATGCTGAACATCCTAGATTAAAATTAAACTTAACAATAGTTTTTAAAAACCACAATTTGAAAGAAACAGCGGATGGAGATCGCACGTCTTCACATAACGTGGGAAACAAGTTTTTGAAGTTTTTTTTAAATTGGCGAAATGTGTTTTTTCTAATGAAAAAGAATTTAATTTGAATTGTTCTCATGGGTATTTCCACAACTTTCACGATTTTCACAAGGAGGAAAAGTTTTTGACACTTCAACATTTAAGAAAAGGAGGAGTAATGGTTTTGGGAGCCATTTAATATTACATTCGATTTAGTTTTCGTTTCAATCCGCTCTTTTTTTCAAACGGCGTTTTTTAAAGACTATTTTTAAGTTTTCTATATCTATAAACCAAAATATATTATTTAAACTTATTGTTTTAATCCGTAAATATCTATCTCAATCTGCATCTGCAGCCCAAACCAATCAAACGATTTGCTTCAAACTTGGTAGTTCAGGGTTTTTGGTGATTTCCTTGAGGGAAAATTGAAATTTTTTTAGGATCAAAACTAACGGTACTTGCTATTCACATGATCAAAACAAAAGAAGATGTTTTTCTCCAAAATGGCTCTAACGATTTTTATTACAAAATAATTGTGTAGTGTGGGAAATAAGTTCTTACTTTAAAGAAAATGGACCATTTTAAGAACTTTAGAACTGTTTTAGTGATTTGGTACTAGGCTTTATAATAATTCTAAATTGTTCTTTTTCACAGAATGTCCAAATTATTTTTTTTTTTGTTTTATCATTTTGCTATCACCTTGGAGCAGGGTTGTAAAAATCATTTTTTTTTATTTGTTTTTCATTACAAAAAAAAACAAATATTTATTGCAACTAAAATTTTACAACTGAAAAAAAAAATTGCATTAAAAAAAAATTTTGATTGCAACTGAAAAACATTTGCAATATTTCCATTACACAAAAATATTCCTTGCATATAAAAATATTTTGCATTAAAAAAATAATTTTATTGCAATTAAAAAATTTTCTACATTGAGTTTTTTTTTTGTAATATTCGTCCAATTTCGTACAATTTTGACTATTTGGCCTTGCATTCGGTTCAATATTATAGTTGAAATAGCTTATACATACATTATTATTATTATTATTTAATGCACATATATTTCGCTCTGATTTTTTTTTTCAATGCAGAAAATTTTTTATTTGCAATAATTTTTTTTATGCAAAATATTTATTTATTTGTAATACAAATTTAATTTTAAATGCAAATATTATTCAGTTGCAATAACATTTTTTTTTTACTTGCAAGAAATATCCTTTACAAATTAAAAAAAAAATATTTACTGCAAATAAAAAAAATTCATTAAACAAAAAAATATTTATTGTAACTGAAAAATATTTGCATTAAAAAAATTTATTGCAACTGAAAAATATTTGCATTGAAAAAAAATATTTATTGCAACTAAAAATATTTTGCATTAAAAAAAATTGTATTCGAAACGAAAAAAATTGCATTGAAGATAAAATTTTTACTGCAAATAAAAATATTTTGCATTGCAAATAAAAAATTTTCTGCATTGAAAAATAAAATTCAAAGTGTGTGCATTATTTAGGTTAGGTTCAATGTTATAGTTGAAATCGCTAATATATGGTCAAATAGTAAAAATTGTAAGAAATTCGACGAATATTAAAAAAAAAAATATTTACCTACGCACACATTTTGCATTGAATTTTTTTTTTTCAATGCAAAATATTTTTATTTGCAATAAAAATTTTACTGGCAATGCATTTTTTTTCATTTGCAATGCAATTTTCTTTTAATGCAAAATATTTTTAGTTTCAATAAATATTTTTGTTTTTAATTGATATTTTAAAAACCCTTGTTGCAATAAATATAAGTGATTGGATTTAAAATTTACTTTATATAAGCCAAACTAAATCCAGAGTGAATAACATGGCCGTAAGTCAAAAATATAATAGTAATGCCAAAATATATCCCTTCTAAAAATCCCTACAGGCGCTGCTATCTATATCAAAATAGTTAGATCAATTATCCCATAGTTTTTCATTTAATTTATTTTAGTATTTTGATTTTAATTTAAAAAAAAAAATACCTTATTTATTGCATTCCACAAAACCAAAAATCTTTTCGCCACCGTTTGAGAGCCACTGTGACAAATCTCTCCACTACGCACGCTCAATTCTTTAAACTCTTGCCAACTTCACATCTATTATTGCCGGAATGCTATTTTTCCAAATGTCAGCTGTCACTCACACATGTCGAATAACTGGAATTCGCCAATTACTATTTTTCACACAAAATCAACAAATTGTTTTTGTTTTGTTTTTTCTTATTTTTCTTTTAAGAATAAAATAAAAATTACATTTTAGATGAGTTTATTAATTATTTACAAATTGCTTTTTCATGAAATACATTGGTTGTTGGTTTAATCGATGAAATGTTTCTTTAAAATTAAGTTAAAGTGAAATTTGTAACAAGCCAAGTGCCCAAAAGTGTTGCAATGCAAAAAGTGAAATGGAAATCTTCTAAATTAAAAAGTTAAATAAAATAATTAAAGATGGAATCCAATAAAAAATCAAGTCCGGCAAAAAAACCAAAACCAATCCAAAAGCCGCCTGTGTCAAATAAAAAGAAAAACACAAATATCCCAAATGCAAAAGCATCACAATCGTCCAGCAAAAATGTGTCTAATTCGACTAAAGCGTCGGAAAGTAACCCAACTGCCAAGGCATCACAATCGTCCAATAAAAATGAATCCAATTCGAAACAATCGGCAGATAAACCAACAAGTCGACAACATTCTGAGCACAACGACAGAAGGTAAGTTTTGTCAACATCAAAATGAGAACCGAGTCGTAATAATTCACGACCTTCCAACCATGTAACGTTTTAATAAGCGACACTTCTTCTGCATAGGTAAACGAGGATTAGTCTCAGATTTGCCAAGATCTGTGAAAGAAGTTGGTAGATTTGTTTTACAGGTGGAGTTCTGGACAAAAGATATTCTTTAAAACAAACGATTCAATGGTCTTGGAAGAAGGCTTAACCAATTAATCGGTTCCTCGATGGTTCAAGAGCACGACAGCGCAAAAGCAAACGTTTCGTTTTTATATTGGTCTCCAAAACTTCGCCAAGAAGCCCTAAGTATAGGTCCTGGCTTCGTCTTTTGTTGGAGTTTTGTTAATAGTGAGACAAATCTTCCTGGATACACCACTTAGATATTATCAAAGTACTCACCCTTCTTTTCTAAAAAGATTGCCCTTTTCAACTCCTGGAGGGATACAAACTCTTTTTTCAGATCAATCATGAAGAGCTAGTCCTTGATCATTATTTGAGTTTCAAGGCGCTGAGTGCAACTTCTAAAAGTCCTTCTGTTCTTTGAACCTCTTTTAACTTGTTTATATGATTAGGTATACAAAAGTTGTCCGCTAAACTGGAAAGTTAGGAAATACAACTTTGGTTAGGGAAAGCCAGGCATTTTTGAGAGCGGTCAATTTTGTTTTTAACCTTTTTAAAATACTCGCTGGAAAAAAATGTATATAATCAATCACCGCTTTGCACCTTACTTTAACAATCAACTCCTTGAAGCTGTTAACAAATCTGAAAAATATTTTATTTGCTTGGATGAAATAGGTACACAATAAAGTAGATCAAAAAGGACAAATGGATTTCGTTACTTCAATAAAACGAAAGGCATGGTCTGTAATCGATGTTTAGAGATCATTTTTTTATGCTATTATGCCTGATTTACAATATAGCCAGACGTCGAGACGAGAGCTAGCGAGATTTTTTCTTGGTCATTTAAATCGTAAGCCATTTGGTAATGTTAAGATTTGTTTGGGTAATTGTCTATTTTTGACAGGAAATAGAAGAATGTGTGTAAAAAGAACGACATTATTTGGTTAAGCATCGAAAACTAGATATCAATTTTATTTTCGCAACGTTCATTTTTAAATCGCTTATTAAAAGCCCAATAACTTTGATTTGCCAAATGTTTCTAGTGATTTACAAGTCATAATAGGGCCCTAATTCGTTTGTCCTAGATTGTAAACCCAAATTTCTTTGAATATTTCCTAGACATATGTACATAGGTTAGACAGATTATGATGTTAAGTGTGTATCAAGGTGCAAATTGCAATTTGTTTTATACGTCTATCTCTTTAAAATTTTTTGGTCAAACGGTTGATAAACGAATAAGACTAGTTTGTATCAAAAATTTTTGGGTAGCAGTTCTAGATTCACGGAGCTAAGGATCAGATATACTTTAAACTTAAACTCCTGCTCAAATTTAACGAACGTCCTTCTTATTCTATATAAAAAAAAAAAACGATTATTACTTTATACCTCAGCATCATAGTTCTTTTCTCAAATGAGACAAGAGTGAGTTTAGATTCAAGGGATGGAATGAAATGTTTATGGAGAAGATTTGGGGAACGATTTGCATTTTGGAGTCGGGTCATAAATTTTACGGGGGCTCTAATCTGCTTTCCAAGACGTACGGTGTTAGTGAGCTTTCCTAGACCTACGTTATGCTTATGTTCCCAAAAATAATAATCTGGATCAACTAAAAAATACAGTAAAAGAAAAGCCGTGGAATATTTCACTGTAAAACGTTTAAAACTTAATTATTTGTGGAACAAAAAGCCGACTCTAAGTATGCGCTGAAAGAGGAAATACCAAGCAGTTAAGGGGTAATAACACCTTGTAAACCACGAAATCGAGCGTCATATTCATCAGCGTATAAAACAAAGAAGAAATATTATTTTCTTTTGGTGTTTGATTAGTTTGATTAAGTATATTAATAGGTAACAGAATAGGTTAGTGTTAGATTTTTTAATGATGTGAAATTTTTTAAATGGCGGTGTAGTTCAGGATGATAGTAAAATCCTGTGCTCCCATCGGGCGACCAACTAACTCCTACAGTTCTTAACCGATTGGGCTGAAATTTTGTGTGGAGCTTAAAAATACTATTCTCTAGTGAAGTACGTAGGATTTTTTTAAAATATTAAAATTTAACGATTTTATGGTCTTTTTTCAACGAATTTTGTTTTTGGGATGAAATAATTTTTTCAAACTAATGCCATTTCTTTAAAAATTAATATTTTAAAAAAATCCTACGTACTTCACTAGCGAATAGTATTTTTAAGCTCCACACAAAATTTCAGCCCAATCGGTTTAAAACTGTAGGAGTTAGTTGGTCGCCCGATGGGAGCACAGGATTTAACTATCATCCTGAACTACACCGCCATTTAAAAAATTTCACATTAGCCTATTCTGTTACCTATTAATCTACTTAATTAAACTAAACAAACACCAAAAGAAAATAATATTTCTTCTTTGTTTTATACGCTGATGAAAATGACGCTCGATTTCGTGGTTTACAAGGTGTTATTACCCCTTAATTCAAGTGTGCAGCTAGACTCTTGATTTCGAGGTCTTAACAAATACGGAGCTTTAACTAACACTCGGTTTTAATTTCACAGTTTTAATACTTGTATGAAGAAATCACTTGGTACTCACTTGAGTGGTAACGATTGGTATAATAAACAGGTACTGATTTTAAGCTTGTACTGTGTCCTAGCTAGAACTTGGTGCTTAATTAACAGAACTAGGACTTAGTTCTTGAGTGAAAAAATGAGTTGCTACTAAATTTAGACTTAGAACAAGAATTAACGCTAGCACTCTGAAGAAATTTTGTTAAAGTTGGAATACCTACAAGCAGCGATGCCAACTGAGGCATAATTATGCCTTTTAGGCATAATTTTATTAGCTAAGGCATTGAGGCTTATTTTTTGCCAAAAAGGCATAATTTTTTTCTTTCTACTCTTGATTTATATTTTAAAACTTTCTTATAATTTTTTAAATATTTTAATAATAAGACTAAAAACTTATATTTTCTATATCTTTTAAATAAAAGTTGTTCGAAATTTTATATACAGAATTTGTTTTTACCATTTAGCTCTTGGTAGTGTTTAATTTTTCGAAGAATTTTGTTCACACTAATCACTTTTACTAGAAAAGAATCTAATTTTGTTGCTGTAAAAAGGTCTAAAACGCTTGCAAATAGGCTAATATTTTTTATTGGTGAAAAAAATTGGGCGCTAATTTTTTCCAATTATATGAAGCAACGTCTTGAAATATTCTTTTCGAAGAAAAAAAGTTTCCGTTACGTGCCTTTTCAATCGTCAGTTAGACTATCAGAAGAATAAATTTCAATACAAAAAATTTTATTCCTAGGAATAATCTCTATCTGAGGTTTATCTGACTATTGAAAAATTGGCCCTTAATGTTTAAATTGATTAAAAAAACATTTCGTTCTGTGTACTTGTGTACTTTTTGTATATAATTTTTAAGCATAAACTAAGAAATTTAAATTGAGGAATAATTTATTTGAAAAGGCATAATTTTTTTTCAAGTGAGGCATAATTTTGACTGAATGGGTTGGCAACGCTGCCTACAAGTGTGATTTTGCTTTGTAGTTTACAATATTTCTGAAAAGTCCAGAGATGAAATTTCACTCCATAAGAATCATTCCTGAAAACAGATATGCACCGTGGTATCTTTTATCAGAAGGTTATATGCCCACAAGCCAAAAGTACATTCTAATGAAAAAACATCTACTTAAAATATAGGCCATGATTCCTTAATTTAAAAGAAGTATTTTATTGCATAACATTATTTTTTTACGTAAATTAAAACTTGAAACTTTACACACATGAAATAAAAAAAAAACAACTAATGAAAAAAAAAATCAATTACAAATTTACTATCTACTGGATTTTTATTCGAACTTTCTCTTAAATTGGTTTTATTTATTATCATCATTCTTCTATACTAAACTTAAACTGCTCTATAACCTTGAACTATAAGATCGAATACTCCGATCTAGCCCTGCATTTCTCTAAGTCTTCAAAATTATGTATATCAAGCGGCTCAATGGTCTAGGGGTATGATTCTCGCTTTGGGTGCGAGAGGTCCCGGGTTCAAATCCCGGTTGAGCCCATTCATTTTTTGTATTTTTGGCCCAAAATTTGCATTGCAGTTTGTCAATCAAAAGTCAAAATTAAAAATACATTCATATTGAAATTAAAAAAATACTTAAAAAACTAACCACAAGTCTGTCAGTGAGGTGGTTAATGAGTAATAGCCTAAGATTTACAAGCCAATTGAACTGCTATTAATATTGTACCCCAAATGTGATTTCACATCACAAATTATTATTAGGTTTATACCCTAAAAATCATAAAAAGTATCCATTTTTTTGTTTTATTTTACACAGTGTTTTAAAAGCAGATGTTGCAAGAAATAAAAAAAAAAAACAATTTAAACCAATGTTATCCGTGGAATGGGCTTGACTTTCACATGCGTTATGATGGCGAAAACGTGTTGATAAATAGGACAAAGTTTGAGTTCGATGAAAGAATATAAAATATTTTTGTTTTCTGGTTTGAGTGTAGAGAACGAGGTGTTTTACTCCGTTTATTACAAATAAACGAGGGTAACACACTTGTGTTGATCCTTAATGCGATATAAATGCCAATGTATTCGATTCAATGATTCTTATATTTTTCTTTTCGTTTTATGTGAATAAGGTACATATGGTTTCAATATTTTGAAAATTCAAGAATCCTTATGCGGAAATCTGGATTTTATTTTTTGTAAATCTATTTTTGAGAAAAAAAAAAAAAATTAAAAATATTTTCAAACTCAGAATTTTGAAAAAATTAAAAAATTTACATTTTTCGGTAGTATAAGAAAGTTAAACAAAAATAAATAAATACAGTAGACTCTCGCTAACTTGAACATACGATAACTTGAACAATCCAATAACTTGAACATGGTATTTTCTTCTACTTTTGTATTACTGATTCTATAAGTTGAACAACTAAAATACTTGAAGCTCTATAACTTGAACAAATAAATTTTTTTTTAACAGAAATTTGAATTTCCTCAATGTAGTAACTACGTTTTTAATTGCGTTTTGTGTCATTTACATTAATTTATAAAACAAATTGAATTCATACAAAAACGAAGACTTTTTTTTATGTTCCAGTTACTTGAACAATCCAGTAACTTGAACAAGCCTGGTTTAGCATGTGTTCAAGTTAGCGAGATTCCACTGTAAGTCTTTTCTTAAATAGTGACCTTAACCCTCTACTGCATGAATTAATATTAGCGGACGAAAAAATTAAAAAATGCTTTACATGGGTTCTTTGGGTTGTTTCAAAACGGTTTACATTAAAAAAATTTGTTTAAATTAATTTGTTTAAAAAATTTATTTATAAGCCAAATTTGGCTTCGTATGCATTAAGGGGTAAGAAATTTTACTAATTTTATTTATTCAGATTATGTAAAGAATAAAATTAAAAAAATCAAAAGATAAATATTCATCATTTAAAAACAAAATAAAGTAAAATAAATACATTGCATTACAAAAGGTTAAGAATTAATTCAAATTTGGCTCATTTTAAGCCATGGAACCGAGAAAAGCAATTTGTTTTTTCCGTTATATATATTTTTTTCTGGTTCACATTCTTTCCACTGTCAAAGTAAGTCTTGCTCCAACATTTTCACCCACTCCCAGATCTTAAAAAAACTAAAAAGTAATAAAATGATTGAAAATATTATAGGTAAGCCTCCCTCCCCCTAAATTTTTTGTGGTTACGCCCCTGGAAATGGGGTTAAGGTAAAAAAAATGTCTCTAAAAGTGAAGGGGCTCCATTTCTGAAGCTTTCAAGCAAAAAAAAATGTAAAGGAACAAAATTTTCCAACAACAAAATTTAACAAATTGTGTAGATTTAAAACCCCTTAATGCATACGAAGCCAAATATGGCTTCCGTACTTTTTGCCCTCCCAAGACCAGGCCAATAACTTTTTTTCAATAAAAATTGGTTCATAGCGTACATAATAAGATAATCTATCAAAAATAAATTTTTAATTCGACTTTTCTTTCCAAACAAACGCAGTAATTAACACTTAAAGTATGAATATATTCTACACTTTCGATTTCAATGCACACGACTGATCGACTCACCTGTGATCATAAAATACACCTTTATTTTGTGTCGGACACACGAAAAAACTATCCTTATGGGTTCTCAGAAACACAAAGAAGAGGATTGTATTGAATCTTTATAATTTTTTTGTGACAGAGAAGAGAAAAGTGCATACAAATAGACAAAACCATATTTGGCTTCGTATGCAGTAGAGGGTTAAGCTCCAGAGGGGTTTGCCCAAGTATGAGAAGAAGAAGTAGGAGCAAATATTTTTATTACAACCAAGATATAAAAATATTTATTAATTCATTATTATTGTTATCGCTCTACGAGCAGTTACTTCGCTTCAGCTAAATTTTAAATTGGACTTCCACTTTGTATTTCGTATTTTCAAATTGTTAAATTTGAAACAATTTGAGAAGCGAAATCAATTAAAGCTTAGAGAGACAAATTGATACTTCCTAAGCAAATAAAAAATAAAAAAAAAAAAATACTAATTGGAGATGCGGGGCATCGATCCCCGTACCTCTCACATGCTAAGCGAGCGCTCTACCATCTGAGCTACATCCCCTTGTTGCACCTCGCAATTTTTGTTTTCATTTCCGATAAAGATAAAATTTTCGTAGCCCAGGAAGCTTTTTTAAAGAAAGTATATAGTTAAACTCGCATGGACAAACGATATATTTTTGGGACTTTAAAATTTTCAGTACAAAATTTGGTTTTGTAATATCTTCTAACCAAACGATAGAAATTTAAATTTTTGAAAAAAGAGTCATTTTTGGGGATTTATTTAAAGAACTCGAGTTGGACAAACGACAAAATTTTGAATTTTTGAAAAAAAGTAATTTTTGGAGATTTCAGGGGGACTTTAAAATTTGCATACACTCTGGTGTATGTGTAACATTTGTTGGGAATTTTGTAAATTTGTATTTTGATTATTTCCTCAACATAGGGTGGAAAAACAATGATTTTTGGTTTGTATCCATTGTTCAAGGTGGACAAACGATGGCCGTTTGTATTTTAGAAAAAAATGGCTCCGCGAAATTAGGCCCCAGGAAATAAGGCCCCAAAAGAAAAAATTAATTTAATTGGGGTATTTTTTCATAATGAAAATATGCCCCAATAGTCTATTGAATAGACCCTTTTGGATGGAACAAATTCGTTCAAGAGTTTTTATTGGCGATTATGATTCCTTGGCATACAAGAATACTCCACCCAAAAGTGCTACTAAATCCATTGGTGCATTTCTGAGAAAACGGCAACACTGGTCGGTTTTCAGTTTTTTTGATTTAACTCGAAAACCAAGCCTGACTTTGAAATGGTTCAAAGACACTTTTCATAGCAAATTAAATTTTCTGTCAAGTTAAGATGGTTAAAAAATTTTAAAAATTATTTTTGTCTAAAATTCTAACCTAAAATCAAAGAAAAAAAAGTTAAAAAATTGACAATTTTATTTTTTTTTACTAAATCAAGGGGCATTTTGCGTATGTAGCCGGGACGTCCAAACTTTGTACTAATGAAATAAAGTAGAGGTAAAATCCTTTGATAATATGCAATTTTTAATTTTTTTTGTCAAGAAACAACTTAAATGTACCTATTCAAAAATTAGCACTTTTTCTAAATTTTTGACTTTTTTAGTTAAAAGCAAGTTTTTAAAACTCGATAAAATCGTATTAATTGGTAACTTTTAGACTTTTAAAGTAAACATACTTCGAGGGATTGATTTAATATAAACTAAATATGACAAACAAAAAAATTTATTTGCATCCTTATGGCCTTTTGTGCAATTTTGTGTATGTGCATTTTTATAAATTCGGGTCGAATGGATGGACGGAGAGCCATTAGCTTTGGTCTATTGCATAGAAGAACATTTAATACCAACTCTTTTACTGTTTTCAATGGCCTGAAAAACAATTCTTGTAAAATCCGCGACCAACGAAAAGTTTCTCTTGAAAAACGAAAAAAATACTCTAATGAGTTTGAAACAAAATAGCTCAGGGAAATTAGTAAATCAAATTGCACTTTTCGCGGGACAAATTTTTTTCATGGAACGTGTTTTAGTGAATGTCCTTATCGTAAAAGTGAATTTTTTGGGATGATAAGATATCGGGAACAGCCGCCATCTTGGAAAAGAGGTCGGTGCCGTTTTTATTTTATAACTCCATTTTTACTCATTTAAACCAAAAATGTCCGAGGGTAGACTTATTATCAATTAAATTATCTAAAAAATGTTATACAAATGAATTCCGTGAGTTAGTTAAATTCAATTTTATAGTCGGTCAAAGTCCGGGTTCTTCTCGCAAGGTTAAGACAATATGACATTTTTTCAAATATCTGAAGAACTTTTGATTTGTTGGGGATTTTCTTAAAGAATGAATTATAGCACTTTTAATTATCTATGAAATGAACCCTTTATTGTTTTTGTAACCATCACATTGTAGAGGCAACCAAACGTCGAAGTCATGATATACGATTTTTTAACTGAACATATTTGGGATTTCAATAGTTCAAATAAACAATCAAAAATTAAACACAATAGTCTCGAAAACATAACGGCTTACACACCTCATATCTTGAGTTATACTTATCGTAATGCTGAGATTGAGGTGTTCATGTTTAGGAAAAATGACAGGGCATCAGTTCTTATATTTAGAATTTTAAATAGTGTCACTTGAGCTTATTCACATTAATTGGAAAATTCACTTCATTTAAAACCTCGAAAACCATATAAAGGTTAACATTAAAGATTTCAAACTTTGAATTCAATATTTAGACGAATATAGTTAAAAAACTGTTTACTTATATTTTGGTTATACCTCCACTTCAAAAATTTGCTCGGTCTAATAGAAGAAAACTTGTTATTTTCTCACTTTTGGATAGTAGAATGTGAACTTCGACGTTAGATGGCTTATACATTATGTTGGTTACAGTAACGATAAAGGGCTCATTTCATAGATAATTCAAAGTGCTATAATTCATACTTTAAGAAAATCCCCAACAAATCAAAAGTTCTTCAGATATTTGAAAAAATGTCATATTGTCTTAACCTTGCGAGAAGAACCCGGACTTTGACCGACTATAAAATTGAATTTAACTAACTCACGGAATTCATTTGTATAACATTTTTTAGATAATTTAATTGATAATAAGTCTACCCTCGGACATTTTTGGTTTAAATGAGTAAAAATGGAGTTATAAAATAAAAACGGCACCGACCTCTTTTCCAAGATGGCGGCTGTTCCCGATATCTTATCATCCCAAAAAATTCACTTTTACGATAAGGACATTCACTAAAACACGTTCCATGAAAAAAATTTGTCCCGCGAAAAGTGCAATTTGATTTACTAATTTCCCTGAGCTATTTTGTTTCAAACTCATTAGAGTATTTTTTTCGTTTTTCAAGAGAAACTTTTCGTTGGTCGCGGATTTTACAAGAATTGTTTTTCAGGCCATTGAAAACAGTAAAAGAGTTGGTATTAAATGTTCTTCTATGCAATAGACCAAAGCTAATGGCTCTCCGTCCATCCATTCGACCCGAATTTATAAAAATGCACATACACAAAATTGCACAAAAGGCCATAAGGATGCAAATAAATTTTTTTGTTTGTCATATTTAGTTTATATTAAATCAATCCCTCGAAGTATGTTTACTTTAAAAGTCTAAAAGTTACCAATTAATACGATTTTATCGAGTTTTAAAAACTTGCTTTTAACTAAAAAAGTCAAAAATTTAGAAAAAGTGCTAATTTTTGAATAGGTACATTTAAGTTGTTTCTTGACAAAAAAAATTAAAAATTGCATATTATTAAAGGATTTTACCTCTACTTTATTTCATTAGTACAAAGTTTGGACGTCCCGGCTACATACGCAAAATGCCCCTTGATTTAGTAAAAAAAAATAAAATTGTCAATTTTTTAACTTTTTTTTCTTTGATTTTAGGTTAGAATTTTAGACAAAAATAATTTTTAAAATTTTTTAACCATCTTAACTTGACAGAAAATTTAATTTGCTATGAAAAGTGTCTTTGAACCATTTCAAAGTCAGGCTTGGTTTTCGAGTTAAATCAAAAAAACTGAAAACCGACCAGTGTTGCCGTTTTCTCAGAAATGCACCAATGGATTTAGTAGCACTTTTGGGTGGAGTATTCTTGTATGCCAAGGAATCATAATCGCCAATAAAAAGTCTTGAACGAATTTGTTCTATTTTTGCTCTGGAG
Source organism: Episyrphus balteatus (assembly GCF_945859705.1). Lineage (NCBI taxonomy): Eukaryota > Metazoa > Arthropoda > Insecta > Diptera > Syrphidae > Episyrphus > Episyrphus balteatus. The sequence continues at coordinate 93,514,624 of NC_079136.1, forward strand.
CTCGGGTCTATTAAATAGACTACAATGAAACAAGGCCCCATCAAAATGAAAAAATGCCCCAAATATAAATGAAATAAAGTTTTTAAAATACAATGAAAGTAAGCCCCAAAATAAGTGTTTAGGTCTAATTTTATAGGGGCTTTATTTCGTAATGAAATTATGCCCAAAAAACAAAATGAAACAAGGCCTTAAAATTTGTTTTTTGAATTTCTCCAAAACGGTGGGTGGAAAAACGATAAATATTTGGCATGTATATTAGGGTGTATATTAGGTTGTATTAGGGTCTGAGATTTGATAATATGTAAAAAAAAATTATAATATCGTTCGTCTTTGGCTCGCTCAAATCCGTTGAAGTTGTTAAGAAAAAAAAGATTTTATATGAAAAAATGATTTTTTTCCTTCACTAA